>NC_142243.1:65249623-65565873 GCF_052056855.1 Sturnus vulgaris | reverse complement strand
GGAGAAATAATTTTGTTTTCACTTTGTACAGGATAAACTGTAGAGGGGAGTCAGGTTAAAAGCCATGGAGAGCTCTTCAGCACTGCAGAGTCATCGTTACAGTTGATTGATTTCTCTGATGAAGGGCATTCGTATCTTTAGGATGGAAATACTCATAGGATCTAAATGTCCATTCTCATACTAGAACTAGTCAGATTAAATCACTCAAGCAGATAATACATGTTTTTTGACTCAGCTGAGAAAAGCAATAGCAATTTAAGGGCTCACAGCACCTTCAATTTTAACCCTGGTATCTTCTGATCTCTTATTAGGTATTCTTAGTTTATTCTTATTTTTCTCAGTAATTTCCTGATGATTACATCAGTTTCCCTTTTATTTATCAGTACTTTATCTAGATACTCTTAAGCAAAACTAACACAGTGAAATTAAGCCAATGAAAATAAAAGCTAGCTGTGGTTAGTCCCACTGCTAAGGCCATCATTCCTCTTTGTTGACTTTTGCTGTAGACAGACATACTAATGCTAATCAAAGACATTTGAAATAAAGGCTTTCACCCTTACAACATAGGAGAATTTGTAATAAAAATATTTGAGCTTCCGCTTCATTTCTTAGTCTGTGTGAGATCCATAGTTAATTTTCTCAAACCATATGGTGGAGGCTTTGCTAGTGTTTTCAGTCCACACAGTGTCTTGTGTCATGCTGCAGAGTGGCCAGGTTGCTCCTGACATTGTGGTTCCCAAAAGCAGCAGCTGCATAGTCCTGCATTGTGTTGGCAACATCAGGAGGTGGGAGTTATTTTCCCTGAGCATTCTCCTTGCTTTGTCTGGAAGGGCTCCCCATTTGTGCTACCTTTGGAGAGCCTTTTTCAGCCTAAGAGCACAGGAGAAATTTCTGCTGCTGAACAGCTTTGATTTTTGCTGGGTCAGCCAAAGAGCATTAAGACCACCCACAAAAATTTGTAGAAGAAATTCCTAATCTAATGAACAAATACATATTAATGTCTTTTATGACAATTATACTTCAGAAACTGGACTTTTTACTGACAAGCAGAAGGGAAAGAATACTCATAAACACATGGTTAGCTCTAGGAAAGTTTGACTGGAGGCATAATCTGCTCTTACACTTTCTAAATTTCCGTCTAAATTTTCCATGTCCACATCAAATCTGTGTCCTTATTTCTCAGAAGCCGCAGAAAATTTCACTGTCTGAAAACTGTGCATCTGTTTCTTCAGGCTAGATTTAAGGTATGGGGTCCATAAGCCAAAGAGCTGTATCCACCCAAGTGCTCAGACAGCCAGAGCTGTAATCGACTGACATTGGGAATTACACATTAAGAGTCGAGGCAAGGTTTTTACTTTATTAGGTGTTAAAGAGCCAGATACACAGATGTGATACAACACAGAAGCAGTGTCAAGAAAACCATTTTACCCCTTGGATCTGGCATCTGAACACTGAATACCAAAGGCTTTTTTTTTTCTTAAACAACTAAAAAGCAGTTTTAAACAAGCCAGTGGATCATGGGTTCAACACATAGTGCAGGTGTAGACTTAAACATTCTCCAGACAAGCTAATTGATTAAGGAAAGTCATTACTTATATCTCTTGAGTTTACTAATGGGAGGCCCAAAGAGTTTAAAAGCATATCAGGTTTCTGAGAGACTAACTCTGGACTACATTTCAGAGGACATCAAATGCTGTTGTACCTTGGCTGGATATTTGATCGGAGAGGCAGGACCATGCTGCAGCAGCCAGGGGAGCTGGGGAAGCACTTGCTGCACATCACTGCCGTGGGGCCTTGCTGGACTTTTCCTCCACGCTACTTATGCTTGGGGTAATCAAGCAGAGCACTCAGACAAGAGCCATCTGTATTTAGGGTCACACTCTTCCTCTTCATTTACTTAACTGCAGCCTCTCGACTCTCAAAGCCCCATCCTGGGTGGGCTACATCTGTCCCAAAAGGGGGAGGTGCAGTCTGCACCTGTCGAACTCAAAGGGCTCTCACAGTCCCAGCACAACCTTGAAAATCTCCAGCAGATTTAGCAGGGTTTTTTTCAGAGGTTGTGCTGCTGGGAGAGCCTACAGAAGAGAAGTCTTTGAATTAAAAGTCCATGTGGTAATATTTGAAGTGTAAGCCACCTAGGCTGGCCTTTCAGGATACGGAAAAGATGATGCACTAGGTATTTGTCATCCCTAATCTTTATTACAGCCATCAACTCTCGCTTAAAGGCAAAGTTGGATGCTTCTGCTCAAATTACTTCGTCTGGAACAGTTAATAGTGATATTTAAATTGTCATCATTAGGTGTCAGAGCCAATGCTCTTCTGAGAAAAATGAAGTTGTTAACACTTCTCTAGAAAGTAGTGATCCTGACTGTCTGCTACCTCTGTCAAACACCAAGGTTATTTCTTAAAGAAAGAGGCGACATCCATCTTTGTATAATATGACAAATTTGCAAAGCTTCCAGAAACAGACTGGGCTCTATTTTCACCTGATTATATTGTGAATTAAATGCATAAAGTTTCACACATCAAGGTGAGATAATAGCTCTTACCAAGTTTAGGGATAAACTAAATACCTGATTTGATGTTGTATTCCAAAAAATAATATTTACACACAGGAGCATTTTTGTCCTAGGTATGTTTTCAGGAAGCATTCATCTTTTCTGTGTAGCTATTAGCATGAAGAAAAGGGCAATCGAGAAAAATAATGGTCAAATGAAAATAAACTAATTCCATGCTGCTGACTCCTCAGGTTTTCTTACATGAAATAAAAAGCAGGTACCCACTGAGTGGGGATCTTGCCTGAAATTAGAATGATACTATGTCAAATGTCCACAGAGATTTATAATGCTTTAAGGGACAGAACAAATGAAGTATAGGATCCAAACTGGGGTTGCTTTGTCCAGTATCCTAGTGCAGAAATGATTGACCTTTGTTGTTATGGACAAGAAGCACAAAACCCCTGGCTCAGCCTTTTCCAGCAGGCAGACACGGTCCCATAAATGTCTTCTCCAAACAAATGTCTTCTCCAGCAGTTAGAGAAAGACACCATACCCTTGCTTTTTATCTACCTTCTGATGCACCTTTTAAAAGCTTTAACTAATGTAGCTGTGCATTAGGAGGAGAGCAAAGCAAGATGTCTGCTCACTGACCTGGCCCTGGGGGAGGCACTCTCATGGAGCTGCTCTGCAGTGTGCCTTGTAGGTGAGGCTCTTGCAGCCATGAGTCCTGAGACATCTTCCAGGGATATTAAGTTTCCACCTCTGAAGTTCCTCTGGAATCTGGGGTTATGAAAAATATGTTGTTCAGTTCTATGTCATTAGACAAAGAAAGATCTATGTCATTCAGTTTATCCCAGTGACCTTGTTTATGGCCAAGAGAATTTTCTTTGCACACTTACCATGCATGTTATCTGCCACCCCTTTGTAATTTTCCTTGTGCTTCTTAGAAACCTTTCTAAAGTTTATGTTTCTGTTGAAATGACAAACACTGCACTCATTATTCTGCACAAGGCTGCACCACTGCCTTAGCTTGTGTCCCAGCTCCTTTTTCAGAGGTGAATATTGGAAATCTGCAATGATGATACCCACTGACTATAAATGGGACTGATGTGTGTTTTCGTGTGTATTTGAAATTCATTAACAAGGACACTGTAAAGGAAATTACAGAATATGAAGTACCAGCCCCTGGTTTTCTACAGGGCTGATAAATTTGACACTGCCTTGTGTGTAATTCCTTACACAACACTTATCTGTAAATGTCACAGAACTACCAAACCCCTTCCCCAGCTTGTAAAATGTGATCCCCAAAAGTCTGTATGTCTCCTTTAGGCATCCAGCAATGGAAGATAAATAAGACTTGAGACTGCTTTGATAGCATCATGTATTAGTTGAACAAAGAGGGATTCCAAAAGAATGTATTAAACTTGTGGCAGAGAGGTAGTCAATTAGTTAAAGCATTAAAAGGAGATTAAAAGAAGTTTAAAAAATCCATCTTGTGACTGAAGTAAACATGAAATTATGTAGGATGGTTGGGTTTTTCTAAATGTCATTCAGTTTTGTGTGAATGTAGCAAGCCAATTAGATAAAATTAAATTTCAAGCCTGATTGACTTTTAAATATTCAATTTGAGTACTGCATTTTGTGTTTATTGCATTGCTCAGGAAACATCTAGAAATGGCTGTTGTATCAAGGAATTAAATGAAACTTCCACTGTCAATAGCCTGGCTGGGGTTTCTGCAGGAGTATGATGGCAGTTCTGTTTCATTTAGTGCCATTAAACACTGAATATTCATAGAACACAGAAATATAAGTCTGAAAAAGGACATGCTGGCTGCTGGAGAGCTTTGGCATTTATAGGTGGATAGCACTGGCAGATAACGAGAAGGTTGATGCCATGGAAATGATAACTATGAAATATGTAACAATACTAACCCACAAAGATGGAATATGTATCATGAAATATTGGAGGATAATTCAAATCTACATGGCAATCTGCTTTTCATTTCAAGTGTCAAGCCTATGTAAGCCATAACTTATCCAGGTATTACTCATATGGGAAATAACTACAAATTTAGTACAACTCATGGAACAAAAAAAAAAATTACCACATGGGAAGAAGAAGGAAGTAATGTTCCCTCTCTCCCCACCCTATATGTCTATGAGAAAGAAAAGGACTTAGAAAAACAAGCTCACTACTTGTAGAAGGAGTGGAAAGTCTGTGACAGCTACAGTGGGATCTGTCTGCTGGAGAGATGCATCCCAACAGCACGAGGGATGCATCCCTACCTCTTGCCACCTGCCCAAGAAACAAAGAGCAACATGCACTTACCCCAGGTGTCCCCTGTCCTTGGCACTCTTTGACCACCCCGAGACACAGCAGAGAGAGATGTTACACCAATAACTTTGTTATGGCTTGTGTCACCTGAGGCTTCTTTCCTTTGGGGCAAAGGTGTTACTAGTGCTTTTCGTGCTGCATTTATTGCTCTGGGGAATGGCTTTGGACCAGAGGGAGAAGGGAGGAGACGAAATCTCTCTCGGGACTGAAAGGTTGAGACAATATGTCATATTAATATTGTTTTTTCATGCTTTTTATGACAATCCGGCACTCAGTCAAGGGTTAGAGTTTCCCATTATCCTGTTCTAGCATTATCAAAGCCATGGTAAGAAAATACCTGAATGAAAAGCTATTGATATTTTTTTTTTTTTTTACTCTCCTGCTGATAAAATAGGGTATTTCCAGACAACAAAAAGAGAGAGAAAGAAGAGATAGAGCCCTTTCATTCTTTTATTTTCCATTTTTTTCCTCTGTAGTAACCTTTATACCAGCAACCTTTCTATTCTCCTGAGGCAATCAATTTTCTTGTTCATAGCAAAAGGTACAAATGATGAATTTTATCGCTGCAATGGAACTTTCCCAAAATCATCTCTTTGTCTTCCTTTGGTCACCAAACTCAGAAATATTATTAACGACTGGAGGATGATGTTGAAAGGGACCCTGTGCATGCTATTGTGCCTACCCAGAGTGGCAGGATTTGTTATTCAGTGTACCCACAGCAGGATTTTTTAAAGTAAAGAAAATTTACTGCCACAGGTTTCAGGAACCTCCTCATTTTCTTTATTTTACTGCAAGAAGCTGGCTTTCTAAGCTCACAACTTCTTCTTGACAGAATGCACAGACTGTTTTCTGGGATACTGGTTAAATCTATGCAGTCTCATTAACAGATCTGAGTACAAAAGAAGTGCATAATTTTCAGTATAACTTTACAGAGAACCAGCCCTCTCAAAATTGCCATTCAAAGTAGCTCCTGCTAGAAAATAGATGAAAAAGATCACTTTCACATACAAGCTAAAACCAGCCTAGTCTTTGGTCATTCTCAGAGATGAGAATTAAATGTGTCTGTGAAAAAACACACTTTAGATAATAATATCCATATTAATATATTGTGCAAGCACTTTGCTTTGGCAAGTGTCCTGGACCATGATTCTGAGATGAGATGCTGTTGTGGAAAATGAAAAAATCATGACAAAGCAAGGAATGAAGTCTTGCATATGGAATACATGAAATTATCTTCTTGGTCTCCTCAGGTCTCCCACAGCCTCAGATGAGATCTCTGCTCCTTCAAGGAAGATGTGGTCAATTGAGCAGAACCCAAATTATTTGTTAGTCTTGATAACATGAACTATGAATAAAATTGCTCAAGTTGAAGTTTTTAAGCCTTAAGAGAAAACTGTTGAAATAGCATGAGAACAGTCTCCAGACAGGGGGCAGATTCCAGCAAAGAGGGATAGGATAGGAGATGGAGCAGGACAATAATTAAAGCAAAGAGGTTAAAAATATTTTCTGACAGCAGGGACAAAGTACCAGTGGGTTAGATTGCTCTCAGAGGATTGTCAGCATTGGAAAATTTTGAGGATACATTAGACAAACATTGACCAAGATTAAAAACAGATATATCAATCCTTCCTTAGGACAGGGCTTTACTAGCTGGCCTAGGATGCTATAAGGTTCTCTGACAAATTAAATTAGTGCAGTTTCTGGTCAGTCACAATCTCTACACATCATTCAAATTACTTCCCTTGAGAACTTTTTATTCATGGCCTGCATGGATGAGACATGTGCCCTGTGAGTGTTCACCTCTGATACGTGTAACTGGCACTTGAAATCTCTTTCTGGGACCACTTTCAGAGGCCCCACTGAGCAGCTTCTCTGCTGTTTCAAGAAGTGTCAGTGATGAAGCAGATGATTTCCTCCCATAACTGCCTCCATACCATGGTAAGGATTTGATGCTCTGCCTCCTATCTGGATGGCAAGACACCTGGTGATTGGCAACCTCTCAGTAACCTGAGTATTTCATGGCACGGAGTTGGGAATTCTAGCACTCCATGTGGGAAATGGCTAATTGATTCTGCAGGGAAACACAGGATCTTTCATGAGAGATGCACCCCAGGGTGAGCCAGTTTATGTATGCCATGTGCCATCTGGTGTCAGGGCTGCCTCTTCCCCTACTGCCCAGATACCAACCTATACCTGAAGTCAGAAAAACATCATGTCAGTGTTAGATGAGGCACAGGAGGCTGTAATGCATTTGAGTAGCAGAAGAATCGTGGCACATGCTTGACTGAGGGTGACAGCCTGACATTTGACAAGTGAGTTTAAGATGGAAGGATTTTTCTCTATTATCTTTGCAAACATTCACTATGCGTCATGGTGCTTCTCATACCACCTCCTTCTGACAAACACAGAAAATAAAACTCACCAAGTACCTTCAGTACTGGCAGAAACAAGAGGTGGCTTTGTGTTGGCTGGACACTGGTGGTCACTGGCTATCATTTTTCCCACCTGCTTCCAGCAGGATGTCCTGAGCATGTTGAGGTGACTCATTGGGATGCCCAGCATGCCCTCTTGGCAGGGCTGACATGCAGGAGCTCCGAGGGGCGGCAAGCAGTACTTCTGCTACATTAGCAGGTGAGGAGCTTGTGTGCACTTGTCAAAGAAATGGGCAGGATAGAAGCCCTGGACCAGTTTCCAGAGCCCCATCTTCAGGCAGCTGGGAGGTACATGTGTGTGCTCCCACTGCCATCCCATCCATCACACTCACACACGTTCTCACAGGTCTGCAGAGCTGGAACAAAAATTACTTTGTTTACGTCTACCAAATTAACGCAACCCTCCACCTCCGGTATAATTAGACACAGATGTGTCATAAGCTAGGGCAAGCTCCAGCCCTGTGTGAATAATTGTTGTACAACATCAGCAAAGGGCAGTGCATCAAAAATTAGCAACTTTGCTGTAGTCACAAATTGGCTATTTGCCAGTCAGGCATTATTTTTGCCTGTTCTGCTTATTGTTGGGTGTGTGTTTGTTTGTTTCCCTGTAGTCCCACTGAAATTATGACAAGAATTTTGTTTGTCTGAGGGTTTGTTTTTTGTTTTTTTTTTATAAGAGCCACTGAATTCCCAGACGCCTAGCACTTTATTTTATTTTTATATCTTTGGACTCTCATTCCCCTTTCAGTGAACACTGTGCCTCTGAAAACATTGTCCTTGAGTGCTATGCTGTGTACTCTGGAGCAGCTGAGCCTGGCATCAGCACAGATCCAGTGGTGCCTTCTCTTTTCTCTGCACTGTGACTGAGATAGTGGCACCAGCAAACTTTTGCATGCTGGCTGAAGAGAACAAAGAACCATGAAGAGAACCATGGTCACTCTCCTGCAGAAAAACTGTAATAGTGATGCTTTAATAACACAATATTCTTGTCAGGCTCCAAATATTTTATCAGAGCCCAGCAGCAGGAGTAGTCTTTGAGAAATAATTCTGTACTTTTTTTTGAAGCTTCTCTGCCAAATTTTCTCCCCATGCAACTTCAAGTCTCTGAGTGTAGGGCTTCCCCTGGCAAGCAGCAACTGAGCAGCCCATGGGAGCTGGCAGTTCACAAGTAGTTTTAATTTCCCTTGTCTCGTGCTTGAGGATTGCAGACAATCCTTCCATGGTGAAATCCAGCTCAGAGAGAGACTCAGTTCTGGGAAGCTGAAGAGTCCTGCTCCCACAGTAGAAATCTGGGCTTCCCATGCAGCAGTGGGATGGCCATTCATGGACATTCAGCACCCAAAAATTCTGCATTCTCAGGGGTAGCATCACCATCATGGGGGAAGAGCACAGATTTTTTCAAGGTACCTGAATGCTAAGTCAGTATCATTTTTAGTCTGTACTTGGCTTTAGCAGGCCCTCCCTAAAGCTGTAACATTACTTGTTTTTTTATTAGTAGCGGTGATAGTACTGAGGACTGACCACTGACTTGGGAAGGTGTTTGAATTCCTCAGTGATTTCCATAAAAAGGGGAAACTCAACAAAAGAGAGAAACCCCACATCTTGGTTATTACCTGTGGGCAAGTAAAAAGGAACAATATGAAGTAGTCATGGAGTTCTTATGGCACAGTAACTGGAGAACCAGCTACAGCTGGTTATACATAGGGTGCTACTGAGGCAAAATTTGGAAGTATTTTCACAGGGGATGAGCTGATGTCATCATGTTAAGAGCAGACGTGATTTATCACTAGCTAGAAATCTCACCCTGTCATGTGCCTCTGGTAGTTCTTTAGTTATGTACTTTTCTGACATCGCTTTTTAGGGCTCTACATTTTCCTGTATCAGCAGATATTGATCCCATAGCCCCAGAGCTCTCTAGCCTGCTACCTGAATGCAAAATGTGTCCATGGTTCATTGTGAGACTGCAAAAACAGTGTGGTTTCATTTTTTAAAGAGGAGACTGTTCTCCTCATTTTTCTTAAATATAGTTCTCATTGTACTTTGGAACATATGGTCTGTATTTGGCAGGTGCTGAGCTTTTCCCCTCTGCTGAGTGTTTTTTCACTCTGCCCTCGTTGCTTCTGGGCAGAATGAGGGGACTTGCCTTGTCTGTATGTCAGTATATTTTACTGATTTCTAAAAAGCAAGTTAAATGACAGTTTTGTAGAGACACCAGTTATAGTTACTTACTGGTGCTGAGCCTGTGGGAAAATACAGCTTAGCATTATCACAAGTGCTTCTTCCTTTCCTTACAGTAAATTTTTGAGGTAATCCCCAGACCTCTTGTGTAAAACTGTCATGCATATATTTAGGAATTAATTTGATCCTTTGGCCAACATAAATTTTTAGAACTGATTCTTTGAATTTAATTCTGCTACTAATTTGTGACTTGAACTGTACCCTGTTATAAACAGTTTCTGTTGAGTCAAACTTCACATATAAACTGAATTCTTAGAAGACAAGTTTATGCAGAATCTAAGAACCATCAAAGCATTTCTCTGCAGTTTATTATTCCAATATAAGTGTGCATTTACCTTTAAATACATGCAATAAACAAGCAGTGTAAATCCTTTAAAATAGGGTAATGGTTGTTAATATTAAAAAATAAATGGTGACTTATTTCTCCTTGTAGAAAGATGACTCTCCTGCAAAACACCTCGGTCTGAGCAAGAATGCACTTGATGTGGATCAAATATTAGCTGACTTGGGTTTGGGAGGCAGTAGTTCCAAATAAACTTCAGTGACGCCATCAGCTAAACTACCTCTATTTCAGGAATACTAGATCTCACCTCTAGAGTCTCAGCTCAGTATGGCTGATCACTTTTAACCCATCCTGCACACATCTCTCTTGGCCTCCATCTCCTTTATTCCATCCTTCCAGCCCCGATGAAAACTGCAAAGTACTGTGGGTTTCCCCAGAACCTGCCACTGGGAAAGAAGTTCAGGGCAACACTGGAAACAGTGGTCATGATTCCTGCCATTATAAAGTGCAAAATAAATAATGAATTCTTTCATTTTAATCACAGCTCCTTTCTCTTAGGTCAAAGAAAATATTCTAAATGGGAAGTAACTTATAAAATTAAGAATGTGCTGTGAGGAAGTCGGATTTAATTTTGTAGTATGAAAATTAACCAGAAAAACTCTAAATCACCATTCAATTATTAAGGAAGAAGAAGAGGAACAATTTCAGAGAAGCCGTAATTTTATAAAGCATGAAAACAGCTTGAGAACAGAATTTGTGATGCAGCTTGTGCCCAGCACCTGGTGTTGGTTTCCCCTCATTTCCCTGCCTTAATCCCCAGCCTTTTGATGAGAGGTAGAGGTTGTTGTAACCTTGCAGTGTAAACTTGCCTCTCTGTTTCTATTCTGCATGACAATGGTGTCACATTAGTGTCACTGATATGTCATCCCAACAGTCGTTTCACAGTAGCAGTAAACCTACTGGATAGTGAAATTCCCAGAAAAATCTGCTTCGAACTCTGGCAAGTATGCATTTACCTCTGACTGCAAACACATATTTTAAAAATAAACCAAAGTCTTTGACTTTCTTCTTTGTTTTTCAGGGGTTTTTTTTTGTTCAGTTTTTTTGGGTTTTTGTTTTGTTTTGTTTTGGTTGTTTTTTTCTATGAATATAATAACTCAGCAGGTATATCTCCCATCTTTTGCTGTTTCCATAAGACCTTAAATGCTCTCAGTAACTTTTCCCAGACCCAGTGTGCCTAAAACACTGAATACATATAAAACAGTCTTGCCTTTCTCAGCTGCACAAAGGCTGTTTCTCTCCTTTAACGTCTCAAAGCAGATGTCTGTTTACAGATTCTTTTAAATGTTGACTACAGGACTGGCTTCCTCCCTGCGCCACTTTCCCTGTTTGTCCCCATCTCTCCCTCCTCTTCCTGACTTCCAGCCTCTGCTTACTAGCAAGGAACATGCTAGGAAATCCATTCCAGTGCTGATTTCCCTTCCATTTTCACTGCCTCCCCTCTTTTTCTTTCCCTTTCCCTTCTTCTGTGCAAAGCATTTGCAATATTTAGTTTGTTGGCAATTTAAGTGTCTGCAGATGCCTTAGAATAACAGTGACACATAATCTGGCTCCACACAGAACAGATAGGGTTACGCAGCTGATGGGAGAGTTAAAATCCCTTTGAAGAAAAGCCAAGGACACACAGAAGGGAAAAGTGGGTGCCCCTGTCTAGAAATCTACTCCACAAACAGGACATGGGCCTCCATTCTTGCCTTAAGAGCCTATTAGGCATTTGGGTGTTGCTATTGCCCGGGTGCCTTATTTTATGCCCCGCTCTGAATACAGCTCAGCATCTCCCCTCAGTCTCCAAGGGGCGAGGCTTCTGCTGGGACAGCAGGCTCAGCCAGGCATGATGGCAGGACAAGGGGACCGGCTGAAGCAAAAGGCTTTTGGATTGGGAAATGCTCTGTCAGAGAAAAGGGGGAGGTTGGGAGAGGGCAGAAAGGGGAGAAGGAGGCGGAGAAGGGGAGCAGGACAAAGCAGGCTGGTGGGTATTCAAGGCATCCTAAACCCCTCAATAGGGCATTGTCCCCAGGCAGGGGTCCCGCTGGCGGTGGGGGCCGCTCCCCCGGAGGTGGCCAGCTGAAAGGTAGCCTGGGGGGCCCAAGGTGGCCCTGGAGGCACAGCCCCCCTGCAGCCAGGGAAATATGGAGCATCTTCACCAAAATCCGCCTGGTGCTGGCTGTGTTTATTCAGGCCCCAGCGACCAGCTGTCAGGAGCCAGTGAATGACGAGAGATTTTTTAATGACGGTGCTTTCAACCATAATGATCAGTTTGTGTTGCTTTCCATTTTCAAAGCTGTTTCTTTCCAGGAGAAAAGGCTGAAACTTTCCTTTAATGAAACACGAAGCCCAAGACCCTCCTTTGCATGTGCACTCCTCTCCACTCCCAGCGGAGGAGCTCATTATCATGGGCTTTTCAGGCCCACAAAGGCAAGCTCTGCTAATACTACACAGCCCGTTTCACATGTTCATTCATGCCCCTTTTATATTATTATTATTATTTTTATCAGTCTAGTTGCGGCAAACAATCCAGGGTAAGCATTTTTGATTTGGGCTTTAGGAGGAGGAAAGGAGGAGGGGAGATTGTTTCAGATCAGGGGAAGTGGTAAAGCTTTTACTTAACTACAAGCACATGAATATGCTCACAGAAATCACTGGAAATGCAATATACCTGCCAGAGGCTTTAGTACTTTTCCCAGCTCAGTCATTCCACAGTGTAAGCACCACAATTTGCCACCTGTAAAATACGGCAAACAGCATTTTCCTTCTTTGTACAGTGTTAGGCTCCTAAAAAAGGGCCTATAAAAGCCAAGTAATATTACTATCTGCATCCATAAACTCAGCAGTAAGTTTGAGCACTTTACAGCATCGATGTCCTTCAGTATGAGAAATGGGTAGAAAGGGGGGGAAAAACCCCTCAGGATAAATGGGCCATTAAAACATATTTGATGTTAAAAAAAGTGATCCAGGTGATCTGACTGGAAGTACTACTTTGATCCCATATTTTTAGCATGTTTGTTAATATGTAGAGGAGGAGAGACTGAAAGGAGACTGAAACTAAGGAAAGGGCTTCCAGTGATTTCAAACAGCATTAGACAAGACCAGCAGAGCCTGTTGCACCAAGATAACAAAGTATTGGTATGCAGTTCAAAACTGCACAAAAGATGCACCAAGTTAGTGGCAATTTCCAACACAGGCATGTCAAACATACCCTTACTGTTATTTGAAGATGTTCCTCAAAGTTCAGACTTGAGAGTTTAAGGGTTATTCCTGTGACCTTGACACGTTGTTCCTCCTGAAGGATCCAGACCAAGGTGGTAACTTTAGTGTTACCTCAGTCAAAGAAGAAAATGGGATTAATCAGAATAAGATCTGTAACACCTGAGCAGGAAGAAACCTAAAAAAGATAGCAAAAAAGCTGTGAAACACGAAGCAGGAAAAGAACCTGACTTTCAGATGGGGGGAAGGGGTGTTGTCTTGTCAGAAAAGTCTGTTCCTCCTGTTTAAAATTGAGGAACTCAGGTGGACAGAAGTGTGCTTATTGCTGTGCGTCTGCTACATGGTTATATTTTATGGTGCTGAGTCAGAAGGAACCAAATCCCTCTGAGGAACAGACAGTCCTTCAAATTTACAAAAAATGCTAATACTTTCCATAATGGCTAGATCATATTGCTCTGCTTGTAGGCATTCTCTAAACAAAGACTAATTAAACACTTGCTGAAGCAGAATGGTTTTGTTTTGGTTGCTCACGTGCTTAAAATTTGCTATCTGCTATAAGTTTGCTGACTTGACATTGCATGCAAAATGAACGGAAGCAGAAGTTTTACCAGGGCTACCATTCCTCTTCCCTCTCTGTGGTCTTAGTATAAATCCAGTGCAATTGAAGATTGATTGAATTTATGCTGATGAATATAAGATTGATTGAATTCAACAAAGCACTTTACACACATATTAAGTCTATTTTGTGCTCCAGTCACACTACCTCTTCTCCATCAAATCCCAAATCACAAGCTGAACCTCCTTACTATGCTGGCACATCTTAGGAAACAGCCATGTTACAGTAGAGAATTGAGGTTACTTACTTTACACTACAAAATTTTTTCCACAGTTATAGCTTTACTGTCTTAAGTAGCTATTTTTCTTATTTCCTTTTTTTATTTTTGCTGTTGCTGTTAAGAAAATAAAAAAGGAATGAAGAAACTTGAAACATGAACTGAACCTTTCTCTAGATGATCAAACGATGAGAAAAGTCACATCAAGAGAAAGGGAGAAGAAAATCAGATGCTGGGCTCAAAGAGAAGGATGTTCTAAAAGATTAGACAGAAAGGTAGGACCCAAGAGTCACAGATGCTTTTGTTTATTATTTCTCCATAGCAAATATCTGGATACAGAAGAATCCTCTAAATATAAAGTACATGGGGCATAAAAAAAACCCCAGAAAACAAACCTATTACCAATCCCCCAGATGAGAGACTGCAGCACCAAAATGAATTAATCTGGGCCCCACTGTTGCTTCTCACTGAGCTCTGGGGATGTGACAAGGGAAGTAATGGGGGGCTTAGTGGGTGAATGGGAGGATTCCAGCCACCAGGGCCACACTGGGGAGCTCAGCCCCCTCTCCACCTCAGCACAGGCATTGAGAAACTCAATACCCTGGCTGGGGACTGCCTGAGCTTGTTTTTCCCTTGTGTGGAAAACACACAGGGCATGGTCTGTCCTGAAGAAATTAGAGACTGAGAAGACCAATTAAGTCATTCAGCTTGACTCCCTGAGGCCAATTCAAAGACTGTTCTCTCTCCTAGATACTCTATTGTGGTTTTTTTCAGTGCAATTTTAAAAGTCCCAAGTGACAGTGCTTTCATTATTTCCCCGAGGACACTGCTCCACAATCCAATATATTTCACTGTCAAGAAGGCTTTCTTGAAATTCCTCTTAAAATTTCACTCTTAATTTCTTCCATTTACTTAGTTGTATGTAGATTTTTAGCTATAGTAAAAAATTCGTATTTGCTTTTAAAATGTTGATGGAATGTCACAATGTCCTGTCTTTCTCATTGTTTTTCCAGAATGAGTTTTTTGTTGTTGTTTTTGGTTTTTGTTTGTTTGGGGGTTTTTTTTAAGTTTAGGCCCTTCCTAAATTATGATGATCCTCCCTGAGTACCTTTCCCATACACAGTGTAACTGCTGTATAATCCAATATTCCAGATGAAAGTTCTCACACAATTTTGATGCATAAGATATTTCCCTTGCCTCTGCAGCACATTGACTTTTGAGGGTGGTTTTGTTTAACTCATGTCAGCTCACTCAAATTTCTCTGCACAGTCTCATCAATGACTCTCTGGCATCAGCACTAGTCCCCAGTCCTCTTTTCTTCTGTGTTTGGAGTTATATCTCCCAGTATCCATCAGAGAATATATTTTCTCAAATATCAGAATTTATGCTCATGTTTTTCTGCACTAGATTTCCCAGTATGAAGTAATGCATATTTGTAATATCAATCGTATCACATAATTTTCATGGACAGGGTCTTTCTCTATGTCCAATGGTGTAATGCAGGATGTTAATAACTCCCTACTTCATTATTCATCATTAAATTTTACTATTGTCTTTTATAACTCTTGATATATGCTACACTTTCTTGTGTAAAAATATCTCAGGTTTTAGAAAACTATTTCAGGAAATACACTGTGAAGAATTCAGACAAATATAAGCACATCCAAATCAGGCAATGAAAGTTCTATAGTTAAACTGATCTCTCTTTTTTAAAATTATTTTTTTTAGAGATGTGAAGAATTTTCAAGGATCCCTCTTAATTTTATTTTTCTTTAATATTTGCTATATGTACCATTCTGCTCAAAGTTTTTGAACGTTGTCCCATCCCATGTTTATTTCAAAAGTAGTTGATATTTAGGTAGGAGCATTATTAGGGAATTCTATTATTATGCTAAGCCATACATACTGTCATCTAGACTTGCAAACTTGGTGAGAATGACGTTTTCAGACTTCTTTTCATACTTCATGGCAAATGTTACGTTGGAAAAAATATTTTTTCACTGCAAGTTTTATGAAGTCTGTTCCAGCATTCATGCACAGAGTCAGTGCTGATCCAGTGAGCACCACAAGAAAAATCATGTGTATGGCAGCAGTAGATGCCTGAATGATCCTGATTATTTGCACAAAACAAGGCATCCATATGTCACTGTTTAAGTCAAATGAAGAAATTGTCAGGAAGAAGATAAAGTCACCCAGATTTGCCAGCCTGTCTTATTCTAACAAAACCCTGCTTTGGCAAAATGTCTTTCTGGACAGAGGTTTCATAATCTCTTATGACAGTCACTGGAGATAGACTGTGTCAATATGAATGACTTTACCTTTTATAAATGCCATCTGTATTATGAATGTTAATTTGAAGGTGACATAATTTTCTTGCAAAACCCATTAGGTTTTTATGCTCTTGGCAAGCAGCTCTGCTTTGATGATTAGACATAGTAACTCTTCTTTTAGCAAGGAACCTTAAATATTTGTCTCGGCTCTGTAACCAGACATGATTAAACCTAAAGTTGTGTTAATGATCTGACACATCTTTCTACATTTAGCTATTTAAGCACAACACTTTAATTATGGCTATATAATCATCAATATCTATAATGACACACTGTGGGTAATGCTGTCAAACAGGATAAGCATGCTCCTGCTCTTTCAAAGCCTTTGTGATCACACAGTCCTTGTTATACAGCATCTTTCATTCAGCACTAAATTACACTAAACCCTACCTCTTTGACATCTTTCTATCAGATGTAATGATTGCTCCTCAAAAAAAAAAAAAGTTTTCAACTCCACTGTATGTTTTCTGGAAGTTGGATATTTTTGTCTCCAAAATAATCACAGTTATGGTGGTCGCTACAATAAATCCTCAAACAATAATTTCAAAGGGGCAAGGGGTAAATATACAAGGAAATTCAGATGCCCCAAAGATTCAATATATTACAGCCAAGGTGGGAGGTACAAGCATGGGGGTACATTCCTTTTCTTACTGTATACAGATTTCAGATGTCTCCAGCTCTAGACAGCAGATGTGAGAACACGCTGAGGACCTATATTTTAATTCTGTCACTTAAATTTTACTTCAGGTAGCTAATTTCTTTGATGGCTTTGACCCTGGTTGACTAATTACACAAGAGGAAGGAAGGAAATATTACCCTTATTTTACAAATGTGGAATCCACTATAAAGAGATGAAATGCTTGCCTAAGGAAATGTAAGAAACTTGAGGCAGAGTCAGGAAGGCCCATTTAAGCTGTCCTTAAGATCTAGATTTCCTTAGGCTCTGATTCCAGTGTTGTAACAAAAAAGCCTTTCTCCCTCACTTGTCTCAGCTATATCAGCTCAAAAATGCTCTAAACTGGACATGTTGAAACTATAGACTCCATTTGCTCTTTTGGTTATTTTGTTTGTTTGTTTGTGGGGGTGGGGGGGGTGTGTTTGCATTTTCTAATGAAGTGGCTAATGCTTCTCTTCTGTGTAGGTTTTGTACTGTGACAATCCCCTGTTTTGCAAGTGCCGTTTAGTAAAGCCTTGAGCAACATAGCTAACATCTGTCACAGGCTGTTTGTATCTTCCTCGTCTCCCCAGGGAAGGAGTGTTGTTTCAGTATGATTTTTGCAAACGTGTGTGCTGCCAGGTATTTGTGTCTGAGGAGGCAGGTGGAGGTGAAAATGCACCCTGCCCTGCCAGCCATGCTGGCGAGGTTATTGTAGTCTCTGCTCTCCCGGGGACACTGCTGTAGGCAGGGCTGACTCAAACCTTCTTGGCAGCACATGCAAAATTTTGTATTTCTCTCCTGGAGCGGCATTGTCAGAGCTGGGCTGCTCCAGGTGTGGGAAGGGAAGGCGGGGAGGGCAGAGTTGGAAAGCAGATCCAAGAGAGGCCTCAGAGGGCTGGCATGTCTCCTCAGGGAGAGGTGTCAGGGGAACAGAGAGCAATTACTGACCTCTGTTTTGGCAGCAGCTTGACTCCCCACAGGTCTGGCACAGACAGAGTGGGCAGCATGGCTGGGGCCACTTTGCTGCTGGTAGAACCCCTGCCCAGGCAATGGCAGGGGTTCCCTTTCTCCCTAAACACTTTGGCTCCAGCCTTTGCCTCCTCCAAGCAAACTGAGGACATTCTAGCACATCACAAGTCGTCGCTCTGCCATCTCCCAGATGGATGTAGGGCTGTGGGTCCATATACCTCAGGAGCAGCCACAGTCCTTTAGGGCTTACAGGCTCACTCATGGAAACTGGCATATCCATTCCCTGGAGCCAACAGGATCCAGATAAGCCTCTGGCTTTTAGGCAGCAGAGTTTAGGAAACACATCTAGGTAGGTCTGGAATTGTGGACTCTTTAGAACCAAATGCACTCCACCAAGCATAGCTCCTTGCAAGCCTACCGACCATTCACACAAAACTTGGCCAAGCTTGTTTTCTTTTCATAGATTATATCAGGTTTAGTTATAGGGTTCTCTAATGAAATATAGCTTTATTTTTAAAATACTCATCCACCTCTCTTTTGGTCCAACCACTTCTGTGATGCTACCTACATCAGGCCTGACTGGGTTTTACTAGCTTCTAGATAAACTCAAGAGCTATAAGGCTGGATGCCAGCTGGCCAGAAATGAGGTCTGCAATGTAGATTTCCTCAGCACTGGACTAACAGATGGTCAGAAAGAGGAGGCCCCTCTGTTTGAGTGTTGCACAGGCAGCTGCTCTCAGGAGTGGCACCAGCTGTTGAGCATTTTCTTTCCCAGGCTGGGGAGGGGCATAGGCCACTTATTGGGGCTCAAGTTGTGGCTCCTTGAGGTCTGTTACTAACTGAGCTGAATGAAGATACTGAATTCAGCCAACACAGGTGGGCTGTTCACTGCTGGGTGGAAAGGAGCTGGTCTATGCCACTCGTAAATCTCCCTGAATATGCATGATCTTATTGGCAAAGTAGAGGTGGCCCTTGTCTAGAATTCAGCTCGGTTATGTGCCTTGGCCATCCAAGTCTGATGAAGTATTTTTTCATGGTGTTCAGCAATACGGGGTATGATTTGACATTTTCTTTAGAGGTCAACAAGAAACCTCTCTTGACTTACACTTTCACATTCATCTTAACACTTTCCTCCCTGCCCTCCTGGTTCTCTCCTCCAGCTGTGACCTCTATTCAACCTTCAAGGTGGGATGCCTGCAATGATGAGATGCAAACAAGCCAAAGCTAATGCCAAATTTTCCTTATTGATTTTTTTCTATATAGGAACATCTTCCAAATGCCTCTAAGCAAGCTGAAAATGGTAATGTGCACATATCTAGCTTCTTCATAATTCAAGTTGATCAAATAAATCTCAGCAGACTGTTTTTGAACTGAAGCACAAACCTACAGTATTAATGTTGTGATGCCACAAAATTTTTTCCTTCTGCTTGTTAGGAAAGAGGTACACTGACATTTCTGCCATAGATAAATCATCCATGGAATTCTTTGTAATACAAATTACATCAAAGCTTGGTACAGAAAATATGCTGTCTCCATGACATGATTTTGGGGGAAAAAAACACTGAGGCAGAGGTTTTTTGATTAAAAAAATAGTCCACACAGCAACACTATTCATCATTTCCTGTTGAACCCTCAAGCTGACTCTTGAAAGATAACAGCAGGTTATAGGGAGACTAAACTGCATCCCACTCTAACCAGTAGTGAGCCTGATGCTGACTTAGGCAGTATGTCAGGAATACCTCTGCAGATCATCACTGCAGAGCAGCAGTCTTCCTAGACAGCTCTGGCTCTGGGGAAACACTGTGGTAAGGGAACTTTTATGTCAAAACCCAGTTATGCTTAGAGAAAGACAACAGCTAATTTTCAAATAAGCTCAAATAAAGACATAGTTAATTTCTCACTTGTTTCACCATTGTAATTTAGAAAAACATAAGTAAATTCTAAGGTCTCAGTGATTCAGAAACTAGCAGCTCTGTTAGTGTGGCAGAAATCTATACCACAGGCACTTACTTCTCCTTTCCTCTTTATTCCTGTCACCTCTGCCATTGGAATCAGATACTCTCCAAATTGAAAACAGGTATCTGATCCAGAAGAGTGCATTTCCCATTAAATGCAATGAATCCTGATGCAACCCGATTGGATACAAATGAACTGCAGAAAATGAAGGAAAAAGACCAGTTTGCAATGTAGGTGCAGTCCTTTAATATGTTTAACTGAAGACCCAGGTGGCTGCAGAAAAAAGGCCAATCAACTGCTCTTACTGCAAGTGCTCAGCAAATCTAAATGCCTTCCAGAATTTCCATCATTAAGTGTGAAGAATCTGGATCAGAAGAAATTCTTTACCAGAGCGGTTTTCTTTTTTTTTCTTTTTTTTTTTTTTTTTTTTTTTTTTTAATAAGGACTGATATTTGTTCAGAAGAGAGTTTGAGGGCTTTTTTCTTTTTGAAGAACATTTCTGCCCTGTAAGATGGGCTTGACCCAGTTACCACTGACAGTGGTAAAAGTCAGCCATAGCTGTACTGAATACAAGATATATGCTTGTGCCCAGGAGAGGTAATGGGGGTTGGATCAGGCTCCTGTGTGAAAACAGGCCACAGAAAATCTATTGCTTTAATTGCCTTCTAAAAGATTGGCATGGTCTAATTTGCTTATGGTTAAACACAATAATTTATGATGAACAGGATGACTACCTTAAGCATTCAGCACCAATTACTAAACCTTCTCTTACCCCACCCTACCCCCTCCAAATATTATTTTACTTAATTCTGTTCCTAACAACAGGAACATTTTCAATCCCTCAGAATATCCCTTTGCTTGAAAAAGATAATCATTAGCTAAACTAATTCCTGGGTAAAGGTCTATATTTCTTCCCACATACACATTCTGTATTGAGGTGCAGCATGGTCTGGCCGTCACTACAATTTGCTGTGCTTAATGGTTGGAATATTTCACCTCCCTGTTAAATATCCCTTTGCCCTTTGTTAAGTTTGTTGCCTAGTAAATTGCATGTCTAGCTTTGAAGCTTATGTTGCTGCACCCCTGCTGCTTTAGCTCCTTATCTCCATAGGATTTGCTGTAGCACACACAGCCAGTGGATGAATTTGCACATATTTGCAGTGCCGAGCCTTGACTTTTACTGCTTGAATGTAAATGAAAAAAAGAAGGGGAAAAAAAAAAAAAAGAAAGAAGTCATTTCCTTTCCGTGATCAGCAATTCATCATCACTAAAGCACTGGGAGGAAAATAGTTATCAGCTTCCCATTTTAGGTTATAACTTCAAAGCAAACCTTTGATTTGAATGCCAGACTCTGAATGCTGGGGAAAGGAGGGGGAAAGACAGTGGGGAGAGGGAAGGAAGTAGGAGGGACTGGACCATCACCTTGTGGTGGTGACAGCACCCACCAACATGGAGGGAAAAACAGCTTGCTAAGGTACCAGAAAAGCCACTGGTTTCTCACTTGTCTTGTTTATGCTCATTCAGGAATTAAGGGAGGCACTACAGGAGTCCATATTCAAATCCATTCTTACAGCAAAAACTTACTCTGATTCTTGTGGAAATGATCTGCCTTTAGGACATTAAATATTTACCTAATAAGTAAATGAAAAAACCTGCATTTTCACAGACTTCTGGACGACTGATTGCATTGTACCCGCTAGCTTGTTGTTTTGGGTTTGGTTTTTTTTTTTCATTTGAAGCAATTAAATTCAGCATCCATTCATGGTGATACATATTTTTGACAAATTTCGATTAAAATCGTAGACATTCTGTGTCATAAACAGCCTGTTTTATTGCTACATGTTTTTAGAGTAAGGTAGAGAATTTAATTCCCTGCCGAGCTTGTTTAAAGCCTTTAAGTGCCTGCCTGAGCCCAGATCCCTCTTAGAGGAACCTGTTTTTCTGCTTGTTATAGAGCAGCCCTTCGTGAGCTCCTTCACTTCCTCCTTTTCTGCCTCTCTCATTCTCTCTCCCTCTTTTTAAAATTTTATCATTCCATAGCCAACATACTCAAGGCTGTTTGCAGCACTGATACCTTGCTGCATTAGTGCTGCATTGATTAGGGTTGAAAATAATCTCGGGAAGTCATGCGTAACTCCCACTCCTTGTCCTTTCTGCCATGTAAGCACATTCTTTTTGCCTGAATGAAAGAAGAATGTTCTGTATACAAGCTCTTTCCAAGCCTTGGAAATGTTCTGCATAGGTGCCTTTGAGGACTTTCTTTGGCCTATTTTTGTGTCAGTCTCCTGAAACTATCAGATATCAAAACTATGTTATTCCTTCATTGTACTACCAAAAATACTGCTTAATCCATTTCCTCTGATGGGAGGAAGTGGGCTGTTGATTTTTGAAAGTGCATGCTATTCACACGCACTAGGTTATTCAGTAAAAATCCCTATTAAAAGACCATTAATATACATGCACTGGAAACACCTTTGCAGAAGTCTCTTAGGCTTTTCAAGAGAGCATGGAGAGCCTCGGAGTATTCTGTCATTTGTTTCCGTCGAAGCACAGCTCAGTGCCAGATTACATCTTACCACAGAGTTTATTTCTACAGTAAGCAGATATGCCTAGTAAGACATTGGCAAGATTTAGACTTTAAATCACAGCCCGTTCCAAACCCTAGGCTGCCTATTTAGGATCTTCACCCATTTCCGCACAATCCCATCTTTAGTGGAGCAGCACCTAATCCTCTCCTTTCTCAGCAGAACATTCTTTTTGGCAGGAGGGTGTGAGGGGTAATTAAGGGCCCCAGCCCCTAGCTGTATTGTCGGTAGTGCTTTATTTGCAGCCTGCTGCTGCTGTGCTCAGCAGAAGGAGGGATGCTCTGCCTGAGGGATGCTCTGCCCCAGCGATGCTCTGAGACTGGGGCTCGACCCTCCTTCCACCTGCCACAGAAAGGCAAGAGCTCCCCCTGCGCTCTGAGTGCAGACTGTGTCCTCGGGAGAGAATCTCTCCTGCTTCCCCTGAAATCCACGCTGTCATTTTAATCAGGTGGTTCTGTCTGTGTGAAGGTGAGAAGTCATAGCTGGCATAAACAGGGCCTAAAACTATGTATCTGCCATTGGCAAACAGGAAGAAAGGAAAGAAGAATTTCTGTTTTGCTAGAGCCATTTGAAATTAATGGGGTCATTAAAAGCTTTTATTCAAATAAATAAATTCATAAAATTGCCTAGAACTCAATAGTGCAGGATGTCTAATCAATAGTAATTCATTTTCAGAATTGCTGTCTGTTTCACAAGCCAGGAATTGCAAGAGGTAAATCATGACAAACACTGCACGCACAGACAGGATCCATTATATCACAGCAGGGGTCACGCTGGAATCACTTCATCTGTTTTTAAGGTTTGAAAGCCCAGGATGCAGCGGATTTTCAAACAGGCCCATCTGTGTGATATTTCTGGCCACAGATCTCTGGTTTCCCCACCAATGGCAGTAACTAAATCTCAGTGATATACTCCATGCCACGGGCTGGATTATTTGCATTAGGAGTAATCTTCTGGTGACTCTGCAGGTGTCTCTACTTGGCAGAATGAATTAAAGGGCTATGCCTAAGCAACTTTTTTCTGAACATGATTTTGACTAGAAAATTATTAGAATGGGTAGCTGAACTTTTGGAGGTCTAGCCTCTGCCCTGTGCTGTAATTAAGGACTAACTTCTTGTGCAAATGGGGCAAAGATGGAGTGGGACCACTGTTTCTCCTTTTTTTTTTTTCTGCTGAGCTTTCTGAATAACAACAACAAAAAAGCAAAATGCCCCTAACTGGAATTTTCTGACAGCAAAATCCAGTTCATTTAAAGTCCTGGCTTTAATTCTGTCCATGGATGATTGTGAGAAATTCACTTTTATAGTTTGGAGGCATTCCACCTGGAAAAAACTAGCTCTGGAAAATGAAATTTCCATCTGTTAAAAAATGGGAGGGAGTGGAGGGGGCAGGGCAGGGAATAAATGATGGTCTATGTAGATTAGGGCCAACATTTTCAAAAACAGGAACTAAAGTTAGCCTTGTGTATTCATACTCAGACACAAATAAATATATAGTGCTTTGGGAAATTCTGCTAAGCCTCTGCTTGCTCTGCTTGTTTAACCTGACCTCATAATTTCAGGCCATAGTCAGCTGCCCAAATGTGGATGAGAGAGACACTCGTGCTCATCCCTTTTTGTGACAGCATTGACCCATGTCCCAGGGAGTGGAGCCTGTGTTTCTCTCTTCCTGCAGAGGAGTGAAGTGCCAATCCAGGATAGAGCCTGTGGATCTGTTCATGGATAAAGGTTAGAAACTCCAGTCTGTTTTGATGTCCAGAAGGTAGACTTTGGTCTGTTTAGGAGACTGGTGGAGAGAGTCCCTTGTGAGGCAGTCCTGCAGGACAAAGGAGTCCAGGAAATCTGGACATTCTTCAAGAAGGAAATCCTAAAGGCACAGTAGCAGGTTGTCCCCATAGGCCAAAAGCTGAGCCAGAGGGGAAAAAGACCAACCTTACTGAACAGAGAGCTTTGTCTGGAACTCAGGAGAAAAAAGAAAATATGACTTTTAGAAGAAGGGGCAGGCCACTCAGGAGGACTACAAGAGGTTATGAAGGGAGAAAATTAAAAGGGCCAAAGCCCAACTAGAACTTAATCTCACTACTGTCATAAAAGTCTAAAAAATATGTTTCTATACCTACCTCAGCAACAAAAAGAGGGCACAGGAGAATCTTCATCCTTTATTGGAGGCAGAGAAAAATAGAGATGAGAAAAAGGCTGAGGCACTCAATGCCTTCTTTGCCTCAGACTCGAATATAGAGACTAGTTATTCTCTGGGTAACCAGTCCCCTGAGCTGGAAGACAAGAAGAGAGAGCAGAAAAAAGCCCCCAAATCCCATGGTAAATGCTCAGTGATCTGCTACATCACTTAGACATATTCGAGTCTATGCAGCCAGGGTACTGAGGGAGCTCATGGAAGTGCTCACTGAGCCACTTTCCATCCTTTATCAGCAGACCTGCATGTAGAGGAAGGACCCTAAGGAGGATCCAGAGAGCTATAGCCCTGTCAGCCTGACCTTGATGCCAGGGAAGGTCACAGAGCAGATCATCTTGAGTGCCACAATGCAGCACTTACACACAACCAAGGGATGAGGCCAGCCAGCATGGGTTTATGAGAGGCAGGTTCTGCTTGGCCAGATGTGCTGGTTTTGGCTGGGGTAAGGTTCATTGTCTTCACTGTGGCTGGTACAGGGTTGCGCTTTGGATTTGTGCTGAACAAATTTATTGATAAGATTGTTAATAATGTAGGGATTGTTTTGTTATTGCTGTGCAGGGCTTAAAAAGGGCCAAGACCTTTTATAATTTCCATACTGCCTCACTGGCAAGGAATATGGGGGTGCTTGGGAAGCTGGGAGGAGACACAGCCAGGACAGGTGACTCCAACTGACCAAAGGGGTGTTCCAGACCATGTGACATCATGGTCAGTATGTAAAGTGGGAGGAAGAAGGAGGAAAGGGAGGAGACTTGGAGTGATGGCGTTTGTCAACCCAAGTAAGCATTACACATGATGGGGCCCTGCTCTCCTGGGAATGGCTGAACACCTGCCTGACCATGGGAAGGAGTGAATTAATTCTTCGGTTTTCTTTTCCGCTGTGCAAGGCTTTTGCATTTCCTATTAAACTGTTTTTTTTCTCGACCCACTAGTTTTTTTTACCTTTCCAATT
Organism: Sturnus vulgaris; assembly: GCF_052056855.1. Taxonomy (NCBI): domain Eukaryota; kingdom Metazoa; phylum Chordata; class Aves; order Passeriformes; family Sturnidae; genus Sturnus; species Sturnus vulgaris. Next base: position 65,540,350 of record NC_142243.1, on the reverse strand, counting down.
CTCTACCTGATCCCTTGGTGGGAAAATGAGTGAGCAGCTGTGTGGAGCTTGACTGGTGGCTGGGGTTAAACGATAACACTCACCTAATCTCTTTCTGTGACTTTATCTCCTTCTATGGCTTAGAGGATGAGAAAAAGACTGTGCATATTGTCTACCTAGAATTCTTTTGACATTGTCTCCCACAGTGTTGTGCTGGAGAAACTGGCTTGCTATGGTGTGGATGGGCATACTCTTTACTGTGTGGAAAAAATGGCTGGATGGCCCAGGGAGTAGTGGAGAATGGAGTTAAATCCAGCTGATGGCTGGTCACAAGTGGTGTTTCCCAAGGCTCATTACTGAATATCTTCATTGATGACCTGGACGAGGGGATCAAGGTCATCCTCAGTTCACAGAAAACAAAAAAATTGGGAAGGGTTGTGGATCTGATGGAGGAAAGAATGTGGACAGACTGAATCAATGGACTGAGGTCAGTTGTATGAGGTTCAACAAGGCCAACTGCCGACACGACAGCCCCAGGAGGTATTACAGGCTGAGGGCAGAGTGGCTGGAAAGCTACTCAGTGGAAAAGGATCTTGAATATCCAAAATATAAGAATACCTCTAACTGAATCTCAGCATTATTGTCGAATTTTTCATGGCACTCGCAATTGGGTCACGATGATGAACACAGCTCTTCATATGAAGGCTTGCTATGACTGGCACAAAATCAAATATTTAGTTATCTATCATCCATTATATACTGAAACATATTATATTTATGATGTAATGAAATATTCAAGCTTAATGCTGAGACACTTATATCTTAGTCTTAGAATTCTGCGAGCTCCTGAAAATGTACTTTGCATACACAAGATGTATATTTCATATAAAAAGATGTGCACTGAAATATTAATAATATTTCCCTGAACTCCCTGCATTGTATTCTGTAGACTATAACATACTAAAATGCACTCATTACATCTGGAAGTTTACTGGCTTCCACTAAAATGTGCTGTATCACTCATCTTCCTTATGCCATCCATGGTCTGTCATTCTCATTTGAGCCCAAGTCCATCCCAGCTTTTCTGCACTTTACCCAGTTGCCCCAAATCAGATGCTGATCTCTAAGAAAAGCCCTGAGAAACAAGGTTCATTTTATGTCAGTCTCTGAAATGTACGTTTTTTACCATGCACAAACAAATCTTACCAAAAGTGCTTTTTCTTTTGACAATAGTGCTTGCTGTTCAGCTTTCCTGACAAGCAATGAAGATTTTCCTTTTCTCTTCCATTCAATTCACTAAAAAACCTGATTGTCCTTGTTAACAATGAAAGCGTATCAAACCAAGACAAAATGTTTAAATAGCTCTTAGCCACCACATTATAGCTAACTGAAAAGAATCTTCTTTCTAAATTATGCAAAAAAAATGCTTAGTTATCTCACTGAATAAAAAGAGAAGTGGGTCTTTTGTAGATAAAGACACGCATAATATGAAGTCCTTGTTTAAGTGAGAAAATAGACAGCTTCTCAGCATATCTAAAAATCCTTATAAAATTAATTAATTTTATAGGAGAAAAATAAAAGGGATGCAGGAATCCTAAAATTCTATCATATATTATCTGAACATATACATTCCATTTGAATTCTGTCTTTGGTAATGAATTAGGTCTCCATGAATTGATGCCATGATAGATTTTCAATAAGTGTTTATTTTTCAGGGAAGTTTCTTTTTTTTTTTTTTCTCTTCTGCAATTGCTGTTATTACATTTCTAGTGCAGAAGTTGTTATCAAATCACTTTGAAAAATGTGTTTACCCTTTCCAAAACAATTTGGGAAACTGTTTCAACATCAGTAAAATATGAAATGCACTAACTTCAGTCATTTCTCGTTATGTGAGTTGAATCATGGACAATTGCAGTTTTGTCCTAGTCTTTTCTGATTTGCCCATAAGATGTTTGACCAAGATGTTCAGCAGTGGTTATTGACCCTAGCTACCCACCAGGACGCAATTTAGAAGGATCTAATTTGGACACAATCTAGCCACCAGTCCTCTTCATAACTTAGTTTAGCTGTCAAATTACCCCAGTTATTTTAAAAACTGCTGACCTTCCGGGATTTTTATTTCTTTAGTTTCATTTACTTGGCTCTGGTTTATAATGAAAGTTCCGTCTTTGTCATCAGTGGATTAAAACCTATGAAGAAACTCTTTCAGAGGTGAAGAAAATGTTTTCATAAGTGTGTAACAGTAACAAATAATTACCTCTGATTTGTTTTTATTTACAGTAAATTTTAATTCTTAAAGTATTACTGCCAGACTTAGATGGAAGACAAAAGTACTGTGAAAAGTTGTCAAGTAACTTGCAATGTCTCAGCACAAAAGGAAAGCACAAAAGGAAATGCTACATTGCATCATATTCCCTGTATATTGAACTATTTTGCCAAAGACATTTCATGATCAGGTACACAGTGGATTCCAGAATATAATACACCAAATATGTGGTAGCTTTATATATATTTCAGTATATCCTGCTGGCTTTTATGTGAAATGCACATTTTCAATAGGTAGCATACTTTTTTTATTCAGTGTACAGAGTGTCAGTGTGGCCTCATAGAGTGGTTCCACTCTAGCAGTTTCCAGGTTTGTGTATATCATACATATGTTTCAGTACATAGTGTAAGAACTCACTAAATATTGATATTCTTAGGGAAACCAGATGTATTTTCTAGTGGCTTCCTATGGCTCTGTATAGGATTGTGATCTGCAGGTCTGCAGTGGTTGAAGAGATGAAGTGTCAAGGTCAAACATGATACTGACTACATGCACTGAAGTTAGGCCTTGCTGAAATGGAATGAGACTTGAACATTTTTTTCATCAGTTCTCCAAGCCCCGTAACATTTTCATGCATCTGACATGTTTGAAAAGATCAAGTGTGTTGATGATATCCATTAAAACCCAGACTTGGTCATGTTTTGAAGAAATTCCTTCCAAATGGAGCCCATCCAGGACTGTGAACCAGAAGATGCCACACTTTTTATTTTACACTTTTTTAATAGGCAAATACAAAATTAATAGATTCTACCCACTGAAAATTCTCTGCACCCATAACTGGTTTCACAGAGAGAGCCTCTGGCACTGATGGATTGAAGCAGGGGTTAATCTTTGGATTTTGAGTGCATGCAAAAAGTTGATTGCATCTACTGCAAGGAAAATTGTTTTTCATTGATTCTTCCCCTGATGAGTAACTAGCATGTATCATCCTTTAAAAGCAATGGATAATAATCCTCGTTCTCCTAAATTCTACTGTTACATTAATTAGTTATGATAACTAAAACATTAAAGTGCAATTATGTATCTCCCTGACCAAATGAGTGAAAAAGAGAGTTAGGTAGCCATCATTATGCAGTAACAGAAGTGCTCTAAGGTACTCGGAGCAAAACAAGTCTGAGGCCTAATGCTGTAATTCTGACTCCAACCCTATGCCTCAAGCAAAGAAAGCTTGAAACCTTGTGCAGTCTACACTAAACCTCCACTCTGTTACTTTCTTCTTCTTCTCAGGAGTTTATTAAAAATGCACTCCTGTTTGAATTAATATATATATATCATCAGAGTCTCAGTTATCAAATATGAGCAGTCACTGGAACAGCTGAACACCATAATTTCTCCGTCTGATTCAAGCAGAAGAGCACATTTTCCTATTAAGTGTGGCTTTAGGCCCTAACTAATCTGCACTAGCATAAAACTTCGATTTAGATGCGGTGACAAGAAGATAAGTGCTCTGACCCTTTAGAGTTTTGGAAGACAGGACTAAGTCAGGTTAGTCACTACTCAGGTGCACTAGCTTCCCTTCTGTCTCAACTTGGAATAATAGCCTCTCTGTTTTCCTTCATTAGAGAGAACCTTGTCTTCTCACCCTGAAAAGCAATTCCTTCCCTTTGGTGTAAAAAGGGTAGCACCTCTGCAGTCATGGTAACTTGCCAGCCTAGTCTCACTTGACTTACGTTTTATGTAAAAAGTTCTTTACCCTTCTGTTAGGACAGGTCCTCCACTCCCATTTTAGTTAGTGCTAAGGATCAAAATTTATCTAGGTATGCTCAGGTCTACAACAATTTTTCTAATTCTAGTTCAATGGCTCAGAGATACTAGCAAAGATAAATTTGAATTTTCTCTAGAAATCACTGAATTGAGAATGATTCTAACATTTTTTTCTGTGCTTCTCAGTGGCTGAATCAAAGAAAACACTCTTGTCTGGACCAATCGCAATTTTTGTGTATCTCCTTACAGAACAGATATCATTATTGCTGTGACACCTATGCTAGACATTTTCTGTAGTATACTCAGTTGAAAATGGCCTAAAAACTGATTTTTTTTTTAAGATTAGTTTCATTTAAGAACTCTCGAGAAATATTAATATCCTTGGTAAAGGACAAAGTGGTGAGCTGCAAACCTAAGTAACCCTCTAGGGATTGGAGTACCTACCTGTTTTCCTTGCTAGCAAATCTGTGCACTTTTCAAACTGAAGGTTACATTAACATTACACAGAGAAAGTCAATTAATTTAACAAATTATCAATTTGTGGAATTTCTTGAACATGCAGTAACATGTACACAAAGCAGCTCTTTGTGATCCCACAGATGTCCTGTCCTCAGTGCACAGCTTCATTAATCATATGCTACGCATGTTATTGTCTAAATTGTAATGCCATTTGAGATACAGAAAACACTGGAAAAGAAGTGTTGCTTACCCTTTGCACACTAGTAGAGATTTCAAATAAGCAGAGAGTTAAAAAGACTATCAAGTTAGTGCTGTGAATATTTAATTTTATTCTTAAAACTACTTCAAAGCCTCAAAAAAATATTTTATGTTATTATGTATATTTCTAGAGCAAAAGTGAGCATACTCAGCACTACATATACAGTTCATGCAAGAAAGGCTGAAATCTGTAGTTACACCTCAGGAAGGAAAAGGTGTGCCCCTAGGTTTGGGTTATGCCTCTGGGAAATCAAGGAAATGCTACTAAGGTTCATGTGGTTCTGCTACAGTGATGCTGCACATGATCTCTACTCGTGGTGCAACATAGACACAGGCAGTGGACTGAATTTGCCTCCTGCCTAAACACTGAGTGAAACTCAGCCAGGGCAGAAGTATTCCATCACACAGATTTTTACCACATCTCTGTTCTCATGGCCACTGCTGGCTGCTGGCTGTGGTCTCCATTTTCTTGCTCTAGACAAACATAAGCAAATGGCTATATATAAAAGTCATTTCTGATCTATACTGTGAGAGAGTCTTGGTAATTTGATAAGAATTGTGTAGACCCTTTTGGCCTAATTCAAGGGTATCTGTTGCTTGAGGCTAGGACCTTCTGTGTAGTGCCAAGCTAGATGTCAGCACTTGAACAGCAGAGAGACTGTGACTTAAAATGTTTCCATTCCAACTACATCCCTAGCAGTCATCAGTCACTTGACCTGAATATTTCAATATGGACTGTTATCTAATGTATCCTGTCAGAAATTCCCCATACAGCTTTTCTCAAATGTAATTCACGTGCACCAGGATTCACAGATTCCATAATTTCTTTGCCTAGCTTCCTATACTGATTTAATAATGGACACAAGTTGACAAACATAGGAAGGATCACATTTTTATCTCTAAAAAAGGTGATGAGCCGTTTACTGTTAGAAAGACAGATAAAATTCAGAGAAGAGGACAGCATGTTGAGCATTTCCTCAACTTATGTAAATTCTCCAAATAGCATCTAGCATTATAAATGGATTCCTTGTAAAATAGCAAAAAACCCAAAAAACCAAAATCAAATAAACTAATGAAATTAGGATCTTAGCAAACAAAAATCCTAAGCAAAACTAAGAAAAGTATGCAAAAGAAGGGGTTAAAGAGAGAGAAGTCACAGATGTGGACAGAACACCTCTCATTCAATGCAGCCATAAAATTAGTATTACATATACCCCTAGGGAAGGAATGCTACAATTAGGATCCTTGATCTGGAAAGGCCTACTTGTTACTTCAATCAAGATGAAAAGTGAGATGAGAAAGGAAAAAAATGTTGCTTGAAATCAACAGTTTTGTTGGGTTAGAGGCTGAGGGAAAGTCATTCAGCCACTTCAGGCTAAGTGGTGGAAGTGAATCTGCACTGTCAGTTCAACCCTCACTTCAGCCTGATGCCTGAAGAAGCTGGCACAAATTCACCAATATTCTCTGCTGCTGATATTCTGGCTTCTGTTCTGTACAGAGTGTGAGCAACCACAGAGTGCAACTGGAGATCATGCCCCTGTAATCTTCCTAATAATTCATGCAATGCCTGAAAACGGAGAGGGAGGGAGTTAAAATGGACTTCCTGCAAATGACTCCCAGCATGCAAATTGGAGTCATGTTGTTGTTGAAGAAGTGCTGGCATACCCTTTAGTCCTACAAGGCATTCAGAAAAACACAAATGAAGCCCCTGGAGGAAAGCCAGTAGACATGCAGAGGTACTTTTTTGTAGATTCTAGTAGCGTTCTGTGCCTAAAACATGAAACATCAGGCAATTTTAACACTCCAGATGCAGAAGAGGGGATGGTGCATATCACAAGGACTACAAATCCATGGACATGTCTATGGATGCTATCTTTAACCTGTTGGTGGAGGAGAAGAAACAAGCCTTAAAAACATGTTGCCTGTATGACCTGTGTAGATCACAGCAATCCATAAATCTACACATTTCTTCTTTTTCAGAGACTGTTGTTGGAATTAGATCTGAAAACTTTGTTTTCACAACTTTTTTGCCAAAGAAATCCACACATGGGCTTATTTGGCTGCTTGCTAAAATTAGAACAGATATTGTATCATGAGGTGAAATTAATTAATGTGAACTGTTTTGTTACTGAATATTCAGATCACAGTGAACTTTCATTTTAAAATGTGTAAGATTTTGGATATGAAGTCTTTTTTTCAAAAGTCTAAAATCTACAAGTTAGATAATCCAGAACAAAAATGTGTCACATCAGGTCAACATAATTTAGGGGCGTTGAATTTTTGACCACTGATCAAATTATGTGTCTTTCACACAATTGTGAAAGAGTTTTATTTGACTTTTTTATGGTCCTGTATGAAATTTTGAAGAAGTCTCTGTAAAGAAGACAAAGCTGAAACTTGTTTCCAGTGGTTTTACATTCCTCTCATTTTCTCTGTTCTTTTTCCACAAAGTAACACTACTTGAGAAATTATATATGAGACAGTGAATACAAAATACTTAATTCTGTAGAGCGCATTCTTTCCATGGATTATGTGACAAAATGTCTGAATAAAAAGTACATATAAAACAGACACAATGCTTTTCTCTCTTTTTTTTTTTTTTAAATCAGCATTTCAAAAATTTTAGAACAATAAAGTAAGAATGACTTTTTACACATGGCACTTCATAATTTTATATTTTTAATTTTACCCGGTGAATTGAATGAAATCCTCTAAAAATTTTACTAACATTCCTTTAATTTTTAAAGTTAATTTGATAATTTCTATTTGTGTGAGTCCCTAAATTATGTTTCAGGTATCATTTTAGCCACATGGAACTCAGGAAATTAATTTTCACATATTTAAAGACTCAAACGTGCATACAAAGCACAACAAACCAGCCTGGAGCAGTAAACACAGCACCATGCCCGCCTTGTAATTGCAGATTTTTTCTAATGGATTCAGGATTGGAGATAAAATAGTACAGAGTTACAGCTAGTGGGGTGAGAGAAACCAAACACAAATCCCCCAAACCCCTCCATCAAAACCTTTAGAGCTTTAGGTAAATGGGGATCCATTAAGAATGTTTCTGAATTAAATCCTACAGGGAAGAAAATGTTAGGCATTGCTTTGCAATTTGCCAGATGTTTCCAGGTTATTTTTCTCTTTCCATCAGAGTCAAGTTAATCATGTTCAATAGGCCACCCTGCAAGGAAAAGTAAAAGTAACTTCCTTAGACAGCTGCTTTGCATAAAATGTTTGCTTTCAAGGAATATTGTGCAGCCTGGAGATACTGGAAAGTAATAGAATAAAAAGGAGGAGGGAAAATCTGCTCACACATCACCACTCTACTGAGTATCTCCACATCTCTCCAAAATGAAACAAGCTTTGTTTTAATGTTAGGGGAGGCTAAATCAATATTCATTGATGACATTAAAAAAAACAACTTCATCCACTGTGAAATACTGTCAACCCATCTTCTTTTATGACTCTAACTAAGAGTTAGAGTAGGGATACTGTATGAAGAGGCCTTAACATGTAAATAATGACTAAATGATACGACAGTTCAGAAACATGATTTGCAATCTATGGAGAAAAATGTAGTGTGACAGTGGCTTAGCTCAGAGTGCAGATCTGCTTGCTAACTGACTTCTATATTTTTAAATGAGTACATTATCCATCCTCCGTCTACTTGAAAAAATATTTCCAGGCCTTTGATTACACATGCAGAGATTTGAGACAACTCAGCTGGCAAACACATTTCTATCTGGGAAATTCCCCACATACATCAATATAAAAAATGCAGACGTAATTCTAGTGTTGAAAACTTCCTCAGTTTTTTATTGCATAATTATTGTTTTTAAAGAATCTGATTTTAAAAGAGCCTTACCAAAACTATGATTTTACAAAATAATGGGGTTTAAATTAGCCATAGGGAATCCCCAGTGCAGCTGAGAATCTTTGTGCTCACCATCATCTACTTTTCTAGGTTCTCAGGCTATCTTTTGAAAGTTGACATTATTATATGATTTTCATGACTTTATCTACTGAGTGCAGATTTTATGATCACAGATGTAATATTGAACTCTGACTTATAATTACCAAAGAAGGTTTACTGCATGTGCAATAATTGCCATGTGCAAGCAAACACACACATACATAATTCTAAAGAGGCACATGAGGCACACATGCATAAATATACTTACACGTATATACTTGGAGGGGGGAGGTGGTAGCATTAGTCAGTGGACATACAACACATTGGATCCAATTGCATCTCTGAATTTAATTACTATCTCTCCTGTAGACAGTGTTGAATATGATCCCACGACCCTGACTTAAAAGAAGAAATAATGTTGTTAATACAGAGAATGCTGAACAAAATGTGCTGACATACATTAAGTCAGTAATGCATGAAATACAGAATTGGTAGAGGTCTCAGTGGATACAGCTGGGTGGTAATTTTGCATTAATATTGCATTAATTATTAATTAATTATAAAATTTTCTGCCTTACCACACCTAGGAGCAGCAATCAACCACCAAAGGGTGCAGCACCCGGGGGAACATCAGGGACAAATCTTCGGACGGGAAATCAATTTTCAGCCCTTGCCACTAGTTTTGTGTTCATTTAAATTTTCCTGGTTTCTAGTTTTTAATCCTAATGAAGTGACTCCTGTGTGTGTGAGAGAGAGAGAGTATAGAAACCTTCTGGTCTTCCTTGTGGCACGAACATGGAAAAATCTGGGCACATCCCCATGATCCAGCTGGAGTTGAAGGTGTTTTCAGTCTTCATATACTTAGGAACCTTGGAACTTTTTCCAATAGAAGTGTAGGTCAGTAGGAGTGAATATAAACCTCCTCATTACTTTCTGCAGATCTCTTCTAGAAGAATTGCATGAACGAGCATTTGAAAATGACTGTGCTTTTTCCCTTTAATCACACACTCACCACGATTTACTTACTCCCTGGCAGGGACTCCAAGCTGTCTGCCTCCATAAATCAGCAGTAGTTGCCTTAGCCTTCTCCCAGAGGGTTCAGGTTGAGGTGCATGCAGGTTAGGATAATTCATGGGAAACATGACAGCCCCCTTAAGGATTTTTTTATGACTTGATAAATGCACAGATGTGCCAAGGTTTTTGTAGGTGAATGATACTTGGATGTTTGCTGCTGAAAGATTATGCTTTGATATACATGTCCAGTCTCTAAAAAAAGTGTATTTTTCAGGGTATATTAACAAATGAAGCTCTTGCTTAAGACCACTGTTGTATGTTTTAGCCTCTTTAATCTTAAAAGTAACATATGGACTAAAGCCCAGCATCAGTCAAACTGACGTGGGAACAGACCAGACATTTAAAAATATAGTCCATAAGCATGTTTTCTCATGTTTTGTTTAATCTGATTGAAATTATATTGTGTTGGGAGAAGAACACTAGGAGCCCTAGCACCTCAGTGGCACTAAGATCTGAGTGGCTCTGAAAATGTGAGGTAGAAGCCCTTGCATTTGGCAGAGCTACAGGGACAGATTTGCAAATGAGCAACCTGAGGAGCCCGTGTTGTTGCCCCCCACTCCACAGGCTTCACACACACTCGTGCACACAGCATGTTCCCAAACTTGCCCCTTACATCAGGAGCTACTGAAAAGGGACAAGGGAGAGCCAGGACACATTTGTCTCTGGGCTATGAGGAGAGAGGCTGTGTCACAGACATCCTGCCAGGCAACCTGTGCTGCATGAGGCTCAGCTGTAATATGCAGACTCATCCAGGTTTGACTGCAGTAAAACCCCTAATTCACAGCTAGGCTAATTTTAACCTGGAGGTTGCTCAGACACCAGCTTTGCAGCAGCATGGACCACTGCCCTGCACCTTGCCTCTTCCCTTGGCACCCTGGCTTCCCTGGAAAGATGGGAGCCCCACAATGTTCCTGCTGGCATTTTAGTTTGGCACATGTACCCACAGGTCAGCAGAGACACAGGCGCTATTTCTTTTCAGGAACAATGGATGTAGTGAAAGAAGCAAAAAGACTCAAAAAAGGAGAGGTAAGGATATTGATTTGCTAAAGAAAAGTGTTACTCAGAGCCTGAGCTGGGATAATAGAACCGCAGGATACGTCCTTACACAAGGAGCAGCTATTCATGGCCCTCCTTGAGATGTATAGATTTAATGGCAGCTGTATCGCCTTCTAAAACTGCCTTGTGCTATGAGATATGGTGTGTACAGTAAAAATAGCACTCTCTGCACAGCAGGTTTCTATTATGGGATTAACCAATTGTGCCCACGTTGTAAAAACCTGCTAACGACTAGCAAAGGCAAATCTCCCCAAAGCAACCGAGCAATGAAAGAAAGTCACAAACAAAAGACTAATGACCTAAAAGTAAAATTCAAACCTGAAGACACCACAGAAAATATTGCTTAAAAAGCTAATGGTACAAAACTGTGTGAATTGTGCAACTAAACCCAACTAACAGCATCCATTGTTTGTTCCCCCATGTCCTATGCTACTACTTCTGTTAATGTATATGAGATTGTAACATGCAGGGGGAAAGATTGCATGCAAAGTGTGTTTATTTATGAATTCCATATTTAATGATTCTTCAGCTAAACCAGAAAGAGGCATGGATGATTCTGACTGTACTGGGAAGGTTATGCTAACAGCACTATATAGTCCCCTACCAGTCCCTACAGTGACTGAAGTTTTATGCAGCCCATTTAGAATAGATAACCCTGAAAGAAATTAATTTTGTTCACTTCTAGAGTTGACCAGGTCATCCATTTAATTAAACTTCAGCAAGTATAAAAAAAACTTGCTTTCAGTTCAAATGGTCTCATATTATATCCTTTTTTTTAGCATATGGTACCAGGCACATTGCCAGCCCTATATGGAAGGAGAAATTCAGCAATATGTTGCAATAAAGTTCTCTCCTGGCTCCTCAGTCAAAACTTACTTTCACCTAAAATATTCTTTCTTGCCCTTTCTTATTTCTAGGATCTCAGCATAAAGTCATCAACATTCATGCTGTAAGATTAGATTTAATGTGTTTCTAAAGCCTCCCATTAACCTTTCAGAAAGTCTGACATTTCCTGATTCACCAGACAACTAAGTCTTTTTCTATGGGGGTAGACAGTCTCTTCTCAAATCACTTGCATGTGTCAATAATGACTCCTTTCTTTCCCCACAAGCTGGAGGAGAGTGGGGCCCCAGCTTCCTTGACTGAAGGGGGTTGCTTTTGCAACAGCCTGTGCACAAGCAAAGGCAGGGATGGAGAAATAATGTTAAGCAGCTTCACAATCAAAAGCTTCTGCAGATAGCCTCAAACCCAGACATAGGTGGATTGGGTAGTAGATAATGCTTTATTAAGGTACTGACAGAAATGTAGTCTTTCAGGATGCTTATGAGCCTGAGGAAAAGCCACTATTATTCTTGAGTTTCCATTCCTGCTGAGCCAGCACCTGTTTGCACTTTTCCCTCATTCTGGTCAAGCAAAGATTCTCACTTAGCATGTAATAAAATGTTGCTTTATTTCCCCTGTAAGCCAAACACATTGACATCATTGGGTGTGTGCCTGGTTTATGGCCTAAGGATTTGGCCTTTTATACATACACAATTATCTAGATCACTTTTCCCCCCTTCACTCCACACCCTCCACTCCCCTCCCACCCCCAGACTCATGTCAAAACAACAAGTTTCTCAGGTATATTTTTAAAGTTAATATATGTGAGTGTCATGTGCTTGCAGATCTATTTGATTTCCTTGAGATATCAGGGTGAGAGAAATCCTTTACTTTTTAGCCATTAGTTTGTTTTATGAAATTAGAAATGCATGGCTTTGATGATCTGGTCAACTTATTTGTCTCCTGCAACTACAAATTTAAAATAACCTAGATACCATGGAAGTTCTTATCTGAGTTTGCATTTGTTGTATAGAATGATGTATCATTTGACAATGAAGTGCCCATTGTATAATATTTTTGAGGAAGGACAAAGAAAAATTTAGTCTTATGTCATTGATTTTGTGTTTCCTTCCCACAGTCCAAGATGGCTCTCAAAAACATAAATGCTTATGATTTTTCCCCCAGATGTGAAGTACGAGATATACTATCAGGAATTTAATGCCACAAAAGCTGAAAAAAATAATATCTTTTAAACTTGTTTGGAGGCCGCACACAGCTTTTTTATGCAGCTCATACGTTGGTTATTGCAAAGAGGAATCCCCTCCTTCTTTCCCCAATGTCAACTCTAAATAAAGCAATTGAGAAGAAGTGCTGTTTTCTCTGTTTTGTATGCATTTATATACATCTATATGTCAATGTAATTATACAATGGTCTACACCTATACCTATCAATATTGATATCTATATTGATATGTGTTTATATATATATTTATAGATACAAATATTTTTATATATATATATATATATATATGTATAGGCCTATGTAGCTATATATTAAGAGCTCACAATAGGTATCACTACCAATGTGTATTCATAGATGTTGGTATCTATACAAACTGATAGGTACTGATCCTTTTTTTGATCTGCATATTGATATCAATAGGCATGAATGCCTATTGACTTGAAAACTAGTACTGTCTATGGATTTGAATATCTATTGATAGGTATTGATACCTATTGACATCAATCCCTTTTGGTAATATCAAGGCCTTAATACTTAACAATACCTATATTAATGGGCACGGATATCTGTTATATTTGTATATAATATTTGTATCTATGATATTAATACCTATCACTAATCACTGATAATACCTCTCAATAAACATTGGTACATTTTTCTGTCAATAGGCCTTGATACCTACCAACATAGATCCCTTTTTAGATCAATGATAGGCCTCGATTCTATTGGTTTGGATACCTATTGGTGGGTACTGATATGAGTAGGTATTGACACAAATTGATATGTCCAAATATCCATACTTGTTAATAGGCATCAATACCTATTCAGTTTGATATCTATCTATAGTGGTGGGTATCTATGTCTGTTGTTTTGGAGAGTGATTTGGATCTCAATATGCACTATTAAATATCAAGAACAATAACCTTTGATAATGTTTATCAAGAAGATTCAAAACAGTGATCAGTTGAGGTTTATCAATATCAAGGTAACAATATCTATTTATATTTGTAGCCACTGGTACTCATTGATACCTTCTGGTGTTGTAAACAATGATTACATATCAATACCCATGTATTTGGGTATCTATCAACAGGCAGCAGTATAAATGGGTATGGCTACCTATCATTCACTACCTGTCAATATCAATAGTTGTGATAGTCACCTATGCCAGCCATTATTGATAGCTTTTTTCAACAATACCTAGCTGTATTTATAAGCATAATTGTCTAACACCTATAAATTTTATATTGATTTTGATATCAATAAGCATCAATGCCTACCAATATCAATATATCTTGATATCAATAGTGATCAACAGATAATCAACACCTATCAATTTTGATACCTATCAATGATAGGTAATGATAAGGACAGAGAAATTGAAATTGAAATTGACATCTATCCATATCAATGGGCATTGTTACATATCCATACTTACTGGTTTCAATGCTGATTTCAGAATCTCTGTATATCAGTAGCTATCAGTATTGATATCTACTGATTTGGCATCTATTGGTAACCTAAGGCATACATACCTGCAAACACCAGTAGAGCTACTCTTCATCATGCCGTAAAAGCTCCTTAAATTCTCTAAAATTTGAAATGTGTCTTTATTCATCCCATACTAACTCTTATGTTCAATCAATTTGTCTGACAAAGAGAAACTCCACACTTCAGGAACTCCTTCTGAGAAGTTCTGTCTGCAGTGAAGCCCTGATTTACACAAGGGTCAAAATATACTTCTTGGCAATGCTGTGCTGATAAGCCTTGATACAACAAGGAGGCCAGGGAATAGTCTCAGCTGTCAACAAGGACATCTTCCATTGGGTATTTTGATAATGTAATAATGTGTTGGAATAAAATGGCCTGATGGCCTGGCTCATATAGTGAAGGATAAATTATTGATATGGACTACATTGCTAAGACATCTTCATGTAAAGACTTATGTGACAAATGCCTCCATGGAGATAACTCATGCATAAGTAGCATATATTTTCATTATTGATTTACTAAAAGGATATTATTGCTACTGCAAATGCAGGGAAAATGTCTCTATGGGTCAAATTCCATTTTAATGTTACCGCAAGGAAGGTAACAAACACACAAGGGATTTTTTTTAACCTTCTCATCCAGCCCGTAAGAAGAACTCTAGTTTAACTGGTGGTTTAACTTTTCTAAAACCATACCCTAATATGTTGTGAGCTGCACTAAGTGTCTCAAGAAGAGAATAATAAACAGAAAAGAGACTACTCCAAACAACTTAAGCCTTAACAAGCTGGTGAATCATGAATGATGCTAAACCTTTCTTTGCCAGTGAGCATTTTGATTAAAACAGAAGAGAAATACAGAAGGCAAACACCAGATGATGCATCACATGTAGGTGCTGAGCCTGTACTGCAGGTGGAAAGTTAAATGCTCCTTGCTAGTTTGGAAGCTCTCCCAACCTGATTGCAAGGGCCCAGCCCCACTGTCCTCCAGCAAAGGAGAGGGACAGACCCAGAGACTGCAGTCAGGTTCAGCCAGGTATCCAGACCATGAGTCACCTCCCTGGGGACGGACTGGGACATCAGCCCATGGCTGGGCCTCTGTCAATGGAACCTGAGGCCAGGTAAGGCTGTGGGGAGATGAAAACTGGTGGTGTTGCAGCACCACTTCGTCAGGGACTGATGGAGGGTTGGAATGGGGTTCTGAGCCGTGGACAGGGTGGGAACACTCCCAGAGGGCTGGGTAGAGATTGTCAACAGTGGTGGTGCCCTTGGGACCATGACAGCAAAGCAGCACTGCTAAAATTGTGTAGCTGGGCATATACCTGATGTGTATTGTACCAGGGTTCCCCTACCAGACTGCAGCAGAGTGTAATATATCACTTCGGAGAACACTTGCACACTTTTCTACCCATTCCTACAGAACTTAAACAATACTAAAATAACGTCAAAAGAGGACCTCCCAAGCATTTTGGATGCATGGTAAGACAAGTTAAGGGTGGGAATTCTGAAAACTTATCTGAGAAAGGATTATGTGCCAGCAGGAGCAGAATCAGTGATGAGACTATACAAAATCCCCAGTTGTGTACACATGACACTGCTGGAAAGGAATCTGAGCTATACAGCTTGTTTCCTTTCAGATCATGAAGTTTTCCAGCCCTGGAGAGGTTTGGTTTCTGAAATCCTAATTCTGGACCATTATGGTTAAAACAGAGTAGGATAATCCAAGATGATGTAAGGTATATAGAATACATTCAAATTTCAAAGTGACACAGACATGAGGGAAATAAATGCCACCATATTTAAAATATATTTAAGCTCCCAACTGCCAAATCTAAGTCTAAACATATGATTTTGAAATCCAAACTATATAATCACATTTGAAAATTCTATGATCAGTATAAACTATTTATTAACTGTTCATTACCAAATAAAGCAAATCATTATTTAAAAAGTGCTTATCTACCTAGAATAAGCCATCTAGATTTTGGTTCTGTTTTCACCCCAATGATAATATACTACAATGCATTAAAAGATTTAAGTAAAACTTTAAGAAACTTATTTTTCCATGTACCTAGGCCAATAGTTTTCTACCTTTGGAGGGGCCACTTCTAAGGCTTAAGAATAAGTAGTCAAGAAAAGATGACCTATTTCTAGAAGTTTTATATTTGCTATACAGAAGATGTACACTTCACAGAAATACAAAACTAGTAATATGGGTGTAGGGAGAGTTCTTGCCAATAAATTATTGTACTGTTCTCTAACATTTCCACATAGAAACAGCTGTATTTTTTCTCCTAGGAAAATTTCAGGGGAAATACGGGGACATTTTTGTTGCTGTTCAAGTGACCAGTTACTTTGTCCATGCTAGCTAACACTAGCATCATCCATCATCTCTGATTACCTTTATCAGACCCAGTCATTTTTGTGGTCAGATGCTCAGCACAACCAGTCTGTGCTGCTACCAGTGAGTCTGGGTTTTACACCAGGACCTTGTGATCTGGGTGCTGAAGAAGGCAACCCAGGTGGAAGTGTAGGTAAGCAAGAGTCATGACTCCAGGGAGCCACAGGGCGTTGGCATCGTGGTCTAGATGACACCTTCCTCTTCAAAGTCCATTTCTCCCTCTTTCTCATGGCGAGAGCAAGTGTGTTCTGTAAAAGCCAGGGCCACAGGGGATGTGAACGACCCAGAGCCGGGATGCCTTAACAGCAACATCTCCTAAGCAGCTGTGCCAAAATCACTGAGAGTGCAGAGGCAGACTTGAATAGGTAATCCATACTTTCTCTACATGGAAATGAGTATAGGCTAGTCAATAAATTGACTTTTTCTTAGTAAGTGATTTAAAACCAGGGAGTGAAGGTTGGCACATGAACTCCTGCAGGAGTTTAAGCTACTACTACTACTGCTACAAAAATTCTCCAGTCAAGCATTTGAAGAGATTTTTTCAGCAATTTTTGTATTAGAGAATGAAATAAAAATGAGAACTATTATTATTATTTATTATTATTATTAATAATAGTAGTAATGATAATAATAAAAAATAATAATAATAATAATTTGTGTAGCTGGCAGGTGATTACTCCTTTTCACTTGAAAATACAAGTGACTGAAGGTGAGAGGACGCTATAGGGCAGAAAGATATTGGAGGAAGAAGACAGCAGGCTATGCTGTCAAGGGCGATATCAGCAGACCCTCTTGTCATTCTGCTTCACTGAGGCAGGTTAGGGGAATGCATGCCTTTCAACTCTAGCTCTGCAGCTGTGTGTTAGATATAGTAACACATATTCACACCTCATATGTTCTTGGAGTTTTATCTTATTTTAAATATATATATTTTTAGTTGCCTTTTTAAAATTTTTTTTGGATTTTTGTTAGTTTGTTTGTTATTTTTTTTCAAGAAAATAAAGGAATATATTTCCTTGCCAACAATCAATACACTATGGAATAGCAAATTAAACTCTAAAGCCTCTTAGGTCTAGATTAATTCTAGCTAATTTTAGGTACATAAATATAACACGCTTTATGTACAATGTCAGTTTGGGTACCCTCTGTTGTCAAGACAGAGAGACAGGATACCTCCAGAGGACATTTAAGCATTAAAGTGGCTCGAGATCACTCTCAGAAAGTGCCTGTCTGTGTCAAATAGCAGCAGAAGGCAAGTGGACAAGCCATAATCTGAATTTAGGTGCCTTAATTATATGTTTGGAGTTGGTTGAGTTGATTCCAGATTTATTTAAGCAGGAAAATGAATAGAGGACTTGTGAATGAAAAGTACAAGGACAACAAATCAGTAGAACAGTCAGCTTTTCTTTCTAGTCTCCAAAGGTCAGTTCAAAGACACAGAGAGGAATAAATAAAAATAATATTTTAAAAGGCTCAAGAAAAATCATTTATAAAATTCCTTCGAGCTAAGACATTTAACATAACAGTCAGAGAAAATCAGTTCTTGTTTCTTTGCTTCCCTGCTTTGTATGAGTCCTCAAAAGGACATTTGAAGTTTCAAAAATAATATTTTTTTAATATTAGGTGGATGATTAAAGACACTGCTAGTGGAATCAGAATTTTTCTCTCTTTCTAACATAATGCAAATGTTTATTTTACAAAAATCACCTTTGGCATGATGGAAATCTCACTGAAAGTAATGGTAATTGTTCAAGTTAGACCCTAATATTCCATGTATTTCCATAGCTTTTCATTTAATTATGCTTCTTTTGAAGCTCTGTTATTAAAGAAAATAAGTGCTACCTTTCAAACACAGCTGGAGTAGTGGCAAGGGACAGGGGTTCTCTGTAGCATTAATTTTTAATGTATTTTCGCTCTTAAGATTGACCTTCCATTTATAAGATAAAAGTACATTTGAGACAAGGAGTCTCCCTGAGTTATTAATAGCTTATTTAATTATTCTTCTTTCCTTGGTAGTAATACTTCAGAAGGCATTCAGAGAAGCTGCATGAACACACTGCACAGTACTCAGAACGTGCAGACATTTGTTTTATTTGCCCATTTCCCTTGATTTACCAACCTATTTTAAATGCAATTG
Organism: Sturnus vulgaris; assembly: GCF_052056855.1. NCBI lineage: Eukaryota > Metazoa > Chordata > Aves > Passeriformes > Sturnidae > Sturnus > Sturnus vulgaris. Next base: position 65,521,488 of record NC_142243.1, on the reverse strand, counting down.
CCAAACTCGATTGATGCCTTTCATTTCATGGTATAGAGGTGAAAAGATTACAGATTATCCTCTGAGGGTGGAAGTGGCAGAAATTACCCAGGGTCACATTTCCAAAGTGAAATTTAAAAGCAGCAGAGCTCCTCCCTTGGAGCTACTTTCTCCTATTTGGGATGTTTTTGGAGGCGCCCAGCACTTGTGCCAGAACAGCAGCACTCTGACTTCTGCTGCTGCCAAAGAAGAAGCTTGTGAGCACAGTCAGACCTCAAGACCCAGCTTTCCAAGGATGTCTGGTCCGGTGCTGAGCAAGGCAGGGAGGAGGTGGTGGTGCCACCTGCAGAGCCCTGGAGCTGTCGGCAGCTCTGGGACAATAACAGCACATTCTCATGCTGCCAGTGATCATGAAAGACAATTGTACTGAGCAGGGCCAGACCACTTCCACCACAGCCTCAGGTGGAGGTTTGTATGGTACAAAGTGAGGGGTGGAAGTGAAAAAAAGCTGTTCTGGGTACTGCTGTGGAAAGCAAATAAATTTGCACTATGATATTTTCATTTACCAAGAGAAACAGATGGGGGTGGGTGAACAAGCCAAAACCAGCTTTAATTATTACTCCTTTGAAAAGGAATGTGCATAGGGACTCATGCTGCAGTAATCTGGAATCAAGCTGGCAGTAATACCTCTGTCTTTAAAAGATCCCCTAGTACTTGTTCCAACAGCTCAGTATATTTTGCTTTTAAACTCCTCCACCTACAGCCCAATACAGTTCCATTACACTCAGGCTCCTAAATCCATAGAAGGATTTTAGAAGTATACAGCTGAATATGTTGCAGACATTATCTGTGGGGGCACTCAGGCAAAGAAGATTTAACACTGAAAATTGTTTTCAAGACTTCACAAAGACTTTCCTTGTATCTGGACAGGCAGAGTCATTACCATTGTGGAAGGTCACTTTCAGAGTAGTGAGAAAGTTTCACAAGGATAGATCTGTGCATAACAGCAGATTATTACTTTCTCTAAATGAACTTGTTTAATCCAATGGAAAGAGAAGCCAAATTGGTTCAAATTAAAGTTGGCTGAAAATACTTCTACTTACTGTACAAACCTAATATTTTCTTGACTGCTGTTTAGGAGAGATATCACACTGTGATACCTAATGAAGCTCAGATGCAAATTATTGAAATAACATAGAACAATCAGGTGGGAATTGAGAATTCAGATTCATTCTGTGTTTGCTGAGAAGTCATTATTAAAGAAAAAAAAATCATTCATTTCCACTGAGTTACTTGGAGACATTAAACACCACACGACAGAGATTATTCATATTTCACTAGCATCTAGAACAGCCAGCCTCTCTAGCAGGAAATAGTCTCCCTGTGGATGTATCTAAACAAAAGTGACCTTGAGGCACCTTGAGATGAAATGCCCTAACAGAAGGCAAAAAGCTAGAAAGCCATTAAACAAAAGTTGATCAAGTCAAACTTTCCAAATTCCAGTCTAGTGGCCCAAGTCACAAGACTGACTCTCCTCCATGCTATGACTAGAAACTCAGGCTGAATCACACAGATTATACAACCTTTCCTCTTGATGTTGAGCAGTAATTTCAACTTTCCTTGTGTTGTTTTTTTTTTTGTCTTTGTGCTCTGATGGGTGTGTGCATGGATTTGTTAGCCTCTCTTCACCGAGGCTGCTTCCCCTTTCAGCTGCTCGCCTCCCAGTTGGTTTTTTAAATCATATATTTCAACATTAACCTTGTGCTGGTTGCCTGCAGGCAAAGCCAGACTGGGAAGATTGCCCAAGGGAAGGCAGCATGGTCTCTTCTTCCAAGAAGCTGAGTAACATCTAGTTTCATAGCTTTCAGTGAAGGAGACCTTGCATATTCCCAAACTGCTCCACCCCTGGCAGGATCAACCCATATACAGTGTGCTGCTCCTGCTGCCTGAGGTCAAGGCTGGTAATCTATTATTTTGTTGAAATTTGAGCACAAGAGATGCAAGAAGCTAACAGTGAGAGATTTGTAATTTATATCCCACTCTCAACTCACTGCAATAAAAACAGGCCAACAGTGCAGAAGAGTTTTGAGACTTGAAAATGAAAACTGGGCACTGGGATTTATTTTTCTATGGTGGTTTTAAGAGACCAAAAAGAGTCTGCAATAGGTGTAGGCCAAATACTGAGTCTGTGTCTACTCAAGTTTTGATTACAGTGAGAATGGGCCTGGATAAAAACCACAGGAGGACTTCAGGATCTGGCCCCATGTAGGGTGTTTAGGGGAGACTGGTTGTCAGCAATTGGGTCAAGCCAACAACTTCTGTCTACTTAAAATAAAGTCATTATTCTCAAACCCACAGCAGTGCCTGCTCCTGATGACTGCTGCAGTCACTGATTGAAACCAGAATTAGCCAAAGTCTTTCTTGGTCCCTGCTTCTAATTTAACTTCCCAGCCTTGTTATTTCTGGCTGTAAATGTTTTTATTTTTTGACTCTGAGAGAGAGTTCAAAGTTTTTAACTGATTGTACCCAAGTTAGTTTTCTAGCCAGGAGCCTGTACTGCTTCTTGAACTTGAAAATAATTGGTCCAGTCAGGGATTTCTTCATTATTGAGGAACACTGGATAAAATGCTCTGTAGGCGTTTCAGGGGTAATCATAGTCTAACCTGTCCCAGGATACTTAATCTGTTAGATCATATTTAATATTTTTATCATGATAGCATCTGGAGGCCCCAGCAGGACCCCCAGTGAGAGAGAAATTTTAGAAATGCAGATGTTTACATGGTCTCTTTCCCAAAAGCTAACAATCTAAAAGAAGCCTATAAAAGGCATATTTAGAGAAAAACAATAGACCTGATAAAGCCGTCACTGTAGCGCATAGTCTTATTTGCTCATACTAAACTTACTTTTGTCATCTGACCAGCAATATCCAGCTTGTGTCTAATCAACTAGCAAAGAAATGGATATTTCTGTGCAAAACTCACAAGAAATCTTGCAACATCACTTTTTTGCTATACTTTTGGATAGCTGCAGTTATTCCCTGCTAAAATTATTAGTACTCTAAATGAATGAGATCACCTACTGAATAAAAGCACAGCCAAGCCACACTCATAACATGATCTCATGCAGGCTTGTCTTCAAGAATGCCCCCCTGAGAGTTTTCAACAATTGTTCATCCAATTGTTGTATGTAACCTCTGTTCAGAAAGGAAATGTGGCTGACAAAATCAACTAAAAAAAGAACCCACTGGTGCCAAAAAAAATATTAAAAAGTGTTTGTGCCTGGGTATTTTAATATATATTCTTTTCTCATCACCAAAAAAGAATCCATTCATTTTAAACAAATCTACATAATGCTAATTTTTCACATACAAGGGCCATTCATTTATTTCAGAGGGGGCTCATGAGACTAAGCCTTAAATAAGTTATGCATGAGTGTCTCCATGCCCTAGAGCCAAATATAGCAAAAAATTCTCCCGTCTTATGGCATCCATATAGTGCAGGACTGTCTGCACAGCTCCAACACCAATAATGTTTTTGTCTCATCTACAAGGCAAGAAATCACTGTTTTTCAGAAAAGAATGGAGACACCAGGAGAAGAAAACATCCACCAGATGAAGAGCATTTTGGTTCTAAACAAGGCAGATGATTCCTTGTCAGATTTTTATAATTCATCTTCCACTTGTGAAAAGTCCCCCATCTGCATACATGTCCTAAAATACAGAGGGCTATAAGGGACTTGTTGAGAGGAAGTGTGCACTGGAGAGGGCACTTGAACCAGGTCACCAAATCCCCAGACTAGCCTCATAATCACGAGCTCATCCTTCTTCCCAAATCTCTGCCAAGGAGATCACCAGGAACTCAGACATTACACAACAGTGACTTTCTGTCTCTTTGAAGAAGAACTTTGATCCTTGCAAGCAGACATTTTCTACCCAAGACAGCTCATTGCATTAGTCTGTCCCCTTGCCAGCTCTGTGCAGAGGCTAAAGAGAAACTTTGCTGCACAAGACAGAGTGAAACATGAAGACGTGGTTCAAATGGAAAGCATAAGTGGTCAGAAAAAAGAAAAGAAAATATGGGGAAAAGGGAAAAAGAAGAAAACAGGGGATGGATGAGAGCCAAAAAGAAAGAAACAGACACTAGTTTTGTGGCATGGGTTTTGAAAGCCTTTCTGTGAGAGCTAAGTGTATGGTATTATTGACATTTAGCAGTCAGAAATGACACTACAGTTGGTAAGCAGACAGACATGGTACCATTCAAAATATCTCATGGATTTTTAGCAAGTCTGCTTAATGATCTTTTATTGTCTGAGTCACAGATCCCATTGACAAACTAGTATGAACAGTCAGTGCTAGTGTGAGCCACCAGCATGTTTGCACAAAATACCACCAATGATACTGCACCTCTGAAGCATAGAGATGAGTTTTTCATTTTGTTAAATGGTTTTCTAGACAAAAATAGTCTCCCCATACTCCCTCCAATTCAGATTTTCAGGATATCACAGGTTTTCTGACACTGTCACTGGCATACTGGCATTTTGAAGATCATTTTTTGTTTTTATTTTGTTTACTGAGGGATAATGCCAACCAAGTGTGCTCACACTTTTTTAATGTTTCTTCTTGTTAGAAGTTACCTGACAGCCATTCAGAGCATATGACTACTCTCAAAACTTAAGAACCATGTAAAGGGACAGGTACAAAACAGTGACACAGGATGACCACAGTGCTGCAAGTCTCCAGTCATGTTTGATTGCCAGGGACACATGGCAGAAGGGTAAACAGGTATGCTTGGTCTGCTAAACCAAGCAAGGGGATCTAACAGAGATAATGAATGGGGCTAGGTGCTTTTTATTCTCTAACAGATGGTATAAAAAACCTTCTTGTATGCAATTTCAGCATTTCTGTGCGTGTGAGAGAGAAAAAGTCTGAATTTATATTTAACTTCTCTTGAGCAGGACTGGCTGTCATTTTCACTTCTTTTTCCTCACTGGAAAGGCTGGGCCTGATTCTCAGCTGATGTAATCTGGCACTGTGCCACCCAAAGCAATGAAAGTGCACGGGCATAGGGGAAAGACAACAGTTTGGCCAGAGACCCTTGTGAAAGCTCTGCTTTTAAGTGCTACCACAGACTGACATCCATGCAAAGCAAACAGGATGTCCAATTTTAAATCTCAAACAAGCCACATCCTGTAAACTGCATTCTACTCAGCTGACCCAGGAGATAAAATGGTTGGGACTGATCCACAGCCATGATAAGGCTGGTTTGCTTAAAGTTACAGCTGAAAATCCCTCCTGAATGGAACTTTATTCTATTCCACCTGCCCCACACCCCACCTCAGGCAGGCAACAAATTAAAACAGGAGATCAGAAGTGAGACTGTTGTCCCAGCATAGCTCAGATGTTCCTGGTGGTTGTGTGCAGGACATTGCCAGCCCCAGAGTAATCATCAGTCTTACCCTTCGCTGAACCTGATCTTCAGACAGATAAAAAATAAGGGGTTTTCCTTCTGGGGAAAAAAAAAATCAATTAATTGCAAACGGATTTAAGAAGATCACAGAGACCTGCCAGCTCATAGATGTTGAAAGAAGCAGTTTGTTGGTCTTTCACTGCTATTCCACTCTTCATTCACAGCACATCTGTACATCTTTTACATCCTTTTATATCTCTGTAAAAGAGACTTTTAAAACTCATCCAGGTAGTCTGAAGCAATCCTGGCTAACAAACACACAAAAGCTATTTGGGAACATTTGTTGCTTTCAGGTTTATAAACCTTTATCAGTGATGCCATAGTACTATAAGGACTGACTTTAGTCCTTAATTTTCATTCACCACAATATTTGCAAGTGTGTCCATGTGAGAAGCTGCTAATCAGGGTCCACAAAGGCCAAATAACTTTGATTCTATACATGTGTGTGGCTGTGCCTTGTGGCCTAAAAGCCATATACTTTAATGCTATAGGTTAATAGAAACTTTGCATATTTATTATATTAGGGGAAGAAAAGCTGGCATTATCCAAACATGACTAAAAGTGAACAAGAAGCACTTTTTGGACTATTCTCCTAGACATAATTTTATCACAGCATTCTTAGCACATACTTTGTTCTTCATTTACTTGCAAGACTGGCAGTACAGGCTAAAGACTTCTGCTGTATTCTAGTTTAGTCTGAAAGCCATCCGCCCAGCAATGAGGAGGCTGGAAGAAAACTCTTGGTTTCTGACTGCCCTCCACTATTCCCTTCAATGAAGGTACAGTCCTACGGGAATGATGGCAGAACAATCCACCAGAGACTGCTGACATCCATAAGACAGGCAGAAAAAGCAGGATAGGGAGGATGCAGGAACAGGCTGAATTTGCTGAAGTCACGTATTTGATCATAGCCAACCAAAGTCCTCGGAGCAGATGCCAGTCCCCAAGAGTGACCCCACAGCATTACCTGTAAGTATATTTTAATAGTACAGTAAATCGAGACTTATCTGGGGCAGGTAAAGGTGGCCTTAGAGCAAAGTCCTGCTGCTGGATTAGTCCTGCACCAGTATGGATTTCAGCATGTTGGCTGATGGTTCATCACGCTGCATTACTTTGTGTAGTGCTCTATGAATTCATTTGTGGCAGCCTGTGGGAGAATATGCCTGTTCTTCCTAGGCCCTTGTGTGCAAGTGCTCTCAGCTTGCCAGCACAGTAAATTAAACTGCTGGTGGAAAGACACAGATCCCACTCTAGAAGATGAACTCTTCCAGCTGTTAATGTAAGTCAGATTTTGGGACACAGAGCAAAAGGGAAAAAAAGAGGGAGATGAAGGGTATGAGACTTGGTGGAAGGAATTTTGGCAGTGGGCTTTGCCCTGACAAGCAGCAGGGTGCCTTGCTAAGGAGATCACGCAGGCTGCATGCAGGCCTGGAGTCGTGGAGACAGCTGATGAGAATTTAGGCTTTGCCAGACAATAGCATTGTAGTACACACACTGAGAAAAACCCATCAGATATGAGTGGAAAAGTAACCTTCTGGAGAATTCCCTCATGGAGATGTTACTGAGCCTTCCCACAGCGTGCTTGCATGTGTGCAGACACATGGACAGAGATTCCTCTTGCTATGAACGATGGCACTGAGTATCCTATACTGTAGCACATTCCAGAGTGTCCACCACAAAGTATCTCCTGAGCTGCTCCAGCATTCCTGCCTATAAACTACTGGTTCAGTTATTCCCCAGGAAGAGACTCTTAATCCTTAGTGAAGTTAACTACCATGGGAGCACTGGTACTTATGGGACTGCACTAGAGAAGGAGGAATGAACAGAAGGCAAAGGGGGAATTGAGCACAGCCCAAGGATGTGTGCCCAAATTCCATCAAAAAGCATTGATGAGAGGGGACTGTACATTGCTCTCCATAGCTTTTAAGTACACACCATCAAAAGCAACCTAGCCTGCTTTAGGAAAAGCATAGCCAGTAGGTTGAGGGAGTAGATCCTTCCCCTCTGCCCAGTCCTACTGAGATGTATTTGTGGTGCTAGGTCTAGTTCTAGGCTTGAAGAGAGATCTGGACATACTGGAGTGAGTCCAGCAAAAAATACAAAGATAATTAAGGGATTGAAGCATTTTGCACAAGCAAGAGGGGACTGGTACTCTCCAGCCTGGAGAAAAGAAGGCTCAAGAGGGAATTTTATTAAAGTGTATAAATATCTGAGAAGAAAGATAGCCAGTAAAGAAGATGGAACCAGACCCTCAGTATTGCCCATTTATGGGACAAGAGCAGGTGAACAAGAGCGGAAATACAAAGAAGTCAACTTAAATGTAAATAAAACTTTTTTTTCTGTAAGGATGGTCAAACACTGGAAGAGGTCCTGGAGAGTCTGGGGAGTCTTCATCCTTGGAGATATTCAAAGCCCAAGATGATGTGGCACTGAGAAACCTGCTGTATTTGACCTGCTGAGTGCAGACTGGATGATATCCTGAGGTCTTTTTCTTCTGCAGCTGTTCTGTGACATTCTGTCCTTTGAAATAAGGGCATCAGTGCTAAGCCAGCTTGTCTTTCCACAAGACTATTGGAGTACAAGCAAAATTCCATAAGTGTACTTTTTCTTCATCACCTCTTGAAGTAGCAGTCAAAGGAAGTTGGTGTCCTATACTTGGATTTTAGCAAGACTCATAGCAGCTTGGCTATCTTTACCAACTATCCTTCAACGCTAAAGCCAGCATGCTTTATAGCCAATGATGTTAGAAAACCTGTGTTAAGGAAAAAGAAACAATTGCAGAATATTTCCAGTCTCAGGCCAGAGGCAGGATGTCCAAGACTGAATCTGTCTGAAAAGTCATTTCCTTCTGATGTAAAAGACATTCTCTTTTTAATTCTCCCTCCTGCAAATACCATTGCTTTCTTATTTACTAAATGGGGCCAAATATCAGCCAGCAGAAAGTATCTAACGTGTCCCACGGTAAGTATCAACTTCTACCCATTATGGAAAGCTTTATGCAGGTCTGTAGAAAATAAGTGGCTCTTAAACGAATCTTTTCTAGAAACAAAATAATTCTCTCAGCAATGTCTTAACATTTTCTATGGAGGGGAAAAACAAAAAATATCTATGTCTAGAATATCTCCGCTGAAAGTGTGCAAAAGGCTCTGCTGCAGTAGAGATTGCTCTTTCTCCTTGCTCCTTTCTTATACTTTCACATCTCCCTATAGCATGGTAAGGCAGGTTGTTTATTTCTCCAAAGAAATTCCTGCTAAATTATTGTGTAAAATGTTGGTTCCCTCGTGTGGTGTCTTAGCTGACACTTCGGTTGTGGATGCCTCTACCCTCACAGAGCAGAATAAGGTTGCTTCAGGAGTATTTCTTACAGACGGGAATCAGGAAAATCTGTCCTTTTATACTGTCTCTGCTCTCATAAATACGTGATCTGTCCCAAAACATCCAACTATGGGTCTGCCAGCCAGACTGCCTCAATGGAGGGTATGGTACCTGACCCTGTGATGGTTTCAGGTTGGCCTAAGTGCAGCCCAGCAATTCCTGGTTCAGATGCTTCTCCTTCGGCTATTTTGCTCTGTGAGCTGCTGGCATCACGCTTATGTCATGCCCGAGGATGGCACCACAGCCTAAAAAGAAGGCAAAACTGAGGAGCCCTGTGCTAACCAGAAGGTATTTCCTCCTTGTGAGTGCCCTTTTGGCTTCAAAACGATTTGACACAAGGGACTCTGAGAAGCCTCCAGGCCTCCAGTAGGACTGGAAGTTGTGGTAATCACAGGGTCTGTCTGCACTTCTCTTTGTGCAGGCAGCAAAGAAGGAAGATACAAATGCAAATGAGGATGTCTTCTGTGACAAAGGAGACTAACAGCACCCAATGTCTGGCTTGTACAAGTGATTATTCGCACTTTTTTGTGCCTTTCCAAATGCAGAATAGTTCCTATTCACACACATGAATGACAATAAGGTTTACTGCTTATTATTTATATCATTCATTTCTAATACAAACTATGGAATACAGGATATAGGGAAATATTATTATAAATATTGCGAGATTACCAGAAAAGCAGATGAACTTTTCTCATATAGGAATATAGAATAATAGCAGCCATAATAAGTTTGAAAATCCCAAGTAGTGTGCAAACAATAAAATGCTACAAAAGTAATAAATCCACAAGGTTATTAGCGCAAGAACAATGATGCAAATGGTTTCAAGTCTCATTTGGCTTTGAGCATTTTCTTCTAGGTCGGTGATTTGAATAAGAGGTAGGCAAACACTGCAGAAGATTTTGTGTAAATATTTGTTTAGTGTTTCTAATGAATTCACTTAGTTTGTGTTTATTTTCCACTAATACTGTAGTACAGTGGTTCCCAATCTGCTGCACATAGAAAGCCTGATGCTGTAGAGGGGGAAGATGGATCAACCCCAGGCCATACACCCTTGTCACAGTGAATGTCTTTTGTGGCAAATTCATGGATATGATTCATTTTAAACATAATTTAATATTGGCAAGCTGGTCAAAGAAACCCAATTCTGTGTTTGTTCACATGAGAATTTGTACCATATGCTTTGGATATAGGAATAGGATGCATTTATTCTGTCCAGGAAAAAGCTTATACACTGAATCATCACTAAGCCTGGGAATTAGTATTTCAGCTTCAAATATTCAGAAAAACAATGTGATTCACAGATATCTGTTTCTTACTGAAAATTATTTGAAATAAATATAGGAACACTGATATTTTCACAACTACTAATAAAAACAGAAAGACGCAAAATACATTTAACAGCTGATGCACGATTGCTAACCAGACATTATATTACATTTTAGTTATTATTTTCAATACACTTTGTTCAAAAATGGGCCCTAATATGCAATGCCTGACAGCAATTCATAGGCATCTATGGAAAGAGTTTAGCTCAACTTCTACAGGAACAGTCTCACAAAAACAGCACTGCAAACACAATATGTACTGCCTGGCAATATAGCAAGGAAGCCATGGGGAGGCAACAAATCTCACTTAAATGTTAACTCCCTCCCTCTTTCAGCTGGCTGTTAGATAACACACTGCTGAAGCACCAGTGTTAAGTAGGACTTAGGAAGGCAGGGAACATGGGTAGTGCTGTTCTAGCAGAGTGGCAATACACCCCCTTTAAATACATGATGTTGCTCATAAAGCTGTTCCCAGGCTAAGATATAATAAATTCTTCCCTTTTCCTAAGGAAGCACCATCCAATTCAGTTTCAGGTTTAGCAATGTCCAAGTTCATTACCCAGCTTCATCCCACCACCCATCCCATGGATTCTTGCCCAACAAATTTCCTTTTGGAATTTCATCTTTTCACCATCCAGCGTGGTTAAGTTTTTGTTGGGAAGTGGATGTTTCCAAGGCTGGAAATAAAATGGTAGTGAAGGCCCTGCTAAAATAAATCTTGCTGAAGCCAAGGATACTGGAAAATGAACGACTAATGTCTAACCTACTATGTTGGCCACAATCCTGGGTAAAAGAGCTACAGGAATATCCAGAAAGCAATAACCTAGATGATACAATTCTAATCAGGATTTTGGATGCAGAAACAGTAATAAAACTCACCCTTCCCATAATCACATGCAATTTATTAACCACAGTGGCTAAAGAAAGCCTTTTGTTTCTATGTTGTTATAAGAACTGCTGTGGTATAAACATGTATTTTAAAAGGACATTAGTTGCTGCTAAAACATTGATTTCTCAAATACAAGAATCCATCTCACAGTTTATGAAATTATAAGACTTTCCTAATTTTAAATAATATTTTTACAGACTTATAAAAAATCTGATGATTGCCAAGAAAAGATAGTTCAGTCTATTTGGAGACTAGCGATTCAGAAACAGATGACAATATAAGGAACTAAGTGTAGTATCTGCATCATGACAAACCTACCACTCTTTACAAAAAATCTTGTGTCCTGTAAATTATGTCCATCAAAAAAATTCCTGGACTTTACTTCATTCTGATGTAAATTCATATGGAATTCCTACATGGATAAAAATCAGCATGATTGGGCTGGTAACTACGAACAAACACATGTACACACATGTGCATACCTGCATAAAACCAACACTGAAGTATATCACGCTGCAATTTGGGAAATGCCAGAGTCAAGCTGGTCTTGGAAATTCCAGATTCAAATTTCCTGCCAGGTGAGCAGGTGAAACACCAGATGTCTACAGCACTTCAGATATTCCACTTTCTGGAAGGCAAGTATGTGTACATATACATACTTGTACATTACGTCTCTTTGGGAAAAAAATAAAGTTACATTTTGAATGAAAAGTGCTGCATTTACTTCCAAACCTCAAGGGCTGTGAAGGAAAGAATGTTACACCATCACAGACCCTTCCAGACAGCCCTTTCCTCCTCTGGCCCCCACCAATTCCTACCCAGATGTTAGAGTCCTACCCTCCCACAGGAGAGACCAGTCTTTCCTGCTCTCTCTCTCTCTCTTTGTAATGGTTTTCCCACACTCTGCTTTCTCTTCTCTGTTCCACTTCTCTGGACTTGGCCAAGACAATTGTCTGGTCTTCAGACATCCCAGTCTCATGGTCCTTGCTCACCAGGTTGCTTTTCTTTCCTTTTAACCTACCATTTTTGATGCAATTGCTCGAGCCCTACAGCCCTATCCTTTTCAGTTCTAGCTCTACTCTTCTTCCTCTCAAAATTTATATCTTTTGCCTTCTCCTCTCCCCAGTTTGTTTCTATAAATACTTTTCATACCTCACACTGCAAGACCCTCACAGATCTGCACTTCTTATCAGATACCTTTAGCCTCTGGCTAACTGCCCATTTCTTCTCCCAGGAGACTGAAATCCCACAGATCCAATTGTAGTCGTTCTTGCTAGACCTTTCCTTTGCCCCACTTCCCATCTTCTGCCCACTCCAGAATTTCTAGCACGTTGTAGCACTATGGTCACAAGATAAATGCCAGTCAGCTACAGCTATTAATTATTGGACTATAATTAAAATGGGGGAAAACTTCAACAGAATTAATTTGCAGTAATTATCCAGAAAAACCCATTTCAGTTTATAGCCAGTACATTTTAAAGACATATTTAGTTTCAGGATGGCCTTACATGGAGGTGTGGAACAGCAGGTTAATTCAAAATTCTGCTCCATACCATAACAATTGTTAAAAGGAACACATGAGCCAAGCAGACAACACTATGGATTTTACCCTAGCCCTGTTCAAGGAAATGCCTGAGCATTCTATTAGAACAATAATCATAAGAAGTGATAATAATAGATTTTTTGCAATAAAATTACTGTTTTGCCATGAGGAGTGTTTAGCTTACCAGCTTGGACACTGGTCATTGTGTGTTTACAAGGATGGAGTTTTAAAATTTATTTTTCCTACTTTGCTTGATTTGTCTTGTCTGTGGTTTTTTTTTTTTTTTTTTTTTAATATATCACAGTACTACTGGCATGATGGCAGCATGTTTAAAAGCTCCTAATATTTCAGTGCTCTTGACAAGCCCATCATTCTTCAACCTGTAGGACATTGTCCAAGCCCTCTCAGAATCATGAGGAACAAGGCCACTGCCTGCTCTCAGGACTGCAGTTCCTGCTGAGACTCAAATACAGCAGAAAATAGATAGTTTTACTGACATCAAAGAACACACTGCATGTCACTGAGAGTGAAGATTCTTCCTTCTGCATTAATTAGGTTTGGATTGGTGCTCTTCATGAGTCATTCTTGGATTCTAGAACTTTCTACAACATACACCTGCTGCTGAGCATGGTACAAGCACAGTCTGTAAACCCACAGATTACATTTCCTCTGCTCTGCCAAAGACAGAGAGCTACCTATTTCCCCACCAAGATGATAAAACTGTAATTCCAGTGACTGATACAGAGAACTGTTTGAATTTTAGGCGAATCATGTGGATTTGTTGAGGGTCAACAGCAATTTTGTGCAGACATGCTGTTTGATTAAGGAGCTGACTGTGATATCAATTATCAGCTATGACTGAGGCTCAATTCGACCATTTCAGATATAATCACCAGCAGTCAGACCTGGCAGCTGTGGTGCATTCCTTTGCAGCAATATAGCTGTGTATAAAATAATGATATTTTGGATAACCCAAGCAGCTGGACTACAACTCATAGCTGGAACTGAAGAAAGTAATATACATTTAATTTAGAGCAAATCTGGCATTTCAAAGTATACAAAGGTCTCAGCTTTATCAGAAGTGACCAACATCTTGTTCCAGTATCACTTTTTTCCTCCTAAAGAAATAATTTCTGGGGTTCTGCAGAATAGGTCATAACAACTTTATCAAATGTGCCTGTGAGTTTGCAGCCAAAATCTTATTGAAAAAGCAACAAGGCTGATATTTAATCGCCATAAGTGAAGCTTTCCTACGAGAAATTCTTTAAGTTTCCCAATCTCTATTTCTTCACAAACCATGGCCAAATGATGTCTTCAAGTTAAGAACCTTAAAGATAGAATTGATTAGTCTCATGGTTGGCAGCTGTGGCTACATGGATCAATTTTCTTCTGTTTTTTCTTTTTCTTTTTCCTTTTTTTTTTTGACATATGGAAATGTTAAGTATTGGAAATATTTTAGGCTACCCACAACTGAAACACTAATTATGTTGAGGAATTCATTAGGTCATTCGAAAAGTATTTTTATTTTTTATGGAGTATTTGGCCTTCTAAAGGACGTAATGAACTTAATAAAGCGTGGTTGCAAAATGTTAATTTCAGAATGTCATAATCAAGTTAAATGATAAAGCCAAGTAGTTCCTGGATATGTCTGCTTACATACATCAGTTGTATATAACAGGCACAGTAATAGGTTCATTGTAGACAAAGGTCTCAAATCCATTTGCAGCTGCTTGGATTCAGCATTCCTGGTGCAAAGCCAGTGGAGCCAGTTTTCCTCCAGTCATCTCACTGCAGTGCCTTTGGTAGGTGAGGAATGAAGCTATGCCACAGGCACAGCTGCTTTCTCTTACCAGAGACCAAAGCAGCTGCAGCCTCAGAGCAGTGGAAACACGGGAGAGCAGATCTGTCCCATCATTAAGTCCCAGAAAGAATGGCAAAAGAGGCAAAACATCCTAAGGAGAGAAAGAGAAAGAGCAACCTGCTTCATAACATTGGCTGAGCATTGGCAAGAAGCCATGCTGTCATACCACATGGAGAACTCCCATGGACGACATGGGATGACAATTCCGTGTCTACAGCCCATTCATCCTGGCAGCACACAGGCATCTGTTCATTCCCTGCACAGGAATTTTTGTAGCAGCAGTTGTAAGGAGGATTAAATAGGTGTCTGATTCTGAGGTACACAGGAAGGACATCAAAAAGTATAATGGTATAAAGTTAGAAGGGCAGCAATGGGAAAGGAATAAGGAAATATTACATAGCTCTTCTGGTCCTCTTTCCCTCTGAACTTAAAAGAAATTACTCTAAGCTGGAATCAGTGTCTGACAGTGAAAATTAGAAGAGAAACAAAAATTGCTTAGTCTAGGCAACATCCTTGGATACCCAGACAAAAACTCTGCATTTCTACTTTCTTGTATGCTTCAGATGTTTTCACAGAGGTAAAGGTAAGATGTGTTTTCATCTGTGCTTTTCCTATTGTATTTCAACATCATTAGAAACTGAATTAAGCTCAAATGGAATTTAAAGCAATAGAAATTTGTCTAGACAGGATTTAACGACATCTATTAACTCAATGGGACTTTCAGATAGCAAAATAACAGTTTGAAAGTTCCCACAAAGGAGCAGGAAAGACGCTTTTATTTGGGTTCAAAACTTTTCTATTTCAATAATGAAAATTACTGAACAGACAGAACACCTTTGGAATTGAATATTTAGTCTTATTTACATATTTATATTTTTTGATCACAAATGCCTACGCATTTTATTTTCACATAAGTGGAAGAACTTCTGAAAATGTCCCAGATTTATTTAATCACCTGCTTCAGGCTCTGAAGGGAATGAAACTGCCATAAGAAGACAAATGACTTGTTCCTTTCTTCTCTAAAGCAAGTTCATGAAGTCGGTTTTCCACTGGATTTATCTATAGTTGGACCTTGATACGACCTAATGGAACAAGTATACTCTCTACACCCAAGATGGAAAGCATAGCATAGAACAGAGGCCAGCCTATAATGGAGCAGAATGCCTTTTCAATGTACCTCCACACACCTTGTGGATTAGGAAAGACAAAGAGAAGCCACGGCCAAAATGCCCCTGGAAGCACCAGTGCTTTGAAGCTTTCTGCTATAGCTGCAGGAAGAGGGGTTGCACACATCTCTGCAAATGAGGATCACCAGGCTGACTCCTCCAATCACTATCACTTTTTGGACCTTGTCATCAGCACCTGATTGCTGGCCATGCTTTGTTCATAGAGCTGTGATCACTTCATTTCTTAAAATAGTGCTTCAAACTGAGTCTGCACACCTCTTGTGAGTGACTCCACAGGTTCATTCAGCATCTGCCCGTGACTTTCCTTCTCTCTGCTGCCCCAAGTAGCCCAAGTTGTGCTAAATCTTGTAAATCCTTTCTCTCTTTGTTATGCTTAATTACATAGTTGTCAATCTTAAAACACACAAAAGAAGGAAATTTGAAAACATTCTGGGATTTGTATTATACTGTTGAATGAACTGGTTTTTTTCCTATTGCACGGGAAAGACAGATTTAAATGAACTTTTCACAGACAAAAAATGGGTGAGTCTTTAACAAGAAAGAAAAGAATTGGCAGGTGTATAATTATTTTACTGCATCTACTTTTGTTACTTTCCTTCCTTACTGTCAGTCTTCACCCTCTCCCCAACTTGGTTAAAAATAATAATAATAATAATAATAATAATAATAATAATAATAATAATAATAGTAATAAAATTACAACCCCCTTCTTTCTATGTTAACTTTGTGGGAAGAACTGCAGCATCCACACACATATAGAAAGAGATCCTTTCTCTGAACAAAGTTATCTGCTGCTAACCACACATCTCTGGACACCCACACTGGAGTTGAGGACTCTGCCACATAACTGAGCTATATCTCAATTACAGCAGCTTAACAAAGTTTGATCAGTCCACAGACCTGGTAAAGTTGTCTAGCCCATACAGTTAATCTGCCTCTGTTGCAAGGTAAAATGCATCAGCTTAAGTCATCATGACACACAGGACCCATTAAGACAGCTCTGATGACAAATGGTAACTGTTTATTCCACAGTAACTTGAGACGTTTGCTCCAGTTAATCACGGGGAAAGAAACTGTCAGGTATGCAACAACAGATCAGAGAAGAATATCCTGCTGTTACTGCTGATGAAGAGACAGACAACTGAAGAAGAAAAGAAAAATCTTATTTAGCCTGTGCTGCTGAAATCAGACCTGTACAATATCTGCTTGCTTGGAGGCTTGGCTATGACCATGAAGAATACAGTCTGACAGGGAAAGAACACATGAATAGGAATGTACACAGCAGGACCACAAAGAGACTAAAGTAAAGCCAGTATGCCATCAGATCAACATTGCTGCTGCTCAGTGTGTGATGCCCACAACAAGCAGTGCCATGTGACTTTGAAAACAGAGGAAGTACCACAGGACAGAGGGGCATTATGGAGCCCTATGGCATCAGTGACTGTGGAGAAAGTGGCAAAATGAGCATGAACACAATTTCTAACATATATGTTAGCATTTCCAATGTGGAAGATCTGACCCACACAGAGACAAGTCTCTTATAAGAACATATTTCCTAAGTTAGCTCAGAAAAGAATCAATAGGAATAATTTTAATCCCTTTAGACACAAGTCTTCATTTTCTGAATGCCAGTGATATGAAGCACCTTAACATCGAATCGTGTTCAAATGTGCTGTCTTTTATGCATTCTGAAGACACAGCACTTTGTGTTGAATTAATAAAATGTGCAGGAAGAAAGGTGCAAATGGAAACCTTAACCTGTTGGATGAAAGCTACTGTCCTGTGGTCTTAGTTTGGTCATTTTCCCTTTCCCCCAAACTCATCTGCACGTGTAAAGGAAACTGAGCATAAAACAGAAGTGCTCAGACCTTATGACCTTCACAATGATGTGAGGTCTGAGAGTCCACAAAAACCAGGCCTTCATTTAGGAAAACATTTCATGTGGTGATTTGGTGTTTCCCCTCAGCAAATCCTTTCTCTACTCCTGGGACAGGCTTTAAGCTGCATCTCAACTTTCAAAAGGTTAAACTGCTTTCTGACAGCTGTTAATGTCTTCTTCAAGGAACTCCTTGAAATCTTATTCTGAGGACATTCATTTGTTGCTATTAAAACGTAACGAATTTATGTTTGTTGTGGGATAGGTAGTCTGTTTAAAACTATTCCCACTCTTGGGAGTGGTTGTAAATAAAACATAATTCTTGCAAGGGAGGTTCATCCAGAAATCTTGCATTGAGACTTTCCAGATGATAAAAACATTTCTAAGACATGAAGGACAAAGATGACTTACAAGAAATACATAAAGCCCTGAGAGTGACTCAGAGAAGGCAGAACCAGGGCCCAGAGGGAGAGAGCACTGGCAGTGTGTTGTATTTTGTGCCTCAGTTATGAAGAGACAGCAGCTTCCCAGGCTTTCTACCCGCCTTCTCCAGCTATTCTGGCCTCCTTCAAGCAGACCAGAACTGACATGCAACCCCTCCTGGCCAAAGTGCCTAACCCAAACATTGGTTCTGGAAGTTATTCCATCCAAGAATTGATAGCAGAAACATCATTATGGTTACCCACTGCTTTCTGTTTGCAAGTTTACATCTGCAGTGATCTCTCAAGCTCGGTCTGAAGCCTATCCTCCAGATGTCCCCAGGCACCCTGAAACCACTGCTACTTCAGCAATAATAAAGCTCCTTTCTCTCTCCTTACAGGATGCTATATTCCCCACACCTGCAGTTTCATTCATCCACAAAACATCCCTTCTCAAATAAAATCAAGGCAATTTTGGAGCATGGTGCTGAGCCACTCACGATGTGTCTTTGCTTTGGGAGAAAGACATGCTTCACTTTCTCTTTCACAACACTTAAATGGTCAGCTGTGATGGGACAACCAAACTCCTTATCCAAGTCTGTCACCAGGTATTTCTGTACCTCTCAGTTGCCTCAATTAATATAGATACACATATACACATTTAATATAGCACAGTGTGTATATAAAGTATATACGCATACTATATGTATATATAATCTTTCCTTACAGTTTACTGTTGCAGACTTGGTTCTTCTGGTGTCTCAGACAGATCAAGAGGGATTTTTTCCCCTCAAGAAAGGAGAATATCTGTGTATCTAACCATATTGCTGCTGCCCACTTCACTGAGTTATTACTTTTATCCTCTCAGCTCACAGAACTGTACTACTTAGCAAAAAAAACCCAGCAAACACAGAATTTGGAAAAGCGGGGTGAGTAGTCCACTCATCTATATGGGAAATAAAAGCCCTGCCTACTAAATCATAGTGAGTGTATGGATCCATTGCCAAAAGAGAGAAAAAAAATTCAGATTTATGCTGCTTTGTGCTCTCCTAGTGGAAATACTGAGCTGATTGAACACGAACTTCTAAAAATAAATTTGAGCAAATCCCATCAGAATTGCTACAGACTCCAACTTCTGTAAAGAAACTGTTGGCTTTTCAGTCCCCCATATTTCATGATCTTTCTTCCAGCGAGTGGGAAACACTGTGCTTACAGTGATGCCTCCCATGCTATAGCAAAGCTGCCAGCTGTCTCAATGTATGCAAATGGAATTATGTGCTGAAGCTTACACTGCCCTTTCTGGGGGGCTGCTCTTTGGCTGTGAATGGCCTCTGACCTCTCCTGACCTAGCAGGAAGAAAGCCTTGCAAATTTGCCAGCAGCTCTACCCAGTCACTTTTAATCAGAGAATACACAGACCTACCAAAACGTTACTCCTACCTGAAACCTTTGTATCATTGCACTTTTGCAGTGCAGATGGGGCTACGATGTGGGGAACTCACCTTGCTTAAGGTAAATTTATCATTCAGCAGCACTCTGCCATGGAAATAAGGAGGTTTACTCTCACATTAGTTACTCAGGTAGATTGGAGGCACAGTTCTTGCACATCACTAGCCAAGGGCCAACCCAAGTATGGCAAAGATGGTTGTTGAATGAAGCTATCCTGTACTTCTTATGCTAAGGCTTGCAGCCTAGGAAAGTTAAATTTACTTATTTCTTTCCAAAGTCTTTCTTACTGTTTATCAATTCCATCCAGGAACACAGCATAAGTAGGTGTTCACTGCATTTTACTTGTCCTCATGAATAGCAGCCACAGCTCTGTCAAAAAATAGCTTTATCCAAGTGAAAACCAGGTACAGTAGCAAAGAAACTCCTGGGAAGTTTTAAGAAGTATTACTGCCCAGGTTAAAAAGTAATCTTCAGTTTATAGATCTACCACTCTCATGCCCTTCTGAAAAAAATGGATTTGTTTGCTTATAAACAACACATTAGCCAGAATATTAATGTACTTACAAGATTAGGCATGCAGAAAATAGCTTCAAAATTAGATTTGTCAATAAATACTTGGAGAACAAGAACAGCTTTTTGGCGATAAGTTGTCCTGGTGGATGTTTGTCACATTTCTATCCAGAGATGGAGGATAATGAAGGTCATTGTTGTATACATTGGTTCAAAATTAAGGCCTTTGTCAAAGTTACAACCTGCAATGATTTTGGAGGTGAGCCTTCAAGCAATCTATCCTGCAGCCCAGTGGCACAGCTGTCCTGAACCTGCTCTTGGCACCACGGCCCCTTTGAGGGCAGACCAAGCTCTCGAGGAAAGACACACCGTGCTGCCATTCCTGGCTACATTTCAGAGTGTGCAGAAGCCCTCCTTCTAAGCCCCAAGTGAAGAAAATACAAAAGATCCTCTCACCTGCAGTGGCTATGACAGGAGCTGAGGAAGGCTGTGCAAAGGAAGGTCCCTCAAAGCTGCCCAGCAAGGCACCCTGGAGGGGACCCAGGCTTGCTCACATTTCAGTGCACCAGCAAAGAGCACAGGCAAGGCAACTGGTCAGCACTCACATTCAAGCCCCTCTCTTCCACACTGTCCAGAACGCTCTGCCACTGCCTTTGGTGATGCTGAGTTCCACCTTTATGGCCCTAAGATAGATTATGTGAGTTTTATGGCGCTCATTAATTAGGATTGTGTACTGGTGCTTTTGCACAGGTCCTCTAACAGCCACCATGGATGTAAATCCAAGAGCACACATCCTGTGATAAATCCATAGGCACACAATGCATGCATTAAAACCCAAACAAAACCCACACAGGCTTGAGAAGCACTCCTTTGAGAGTCTTTCTTCCCTGTACCTGTACCTCTTGATAAACATCTCTTTTCCCCCCACCACTGACTAGCAATATTTGATTTTGCAATTTGTCAGACCTTAGAATCAGATTTTCAAAAACGTGTACTAAAATTGTCAAAAATGTTTGTGCTTGCTGCAGCACTGTCCATACACTGAGTATGAGTCTGATTAACAGATGGGATGGCTCTGCTCACACTAACATGCACTGGCTGTGCTTTTACCTCCTTCAGGCTATAAAACTATGATCTTTACACCCCAGCTTTCTGTGCAAGTCTGAGGAGTTACACTTTTCAAAATACATAGGACTGTAATTTTAAATATTTGCTTTTGACTTAAAGCTAAATAAATCAAGCCATAAAGCAAGTAAAATGCAACAATTTGACTCTCTTGTGTCAACAGAGTATGTGGGAAGTAAAAGGCCTATGCTCAAAGAGGAGGGTGACATTTTAGTTGTTTTCCCCCAGTGACAGAGAAATGGCTCTAGGCTCCACCCTTGTCACACCTCATTTAAAATGATCTGGATTATGACACTCAAATTGGCTGCCAAGGGAAGTGCAAAAGTTAGGATGATAAGTGAAGTCCTCAGAGCTCCTGAGAAAAGGATCAAATATTTGGAAAATAAATTAAAAACAAAAGACACAGATTCACTCTAGACCCATGAGCAGGAATTACCACAGGCCTTTTTTCCTACAGGGTTTTTTCTTGGCATCAGCCATAGACACCTGATAGAAAGTTTGCAAGCCTTTCAGAAACACACAGAGGACCATGATGTCTGAAATGGGGGTTGCCCCACCTAATGCTTGTCCTCCTGTGCCATGATTTAGCACATGTACAGCCACAACAATTGATGCCTACAAGCAACCAAAATGCAGATTTAACTCGGTTCAGGTCAGATCCCTGATAGTTAAATTTGGATGGAAATGTCTATCATGCATTGAGGCAATTATTTTCATGTAAGACAAAATCCTGAAGGGTTCACACAGTCCTTTCTCAGATAAACGTCCATCCTGAAATCACTAGAAATTTTAACCAAAATTATTTGGATTTTCAAATATGGGTGGCATGAAATCAACCAACTCTTCAAGGTCTGATGAAATACTTTTGCCTTCATTGAGTTCTGAATTTGTTTCCGTCAAATTCACAAATCCTGATATTTTTAATGCATTGCCTTTTAGAGGATTAACAGATCTTGCCATTAGTGGGAAGGAGTTTAATTTAAAGCAATATAAACAGTGCTGCACAGCTGAACAAAAAGAAGTGGCAATTAAAATGCATCTGTTATGATGGAATGAACTTTAATAGAGATCTTAAGAATGATATCAGAAGTCATGCATGAAGTTTTATTCCTTATGCATGGAGTAACAGCAGAAATAATAAAAAAACCTTGGCAAAAATATGAAACATGGTATTTGTAAGCCTGATGGAACTACGGCATTGCAAAAATTTTATTGCAATAATAAGAAGAATATCCTTCCTGCTTTTCATTTGAATCAATTTAGTCTAAATTTGCTTTTTCTTCTGTTAAAGGTCATTCTTTTGTAAAGTGATTTTTATAATTGTTGTCATTCTAGATCATTTATGTCAAATTTTGGCTAGATTAATCCTGAGAGGATCACTCTAATTGATGATTAGCTAATAGATTCATATAACCATTCAGGCACAATACTCACTCAGAGGACTGTCTACAAAATAAAAATTAGGCAGAACTTCCTGTCTTTAGGTGTGCAGCTGTCTGAACTGATCTTTACTCCAAGGTCTTCGAATGAGTGCTGCCACCCTACTGAATGATTCTGTCCATAAATTATTCTCCACAGATTTTTTACTTTGGCTGTGTGTATCAGAAACAAGGCATTCTTTGAATTGTTCTGGGAAGCAGGCAAGGACAAATGTTTCCACAAGGTTGAAATGGTCAGCCGGTCCTCTGAGCTGATTTCCTGTTTAAGTATTTAACCCACAACATAGCAAATAGGAACTCCAGGAAGGTGCATCAAAAAGCCAAACAAAATTAAATCACTATACTCTGCCTGCCAGCTCTGTTCCTGACCTGTGTGTATTTGGCTGAGTCTAGCAAGTACAGTAGCTGAGTGTTCAGTATGAGATGTGAAATTGTGGTATGACAAAATGGATCTGAGAATGGAAAGTGCCACAATCCTATCTTCAGTTATGCTACCAGCTCACTGGGATGTCCAGAAAGGCATTCAGTCTTTCTGGGGTTCATTTTTGACCATGTGACCATGTCTGGGCCCAGAGTTGTCTGTGCTAAACCCTCAAAATCTCAGTTTCTGCAAGGTTTCATATCCCCTCTGAAGACAAAGTCCCCTGTTCATAACTGGTCGCCACCTGGTAATCTGCCCACTGCTTCAATTGCACTGCAGATGTCCATCCAAGGTGAATACAGTGGGAGATATCTTCAAAATTAGCACTGCTCTTTCATATGTCAAACCTGGAAATTAAAACTGCTCCACTTTAAACTGCACAGAGATGTTTTGCCACTTTTTACTCAATTTCAGAGACAAGCTCATTGGAGCCAAGTAACTGTTTTTTTGTGGCAAGGTTTTGGTAGCAGGAGGGATGCTACAGGGGTGGCTCCTGTGGGAAGCCACTGGAAGTTCCCCTTGTGACGCTGCAGGAAAGTCACACTGGAGCAGCCTGTTCCAGAGAGACGGTGCCCTGGAGAAGGGACCCACGCTGGAGGAGTTCATCCAGAACTGCAGCCTGAGGGAAGGACTCGTGTTGGAGAAGTTTGTGGAGGACTGTTTCCTGTGGGAGGGACCCCAGGCTGGAGCAAGGGAGGAATGTGAGGAGTCCTGCTCTGAGAGAGAGTGAGCAGCAGAGACAACGTGATGAACTGGCTGCCAGAGGAGGTAGAAAATTTGGGGGTGAAGTTGTGCTTGGGAAGAAGGAAGAGGTGCAGGAAAGGCCTTTTCAGATTTGGTTTTAGTTACTTTAATCCTAGTCTGATTTGATTGATAATAAATTAAATTAATTTTCCCCAGGTCAAGTATGCTTTGCCTATGACAGTAATTGGTGAGTGATCTCTCCCTGACCTTTTGACCCACAAGCTTTTAATTTTATTTTCTCTCCCCTGCCCAGTGAAGAGGGGAGTGACAATGTGGTGATGGTAGGCACCTGCTGTCCAGCCAGGATCAACCCACCACAAATAGAAAGATTTAAAATAACATGCCATGGTTCTCTGAGTATTAGGGTAGTAATTACTGGCATGTGGAGTCCTTGTGGTGGCCACTAGTACAATATTTCTTATTGTACTCCATACCCTTACAGGATGGACCAAGTGCTAGCTGAGGCAGTTCCACACTTAAAAAACCCAAAATATTGTACAAGGACATTGATGACCCCATTTTGAAATTTTTACCATCAAACTGCACTGGGCACTGTATTAATCCTTAAGCAAGTTAAGAGCTCAGTTCAGCAATGACTTGAGCTGTAAATCAGCAAATAATCTCACTGAAGTGAACAACACTATTTTGTGCTCATGGCTATGCACTAAGCCAGGCACTTAATTCCACCCCTATCAGAGTACACAGTGACATGCCTGGCTTTATGTGCTGGGTCCAGGCTTCCCATCAGCAACACGCGATTGTCCATCAGTGCACTCTGATGAATGACTTTTTGCTAACCTTATGAGGTGTCATTTTTATTTTTTCTACTTTAAATTCTGGGGGTTTTTCCACTTTGCCTTCTGGTTTTTGAACATTGTGAGAGCATTTCACACATGTTTTTTGACTTTCCCAGTAACCACAAGGGTTCAAATCATGCTATTTTTGGTTATAGTGGTGGTTAAGTGAAAGCTGGGGCTTCTATGCAGTTGCCCAGTTTCAAAGGCTGAGTTTTTAAAAAAATCCAAAAAACAATAAATGCCACAAAGCCTGTGTTGAGATCATGACATCTGACAATACAGGGTGTGATAGCTGTGAAAAAAGACTTATTCTCTGTCACACTGGTAGAAGATATGATCCCAAAAATTGATTAGAGACTACATGTTTTGTTGCTCAATATTTCTAACACACCTACCACAAAATTCTCCTCTAGTTGGGGTGGGCTGTTTCTGACCCTTTGGGCAGCCATATTTTCTCATTTATTTTTCACTTCCCTTCCTTCCAGCACCTACTTAGCCTGTTTCCCACATTTACATTAAGAAGAGTGAAGAGCTATCAAAACTTCACTTTCCTGCCTGTCCATAACCGCATAAATTCATCTAACCCATAAATTCAAGGCAGCAGTGTGTACATCCTGTCTGAATATAAGGAGCTTTCAGCTTTCTGGACATGTAGATTGAGTTAATTTTTCTCCCCCCCTCGCTGGACTGAACGATGTTGAAATGCTGCCACCTTCTGATAGACACTTGAGCTGCCAGAGGGCTGCAGAAGCACATTCTCCCATTTCCTCCAGACTTGTAAGTTGATTTATACTGATCCTCAACTGCATTGCTGCAATATATAACATGACAAGTTAAACGCAGTGCCTGCCAAAAAATCTTGATAGGCTCAGCTTTTGTGCAGCGGCACTTGAAAAGACCATTACTGCTGCCATCCAACTAAAGTATGCTCAATATTTTTGACAGTGAATTATCTGAACAGCAGTTTATCTCAATGTTCACTTGGTGTTATAACAATTTAAAGATTAAAAAGATGGGAGATTAAAAAAATAATAATAAAAGGAAATTCTACTTTTGTTCCAACTGCAGAAAAGTGGAATTACTTTTTCTGTGAATTTTAGATCTATTCTGTACTTGCTCCCAAATGCATTTCAGAGCACACACATATCAGTGGGCTGATAATTAACATAGGTGTAGATCACATTTCGTTTTTTTCATTTTCTGTCAAGATCTTAGATCTTCAAAAATACACCTATGGTGGTATCTTCTCATAGATAGCTTGTGTGGGATCTTCAAGGCAGTGGCTTCAAAACTGAACTGGAATAGATCTGAGTTTCCCATCTGCCTCTGTGTAAGGCCTGTGTCCTGCTCTCTGAACCTCTTTAGAAGATATGAAATCATTAGCTGCATGACTGCTGCAGTGATATGATGCAGAGCCCCATCTCAAGAAAGCATCATTCCCACTTATTCCTGCTTTGCAGCTTCATGCTCAGGAGAGCAGAATGTATTTTCCACCACTCTATTTCTGTAGACCAGAAATCACCTCTGGTTACAATGCCAAGACTGTCCTAAGACCATTCTCAAATCTGAAAATTGACAAAAAGATCCTTCTGCTTATTTATGTGATCAATTACTTGCAACTAAGTAACCTTTTCTAGCTGAAATGTATTATTTAGGAGATAAGGATTTGAGTCAGCTAAGATGTTTTACAAACTCTCATAAATTTCAGCAAATTATTCTGGCTTCGTAATTAAAGTAATTGTTGAAATAATCAGAATATTTTGGGCATTTTCTAAACCTAAGGCTTTGATTTGCCAATCCACAATTATTTGCTGATCTTAGTTCTCAGAGATTGTTAAATTCTCAGAAAGTCGGGGGTTTTTTTCAGTTAAATTGCAATTCCCGACTTATTTTTTGTTTTCTGAAACTCCATCCGAACCAAAAAAAATGTTGTTTCCTACTGAACACTCTAAAGTCAGGAGCCAGGAGCTATCAGCAGTTAGTGGCTTCAAGGTAAAACACCCCCAAACCCAGAAAACCCCAAAGCAAGTAACGTGATGGGAGCAACACCCTAGTTTGCCCTCTCTGGTTGGTATGACATGGCCAAGAATAAAGTCAGGATATGCCACAAGCAGCATGGTGCCTGAAAGCTGTGTGCTGGGAACAGGGGGCTAAACCAGAAACTGGTGTGTGGACTTGTAGTGTTCCTTAAGCAGCTGCTAAGAGGTTTGTCAAAGCCGAAGAGGAGGGCAAGTCCCATGTCATTTGGCTTAAGTTACTTAGGCAGGATCTGCACCTCTATATTTAGGGGCCCATAAATCAAAAGGAGTGGCAGATTGCTGGCCTGAGCTACCTATTATGATAGATGCCAATCACTTTGATTTTTAAGACAAGAAAGTTCAGCTTCATTTCATGTTGGAAAGTGTTTCTGGTGGAGAAAAAACATTTCATGTGAGTTAAAGAAAGCTCACTACACCAAACTCTGCCAGAGTGTCTTTATGCATTCATACATTAATGCTTCACTCCTCCAGCAATTGAACACTTTCTTTCCTCTACCATAAACATTACTCAGTGATGTTATAATTCATTTCACTACTCTACTGGATAACATTGGTCCTTTCTTCAAGCCACTTTTGGTAAATTTTCCTAACTACTGAGATATTAACAGAATCATGAGCAAAATAAGACAACAAAATTTCATGTATTGATCATATTTCTGTGGCCACATTAAAAGTATACCAAAGTGACCAAAACTCCACACTTAATGGCAGTGCAACACATGTGAATTATCTGAATTAGACTCTGTATTCTGGGCTGGGGGAAAGCTTTCAGCAAGAACTGAGCAGGAGACCTGACAGCAGCTACAGAGAACTAGAGAGGAAGCAAAATCCTCTGATGCATTCTAAGACACGTTGTGTCACCAGAAATGAAGGCACCTGTTTGAGTCCCAGAGAAAAAGATGAAAGAAAATAAGTAAGGCATATTTACTTGAACTTCAAAACATTTGATCTTATCATGGTATGAGTACTGGAAAATGTAGGAACTTCTGTATCCTGATCCAAATCACTGTGTAATTATGTGTTCAAAATAAAAGTCAGTGATTTCTGTTTCACAGATATAAAAGAAATCTAGACAGCAATGAGTAGGCATGATAAAGTAGGTCAAAATTTCTACTGCTCTCTGCAGGCTGTTGCAATTCCTTGGAGTCAGTGGAGAAGGAGAGACCCTTTCTGTGTCAATACTAAGTAATTTCTGAATTACACTTCAATTGCACACACTGTGTATTTTAGAAAAACAGTGAATATTCCACTGCAAAGCAGATGACATTTTAGAAATGTCATTTGACACGAGTCTTTCTTTTTAGAGCAAGTTCCTACTTCTGCTAATGGCTGGCAGAAATTCCCACCCATGTCACTTCATATTATCATATCAGCTCCACCTTCCAGACCCTCAGCCATCTTGGTACTTCTGGCAGTGATATATGCTGCTGTGACCGACAGAGCTGCTCCAAAACTAGTGTAAAAATTGTGCAAGAAATACACCTGGGTTTTAGTGAAAAATTTTAATTAACTGCAGTCAAAAGATCACAGTGTTTCTTAATCTAGCCATGTTATAAATTTTTCTCTACCTTACCAGTAATGAGTCTGAGTGAGCCAGAAGGAGAGAGGTATCACCAGGATCTTGTGATCATTTTGAGCTTGGATGCCCGCCTCTGACTGCCTCAGGGATGCTTTTTTACCCATCACCCCCCAGCAAGCCTCCAGAGGAGTTCACATCCTTCAGGCAGTTCCTTTCTTCACAGTGTGGAGACACAAATATCTTCTTCTCTTCCCCTGGTAGTTCAGATCAATACCTTGTCACTTCATTCTTCTGTTGCTACTTTAGCCTGTAGTGAATTTACTGTGGTGGTTGTGCTTTTCCATCCTTTTTTTTTATTATTATTTTTTTAATTAGTATTTGTAGCTCATTCCTTCACTTTTCTTGCAGAGCAGCCATTAGCTTCAGTTTAGCTCTCTTCTAGCTCCATATATCACTTCATTACCAGAGATTTCTTAGAAATTTACTTTAGCACTCTGAATAAAAACACAACCTGGCCTTTGATTTCTGGAAAGTGTTGTTCTATGGGATGTCAGAGTACCACAACAATGAACTGCTGTGTGATCTGCAGCTGGCTTTTGCTCAGTGCCTTGAGCAATATTAGCTATGTTTTCTGATTTCCCATTTGGACCCACTTTGGGTGCTGCATTTCTCAAATGCTGGAACATGCTGCTGGAGTGTAAACATTGTAATACCAAAATCAGCTGCTCCTCCATCTGTAACTATCATTTAAACATCCCATTCTCGCTATGCAAGAAGAAGAAACATTGGCAGATTTGAGGGGCATCATTAGCAATGCACTGCTGATAAGAATGCCTTGCAAATTGCAGCTAGAGGTGGGAAAGCACTGCTCCAGTGAAGTCCCTTCCCATAGCCATGGTTTCTGCAGGTGTCAGTCCACATAGTTATTTCAGCTCTGGTGTTTTGGTTTTTATTTTTTTTATTTTTTTTCTAATTAGGACACAGTGTGCTGAGAATTCATACTTAGGGAATATATAAATCAAAGTTACTGGTGCTTCTAGAAACTGGAAACATAGTGACCACCACTCAGCATTGACCTCTGGTTACTGGACATGTGTGAACCTGGAGCTACTGTCACACATTTGTGTGTCTCATGGGCAAACTGTGAACCAGGCTGTTCCCAACCCTAAGAGCCTCTTTTCAGAAATCAAGGTGGTCAATAACCCCTTGCTCCTCAGTGCCTTTTCTGCACATCGAATGTATCAGTCCCCTACTACCCTCACTTTAGGACGAAAATTAAAGTACTTCAAATCACTGAAGCATCAGGTGTTATGCTGAGAATAGCCATGAAAGTAGGTTGGGAAGTAACATCTAGATGTCAACTTTCTGACAGAAAACAGATTAGAACTGCAAATACCATTCAGGCCAAAATGCTGTCCATACTGCCAGGAAAGAACTTTGAAAAAAAAAATTGTTACAAAGAATATTTTAAACATAATTTTTGTTTTAGGCATGTATGGGAAGAAAAGAGATATTTTTATTTCTCAGCTTGAAAAAATGTTGCATTAAAATATTATAAGAAGCTTTTACAGTATTTCCTAAGTCAAACATTTTAACCCTTTCATTTGTACAAATTTTACAAAATGGAAGACTATCCTGAAACATGTTCTGTGGTGTAAAACTTGCTATTACTTCTTTTGATTTGTTTATGAGTGGGCTTTAACTTAATACAACTGAGGAGGTTCTATCAAATTTTAACTGGAACAAATAGAACTTTCACTTGAAAACTTGGGGAAAAAAATACTTGAAAGACCCATTCATTGATGCCTGTGGAAACCTTCATTCCATCCACACTAACAGGCAAAAGGATGCCAGTATAGAAACACAGGCACTTGGCTCTAATCTGAGTGAGACTAAGAAGACAAACAGTTTTTGTGAGAAGACTGCCCATGATATATTTCTGTAGTCCAGATGCCTATGCATACTAGGGTGAGTAGCAAGAATCTGAGCTGCTTATTTGAACTGCAGTAAGGTAAATACAAAAGCAATAAGATAAAATACTATTAGTTTTCCACTGCTTTCCCCCCCTCTCTTATTGAACTTCACTTTTCATTTTCTATTAAGGTCAACTGGGAAGGCTTTTCTGAAACTCCTATATGTTGAAATGTAAATAAAATAAAACAAGCAGGAAGGACATGAAAAGAAATTACTGGTCCTAATGAGTGTAAGTTTATACTCTGTACTACAGAGCCGACAGGAACATCCCACAGGCAGGGTCAGATACTGAGGGGGATGTTTACAGCTCCACAGACATCAGCTGAGGGCTCAGCCTGGATGTTGAGCCTGGTTTCTAGCATGGCAGTAAGCGTCGGCATGCTGCCTCTTGGCCGCTCTTTGGCATTTGCAGAGCAGAGATTCTGCTGCACAGAGGTGGCTCCAACGCTTTCCCTTCTCCATCCCTCCTGTGATGCAGCACCTGAAAGGCTCAAGAGGAAAGGATGCCTGTGGCTGACCTCTTCCTCCATCAGGCAGTGAGGAGGAAGGGGGAGAAAGGAGGGGGAAAACCCTTCATCCCCATGCGTTTCTCTTTCTGCCAGCAGCTGATGGGGAGCTGCCACCAGCCTTCCCATTAGAAGTTTACAGAAAAGGTGAGCTCATCTCATTTGATTAGGACTGTCACCATCAGACAGTGTTTGCAATTAGTCCACGCCAACCTTATTCAGGCTTTGGATGCCTTTCAGCAGCGAAAAAGGGAACACTTGAGCTCCATTGAATTGGAGCGTGGCATCTGCCGCATGCTGGGGGGAGAGGTTGGGGGTCAGCGCTTGATTTTGATAAAGCGTGCCAGATTAATTGTCTTCGGTAATCCTGTTTGTCATGGTAGATGTGCAGAGAAGTCTTTGTGGCACAGCCTGACATATGGGCTGGCCGGCTGCTTGCCTATTCAGTCCCTCCCAGCACATGCTCTTCACAGTTGGCCTAGTTCCCAGCGCCTTGTTTTCCCGGGGAGCCAGCCTCCTGCGCCTATTCAGCTGGCCCCCCGCTCCACAAACAGGCTCCCTAATCTTCAGGCCTGTCTGGGCTATTCAAAGTGATTGCATTATTCAAAGAGATCAAGAAAGAGAACGGGGCGGGAGGGGTAGGAGAGAGGGGGAAAGAGAGCGGTGCAATTTGGAAAAGAAATAAGCAGCCATGTACTTCAGGCAGAGCTCTTCAGGAGGCTGATTATAGTCCCTCTCCAAATCTGAATCTATCACGAAATTATACCCTGCCTCTTTTGTAAAATAAATGCTAATAAGAGGTAATTTGGACCCTGCTGATTATTAACTTCAATGGAGATAGTCTTTTTACCCCATGTTTTGTTATGAATTCTTGGATTTCTCCCCCCTGTTAGGATTCATGCTCCACAGCAAAAGAAGAAACAGGAGAGTTAAGGAGCAGGACAAAAGTGGCACAACAGAGGATAGGCGAGCATCTAGCTAGGCAGACCAATCTGGAGTTACTGAGAGACCACAAGTGGATCAGTGTCCTGAGCATGGATCCAGCATACCTGTGTTCCCACAGCTTAAGTGCAGAGCCTATCCTGTAGCTGTACACTTTACAACAACTTGCTTCTCCAGGGAAGGGGAGAAGGGAGATGGCACTATGCTGGAAAGAAGTAGTTGAAACTACCCTTACCTAGGTTTCTTAGGTGCCAGTTGATAATACATTTAATTACATAAAGTAACATTCATAAGTGTTACTTTACAAGAGCTTGTAGGATACCTAGCGTCTAGTTCTTTAAATGGGAGCAGCCTTGGAGAGATGCTGAGAGTTCAGTGTCAGCCAAGACCTCGACTTCTACAGGTCCTAACCTAAGATATTGCAAACCCCATCTTGACTTGGCTGGGGTCAAACTTTCTGCCAAAGAACAATCTTCTAAGTGTATGTGTAACATATTGATAGGATAAAACTAAACCAAACCCTAATCCAACCAACCAACTAACCAACCAACCAACCCAGTAAAAAGAAAACCCCAAACAACTTTCCTCCCCCAATTAAAAATAAAGCACACAATTTCCCTCACTACATTTTTTGTCTTTTCCAGAGAAGGAGCAGAATGAAATGGATGCTGCTGAAATGTATGTCCTGTATGAATATGCAGAGAACACACTGTGCTCCATTCATACACTGCCCTGACCCAGAGTATATGTACACCAGTTATTTCCTGTACCAAGAATGTGGTGGCATTAGTGTGGTGTGATTTGCATGTGCTGTATGGTCATCTGACAGATCTTTACTGTCATCTGCCACATTTCAGCCAATGTTGAAGAATTCTCTAAACCTCTGCCTGATGCACTATTAAAATTTGGCATAGCGTCCTGATTGTCCTTTGATATTTTTTAAAGCCAATTTTACTTCTTTACACTTCTCCCATAATGTCTTTAACATCATCCTCTATCATTGCCCAGAATTTTCTGATTAACAGTTTGACACAAGTTCCTGGCTTCTCCTGAACTAAGAACTTTCTCTCATCAAGCTCATCACAGTCACGTGCTATCTTCTGCAAAGGCTCAGCACCACCCAGATAAATTCAGTTTAGCATTAAGGAGATCAGAGCTTGTTTGCCCCATCGTCCTTGTGCTTACCATTTGGAAGTTACCCATTCTTATATCAGCTGTTAAAATAATGTTTTAGTACTGTTTTCATCTCTGCCCCCAAGATTGCATCTTAGACTGTGTTTGAAGTACAGCATCCATAAGCTGTTTAAGAGGTAAGATTGCATGTGTTTGATATTAGGGAGCAGAGAGGATAGCCCCATGTCACCTCAACTAAAGATGTGCATATTTATTTGACTCTTGCCTCTGCTATTTCTGCCACTGCTGCTCTCACTGAGCTTCATTTCACCTATTTCCCTGCATATTCAAATAAATACTGTGTTGTAATTACAATTAAAGGAATGTAGGACAACCAACATCTCTTAAGTGCCCTCTTCCAGGTGGGGGTGTAGCCTGAATGAGAGTTGTAGAACAGAATTACCATCTTCTGTTTAAGCTTGTGTTTTCTTACTGTTCCTGTTTGATAATTCATTTTTCAGACTGATAAAAAAGTTAATTTCTGAAGCTACTGTTCTTCTAGCAGGGACCAGCATTGACAAATGATCTAGACAAACACAGCAAACTGGAATTGCCATGGGGCTGACAAGCCAGAAGAAGGCATATCTTCTGATGACATGAAGCTTTTAAAGCCATTAGGCTTTTGCTGGGTGTGTCCTGAAAGAGAGTGGTGGCATGCTCTAGTCAGCAATCTCATTTTTAACCATAGTTTTGTCATTGTAGCAGAAGGACAGCTCAAATTATTTTTGCAACAGTATTGATCTGTTTCTTAGAGATATACAAATCTTCATCTTTGAAGAGTGCCATTTTTATGGTCTAATGAAAAAAGGGATTTTTGTAACTCTGAATTTATTTGTTAATATATCTGCAACAATATAATTTTTCCCCATCAACAAAGCCTCAGAAATTCTATTTGTTACAGACAGATCTAATGGAAAGAGGATATACATTCCAGGCATTAATATTCAAGGCAAGTATTTTCCAATTCCCTGAGAAGTGGAAAGTTTTATCCATCCTTGAAAAAATATCCTGATCTAAGATATGTTCATAAAGATAGTGATCAGAGAAATGAGTAGAAACTCAAAATTTTGTTTTAATACTTCACACCAAGGAGTTAATTCAGGAGATAAAGTTTTACATGACTGTCGTGTCAATTTTCTTCCATAATGTCTGAGAAGAATGAGAAAAAATATCAGTAAATAATCCAAACTGAATTACTGTCATTCAGTGAATTTGAGCCAAGGTAAAATGGTCACAGCACCAGCCTTCCAGAGTTCAAGAAATGTTTGGGTAATGCTCTCAGACACTTGGTGTGATTTGTGGGGTGGTCTGGTGCAGGATTAGGAGGGATTTTTTTTCAATGCTCCTTGTGGGTCCCTTCCAACTCAGGATAGTCTAGGGAAATTTAGCTATTCAAATTATTCTTGGTTACATTTTAAATAGAAGTGAGTAATTTAGGGAATACCTTAAGACTTTCTTGAGAAAGAAGGAGGAATCTTCTTTCTCCAGTGTCTCTGTAAGTTGGCCATGGGCAGGTGCCAGCAACAATTAGGAGTTTCTAATATCAGCTGTCCCCAGTGCACTTACATCTCCCTTTTCCTCTTGTTTAAATCCACAAAGATTTATGAGGAATGAAACACCTTCTTGCTTTAGGGATAGTTTGAAGGATTCAGTATTTTTAGCAACCAAATGCACAGTGAGAGATTCTTCAAAGATTAAAATAAAGTAAAAACTAGTACTTTCCTTGTGAATTTAGTAAAATCCTTTAATACATTTTGAGTAATACTCGACATGTACTTTGATGGAAGCCAAGGGCAAACTTCTGACTTAACGTGTGACCTAGTACAGCTCAGATAGAAAATAGCAGGGAAGGAAGGGAATGAGTTCATCAGTGCCCTCTAACTTGCAAGTGCCAAACATGCAACATTAACAGACGTGAAGGTGCTATATTGAGATATAATTCACAGCATTAAGCAACTCTTGGAAGAAAATTGTTGGTTTGGACCAAGTCACTTCTCAAAAAAAAGTTGTTCTCAGTGGATAAGTAAGTCATAAATAGTGTGTTCGTGTCCCCACCATCTAATAATACTGTCCTCCTTCTGATACCTTTTGTAAAATTAGTTTCTTACTTCTACAAGGAATAAACTAAGTTTCAGATCCTTCTTGGGTTCTTGGGCTTATTAGCTACCAAAACCATCAAAAAACTGTAGTTGAACTAGGGAAGACATGCATGTTGTTCTGTTGTATGACACAGACACACTGGTAGTAAATTAAAAACTGTAACATGTATGCAGTGAAAGGTCACTGACATAACAAGGGCCTCATGTTACTAGAGACACAGTTATTATTTTCTGATTTTCTCAGTACATATCTACAATTCTCTTTCTCTGGAGGCTTTGAAAAACCCAAAAGTAAAAACAGGATTTGAAATTAATCAAGTCACTCCATATTACATTACCTCTTTTACTTTTTGACATTAATACTTAAGTACCACACCAAAGAAAAACCAAAATGATATTCCAGCCTTATGATAACTACATCAGTTGCCTGACATCAGTGAAGGTAAGAAATAGTCATTTGCATCATAAAGTCCCCAATAAAGACACAAATAACTCCCTGTGTTATAAACAGATTATACCTTCTGTACCTTCATGAAAGCAACACAATGTTTTATAGAAATTACATGTATTTCATATTTTCACAAGAAGGAATAATGACCCAGTTGTTCATTACTGTGAATCTATATCCATGAGTAGCTAAGAGATGTGCTCCTATCCTGATTTAGGAGCATTCACTACATTCCTGTTTTGAAGACTGAATGTATTTCTGTATCTTATTCTGTACCACACTCTTAAGGTCTTGTGTGAGTTGGATAATGAAGCAAAGAAAACTAAAGTAGGACAATCAGAGAGCAAGCGAAGCTTCTGCTAAGCAGGGAACGTCCTTCCATTTGTATCACTCACAAGATAATTTAGTTAGAGAGGAATAAATTAATCTCAGCACACTCTTTTACAGTCTTGTTCATACTTCCATTTTAAGGTCAAAAATGTCCCAGTCATCTCACTGAACATGTGAGGGGTGGGAGCAAGTCCAGGGCTGTAAGGACACACACCTTTGACAGGTAACACAAGTTACTTGACAAGACAAGTCTCTGTCTGAGACTTCTACCTTCTCCTTTGGTCCCTGTGACAGCAGTGCCCCCTGATCAGTAACTTCAGGGTGAGCCTCATTGTTCCAGCACTTGAAAGAAATACATCAGAAAGATTTACAAAATACACAGGATAAAGTAAAGATCCAAAAAATGATGACGCACACAGTAAATGTCAACCTAATGTTCTGCCATGCATTTTTAAAAATAATCCTGGGACAGAAGCATGTGTTTTGGGTTGGGATGCACTTCATTTAACTTCAATAACCTAAAAGTCAAGAGCCTAACTGGAGCTCAGTTTTAGAACACACAGAATACCCAAAAGGAGCCACCATCTTTACCAGAGGGCAAAGTCCTGTTCTAAGATACCTGATCTCAGGTTTAACCTCTGGAATTATTAGATACGAGGGGGAAATGGGTGGTGTAGTTCAGATGAAAGCCTCCTTTAGGTGGTGGAATTTTTTCAGGCAAAAGACATTAGGATTTTATCTGACTGTTGTTATTACACAGTGCTGTAATGCTGTGGGACCATAATGTTCTCCATACTTGATAGAATAGAATATTATTCTGCCCAATAAGGACTTCATATTTTCATGGATGCAATTTTTACTTTAAAATAAGCTATCAAAGTAAATTTCCATGCACTTTTGTTATTTGCTAGAAAATAAAATTATTCTCCACAGAAATGGCATGATATTTTTAGTATGCTCTGTCTTAATAAGACAGCTTGCACCATTCAAAGTAAATTGACCAGCCATTGTAAATGCTTTCCAAGAGAAAGAAGTGAGAACAGAGGCCCCACAAGTCAGAAAGTAATGCTAATTCCTCTGTGTGAGAAGGCTACTGAATCTGCATCACCATAAAATCTGAAGTACAATTAAAGTGACGGAATCAGGAGACATATGCAATTGAATATTTTTTTCCCTTACTGATACCCACCCTAGTACTGAAGTAGGCAATACAGTCTTCAAAGAGTCAGAAGAAAAAGTTGTCCATTTATTGCCAAATTATGCAAAAAAAGTGGAGTGCATAAAGATTCTGTCGAGCTAAGAGGGGATCACATGTAGAACAAATCTTAGCAGTGATCAAGCAATCTGAAAAGATTAATTTATCAGTCTTTTCTGGACAGGGTCTCTTTTAGCCCCCAGTCTTTTCTTTCTGGCTTCTCTGTTTCCCCTTCCCCAGCCTCTTCAAAACTTCCAACCACTGTCATCATCTCCCGTGTTTGCAAATGGATAAGCAGAGAGTCCTGCTTCTCAGAAATCCCCTGCAATCAGCTGGCTCACTCCATCTCCCCACCCCCAGCCCACTGCTCTCCCCCTCCTCTGTGCACAATGTCCTGGTGACAGGTGGTTGCTGCTTTCTGTAATTCTGGATACAGCTCCAGTCAGACTCAGTGGCCTGTAAAAAAACCTAGAGCTTATGAAGAGAAAAAGCTCTGGCTCTGAAAGTGCTGAGACAGGCTGGTACGGGGACTCAGTACAAAAAGCATTCAGCACAAAAAGCCAAACCCAAATGAAAAGAGCTGCTGCCAGGATCATCACGAGGTCCTCTGCTGCACAGATGTCTACTGAACTAAGCTGAAACTGATGAGTCTTTTATCGGGGCCCCCATCCCCCCCTCCCCGCAGATACCCACAGCAAGAATCAGCTGCCTGGCTCAATTATTATTATTCCAAGGGACACAGTATATGTGATAGACATATGACACTCAGAGAATTAAGCTCAGATAGGGCTGTCTGGCAGAATTCCTCTTTCCTTTTTTTTTTCCTTTTCTTTTTTTTTTTCCTTTCCTTTTCTTTTTTTTTTCCTTCTTCTTTTTTTTTTTTTTTTTTCCTAGTCAGCAAAAAGCTGATTAGTTAGTTTACAGGAATGGAAAATATTTGGGTGCACTATGGTAGCAGTAGAAGCAGTGTCTTAACAAACAAATTGCTTTCAGTATACTCAAATAGGAGAGCTAACAAAGGTGGCCTCTGCAACTTGGTATTTACACGGGTACTCTGTGTTTTACTGCCTCCCTTGCAGCATTTTGCCATTCCAGTTAAATGGAAACAGGATTGCTAACTGTGTGTTAACATTCTCAGTCTGTGATCTATGCATATTTTACCCCTTTACCTTGTTCTATGCCTGAAAGTTTATTACACAGTTTCTTCCCATGTATTATAAAATGGGTTTATAAATTATGAGCCGGTTGCAAGCTTGTGATGGGCTGTATCTCAGAAAGAATTCAGCACCTAAAACCCCTTTTCTGTCCAAGGCTCAGCTGATGTTTACTTTTCAGTAAGTCTGAAGCACACGCTTATTTTCATTGTCTTGCTGTCAAACATGGGACACAGACTCTGTTATGTCAGAGCTCCTGTCAGACACCTGTTAATTTCTCTGAAAGCAGCAGGCATATAAAGCAAGCAAGGGCAATGGAAACTGGGCACTCAGCACCTTATGAACCTTGGCTATAGAGGAGAGCAGTGAGTGAAAGAGAGCTGCCTCTGGTTACTGCAGGTGCTGCAGTTTGCTAAAGAACAATTTTCAAGAAATGTTGAACAGGCAAAACATAAAGATCCCATTGTTTATATATTAGAATGGACAGCCTGCGGGGTTTTTACTTTAACCATCTGCCTTCCAACTTTTATATAAAAATTCTGCTCCCTAATAAATGTTTAACACATTAGGACACATATATTGCTGGAAAGAAACCAAACCAAACTCCTTCTGCTTCACAAGGATAAATTAGCAAGTGAAAAGCAAGACTTTCCAAACCCTCTTTTGTATGAATACAATCATTTAACTTAGATCTTGGAAAGTTGAAGGTCTAGTCACTAATCTACTGACTCCATCACAGAAGGGTGAATTTAATTTAGGAACTGCTGGCTCCAGCACTGTATTTAGTTATACCAACTTGAAGAAATTTATGTGATAATCCTTTTTATTAGCATATCTATTCTGTTTTTTGAGCCAAACAGCAGATCAACCCAACAAAAGATGTGCTTTACTGGCTAAGAAGTTAGCTGGCTATCTTTTTTGGCTGGACTGTTCCCTGCTTTATCTCCAGTGGGTGATGAGACATATAAATCAGCGTCTACATGGAGAAGTGACATGCTGTTTACACAGCAGGCTTTTATTATCATAGCAATCATATATGGGTAATAAATTAAACTGCATCAAGAAGCCAAAGATTTGCCCTATTGGCATAAAGTCTTTTTTCTTATAGTCTTACCAAGAGCCTGCTAAAATATACAGATCTTTCCTGTAAAGTGTACGAAAGTATTCAGGTTTGACAAAGTTAAACCTGGAAATGTAAAGTATTTCTCTGTTGCACTTTAACTGGCCTTGTTGGAAAGCTTAAATCTTGCATATAGCCCTGAGCTGGCTTCATGCATCTGCATTACCAAAGCTTTGTGACACTTTGTCCACCCAACAAAGGTCTCAGGACATTATTGATAAGGGAGTGGGGAAACATGAAAGCAGCTGGACAACAAGATCAGTGCACCTGGATCCTAAAGGGGAGAGTAGGGCCAGCTTTTCACCACTGGGTTGCTCCAGAGATTGCCTGGGTGATTGGTGGAGTTGCTTTGGTGACTCCTGAGCTCATGATCATGACACATGATGAAGGCATCGCTGCTGTGTCCTGCACCAGCTGCTGTTTGCAGCTCCCTAGTTAGTCATCAAGGAGATTCATGCAGAGAGCAACCTGGGAGCCTTTTCTCACAGACAGCTACTTGTCTCCTGCTTCCAATGCCATCACTGGTTTTGTTAGGCAAAACTCAGAGAATCTATCTCAAGAGAAGAAAACTATCCTTTTCCAGAGTATTTTAAGAACCTTGTATTATGGAAACAAAATACAAACACAGTGGAATTTAATAGTTCAGCAAATAAAAGTATGTAACTATACTTTCACTTCAAATACAAATATTGGAAGGTTTTGGCCCATTTTCTTGTTTTGATTTTTTTTTTTTGGCCATTTCAACAGAAAAAACACCAACAAACATGGTGACTTTCTGATTCAGCACAAGGGGGTTTGTTTAGACTTCTGTGTACAAACAATACTTGAAGTCATTGGGCCAAATTTATCTCTGGATTAAGTGCACTGACGTCAATGTAATTACAGTAGGAATTAATTTGCCTCACTGATATCATTTTCTGGATCCTATATCTACTTCCAAAATGCAATTAGAATCCAATTTCCTCAATATTTTATTTTAGAGCTAGGCAGCTTGAGTTTCCCCACAGAGACTGGGCTAACAGAAAAACTTATCTCCTGGTCACTTACCTGATCATTGTTGTTGGTACTAGCACAAGGGAGAGTAGGCTCAGAGGTTTAGCATTCTTTAAATGGAAAACTACCTGCATCTTAGCATTGCAGCTTAAACCCAGCCCAGGAGGTCCACAGTCCTGGTTTAACTCCCTTCATTTTCTTTTCCCAGGTTTTGGTTCATTCACTCTGACAAAATACAACACAGCCATTGATTTTGCTGTGAGTTTACTGGGTGTACACCATGAATCTGTTGTATAGTAATGCCTCTACTTGGGAAATATTGACTTGCTCTGTGCCATTACAAAGGACCACTGAATCAGACAATACTGAGCAAATGTTTATTATATTAGGTTTTAACAATGACTTTATTAACCAGCCGTCTCACCACTTGCAGTAGATCCGTGCACAGGTTAACTAAATATAAGCTTTTTGAAAAGTGTATCTTGTTAAAAAGCTTCTGTATCAAACTCAGTAATTTGCTTGTACAAAATAGCTGTACAAAATATGTACAGATCTCATTAAGAAATTACAAAATACTACCCTCCCACCCCAAAAAAAGGATATTTAAAGTAATTATCAAGGAGACATATTAAGGCAAGCATGAATTTTTCATCTCTTACAGCAGTTGACAGGTCTGAATGTGCTTTCAGCTCGGATGGAGCCTATGCTGAACCACAACAAAATACACCATCATTAATGTGAGGAGAAGCCCAAACTGAGTTTTTGCTCATCACTTCATGGCAGCATTCATATTTATTTGCCAGGAGGGAAAATATTAAACAAAATAAGCTGCTCTTCTTCAAAAAGGTGTCCTATAACTCCTTGCTTCCGGCTGTCATGCATAAAAGTGTAGCAATCCAAAGTGAAAATATTGCAAATGATAGAAAAAGTGTATGGCATACAGAAGGAAAAGATAGCGTGGAGCAGGAGAAGAAATTAAGTGAAAAATGAAATATTAGCAATTATTCCATTGTTATAATAATCCATTAGACATAGCTTACACCAGATTTGCCTGTTTCTGAGAAAACAACAGAAACAGATTATAGTCACTTCTCAAAGACCACATTTACTATAACCTCAAGGAGAGGGCAGCCATGCATGGGGCCATCCTGGTCTCTGATGCCCCAATTGCACCAGCTGGAAAAAGGCCAGAACTCCTCAAAAAGAGGGGCTGCATAGAACCAGTCACAGAGGCTCAAGCAGAGATCAGCTTTGCAAGGCCCAGCTGTGCTTGCTGTTTGAAATCCTCTCATGGCATAGATTAAAGAAATGCTGATGTGTATATTAAAGAGAAATGCTAGCCTGTGTTCAAAAAGCCCTTGGCATGTTTAATATTTGTCAGTTTTAGCTGTCCTGTGGATTTGCCTTTCAGTTTTATCCTTGAGTCTTTTATACATGGGGCACGGCTTCCTGTTCCAAGAAGCCAAAGAGAGTGCATATTCCCTAAATCTTTCTCAGATGTTTTTGTATCTTTACTCAGTGTTTCTCTAGATAAGGGGATAAGAAAGTAAAGCACTTTGGAGCAATCTAACTGAATGTAATATTCTTTATACGTATATGCCTATTTTCCAGGCATCAAACCAGATTTTAGGGAAATCATCCTCCTTCCCTTCTCCAGGTCCTACTCCAGCTGTAAACATGCTTCACATGGGGAAGCGTGGCTGGCACCAGGCCTAACCAGATCACAAAACAATTTATATAAAAGTTTGGACCTGAACAGTCTCATGGAGGGAATCTTACTTAATCATCACAGAGATCAGAACTGGAACAAAATTTCCTGGCCCACAGTTTTTGGAGGTTACTCTAGGTCTCTGGCTAAAAGTTAGTCATTAATTTGTTGAATGCATGGCCAGCGTGCCAGGGAGAACTCCCTGGATAACAACAGGTTTCAGCATGGAGGAGATTTTTCAGTGCCTGTTCTTGTAGCATAAGCTGAAAATGACACTAGAAAAGGAGTACAGGATCATATCTGCTTTCTCTGACAAATGGCCTCTTAAGCTTTTGGGAATTGAGACCTCCACCCCACTATGATAAGAAAAACAACCTCTATGAGCAGAAAGTTATGACCTTCTCCCTGTGTCCTCCTCCCATCCCCATTCTCTTTCTGAGCAGATTATAAAACAAAGAGAGAATTTCTGGAGTTGTCTCCAGCTCCTGCAGAGTTTCCATGGACACTGGTTGCCTAAATATCTTTTTATGTCTTAAGGGAGAAAAACTATCTCCTTGTCTAATTCAGGGGGGGTCCATTCCTTTGAATGGCAGCCCTTTCCAGCCTCACAGAAAAGATTACTGGAGCATACCAGAAACGTAATAAAATTGAGAACTTGTTTACTTGTCCCAAGAAGAAGAAGCAAACTGCTTAACTGCAAGGCAAAAATCTCCACAAAGTCACTAGGGCAATCTGAAATGTATTAATACATAAATTGATCTTGGGTTTTGAGTGATTTTTTTTTTTTTTTTGATTGATTGATTGGTTGGTTTTGGCTTTGTTTGAGTTTTGTTGTTTGGGTTTTTGTTTGTTTAGGGGATTTTTTGGCTTGGGGTTGTTTTGTTGGGGTTTTTTTGGTTTGTTCTGGTTTTTTTGGGCTTTTTCGTGGTGGTGTTGGTTTGTTTGCTCTTTTTTTTTTTGGTGGTGGTGGTATTTTGTTTTACTTTGCACTGTTTGTGTTATACACTGTAAGTATGCTATACAAGGTAGATATGTACTTTCCAACTAGACTCATTTTATGGCAGATTTTGGAACATTTTGCTGTTACCATACAATGCAAGAACATGAGTAGGTTATAGGGATGGCAACCAAATTAAGAGTTGTATGCACACAAAATCAACAGATTTCCTCGTATGAGATAGCTCCCACATTTTGGGTGAGATGAGATGCTTTTGCACATCTTAGTACTTAATTTGATCGCCGATGTCTCAC
The DNA here is from genome assembly GCF_052056855.1 of Sturnus vulgaris. Classification (NCBI taxonomy): domain Eukaryota; kingdom Metazoa; phylum Chordata; class Aves; order Passeriformes; family Sturnidae; genus Sturnus; species Sturnus vulgaris. The sequence continues at coordinate 65,478,631 of NC_142243.1, read as the reverse complement.
CTATCAAATTTTGTTGATTATTACTCAATACTAATAATTCATCAAACTCTATTGCTCAGAGGTGTGTAAATTGAGGTAGCTTTTGCACAAGCACATTAGAATTTGGCAATTTTTGCCAGCAATTACTCTGCCTCCAAATTAGATGCATGGATATGTTCCACTTTAACTGTATCTGACATCTGTTGAGTGCTTTGGGGATACTGGCGATGGGAAGAGAGGCATAAGGTTAGGGTCATTGCTTAAGGGCAGCTCTAGTGCATGTTATTTCTTTGATCACATATTTATGCTGTGAGAGAACATAAAGGAGTCTATTCTCTGCTTGATAGACATATCTGAGTGTCATTGATGCTAGAGGACTCAGATTACCAGTTACAGCTTTGCACCACAGTCCTTTTTGTATATTAATTAGCTTGAGCGTTGCATAAGGCTATTTTGATAGGGATCCTTAAAAAGTACAGTCTATATTGCAAGCAAACCCCTGTCTCCTTCCGTGGGAGCCCTGCCTTCTGTCAACATTTTGCCCGAGGATGAACTGAAGGACTTTCTCCCTCCACCCCCTACAGAGCCTCCATCACCTCCATTTCATGTTTAAAAATCAACACAGACTCTTGGCAAGGTGAGACAAAAAGCCAGGCAAGACAGACTAGTGTAGAGTTTGTATTAACATTTTGACTCAATCTAGATTTTTACAATGGTTCCTGAAATGCTATACCAGAGAAAACACCACTGAGTTGTAAACAGAAAAACTGCACACAAGTTGCAGAATTTGCTTTGCAGCAAATTTACTTTGTTATCTGTTAAGTAAGCAGGAAATGATGGCATTAATGCAAACAGAAAAGCAAGATTTATTCCCAGAATGGTGGGCTGTGGAAGTCTATTCATACAGATTCTTTGCCTCTGGGGATCCCCAGTCGATGCAATGTTCTCACCCTCCACCACACTCGGGCAGAAATTTTCCTGATGACTTCTATGCTGCGTATATATTTTGACTTCTGCAGGCTCTTAAGACTGGTGATAAATACACAAATGTCATACATACAAACAGAACATACATGTCAAATATCACAAGAGCATGAAATTTACCTCTCTGGCCCCTGGGTTCATTTCAGCCCTTTTCACTGCCGTTTGCCCTCTCGGTGCTATTTCCTGGCCCAGCTCAATTAAAGGACAGATTCATCCCTGCACGTGTCCTAAGGGCCCTAATGAAGTCAGCTGTCAAGCTCCCATCATGCAGCTGCCTGGCTGCAGGATCTGATGGCCACTTGTCAGCTGCCTCACCAAGTCAGCCCCGGACAAAGGCCCCTTTGATGGGCTGCCTTTCTCCAATCAATCTACACCTTCTCCTCTTGGACTTCAGCATCTGCTTCTGTGTAATTTGATTTCATATTCAGTGCAGCCTGACCCTATTGATAAATTAAATCTATCTAAACCTGATATCCTCATGCCACCACGGGGTGAATGACTTGCTTTAATTTTGGCTTTTGCCAGACGTGACATGGTATCAATACTGACTCTTTTTTTTTGTGTGCGTTTGGGTCATTATTTGAATAGTTCAGGCTCCAGGTCACGATTAGGGTGGGAGAAAAGAGGAGAGCCTTTTTAGAAGTATGTACAAAAAAAGTAAATCAGAATAATTTCTTCTAGGATTTTAGCATTGCTTTCCATAATTATGTTTGTTTCTTTTCTGATAATCACATTTTAGTTCTCTGCCTTCCAAATGTATTTAACACACACAGAAAAAATACAGCTTTAATAAACAAACAAGCAAGCAATCAAAGAAATAACATTAATTTATAAAATCTCTAATAACTTGAATAACTACTCACAAGAGTCTGTTTTCTATGTAGATTGATATAGATTAATTTTCTCATATGCATAGTTTCTATTTGTAAATGAACAAAACACACCCAGAAAAGCAACAAATGAGAAAAATCCTGAAACTGTTTATGCCTTAGTTGACATCTTTGCAATGCTTCAAAATTAAAATAAATACAATATTTTATCTCCCCAACATCCTATTTTATGGGTTAGAAATTGTAGAAGTCTACCTTCCTAGGAAATCCAGCACTTTTCCTTCAAATTACTGATGTTTTACAGTTTGTTTTTTTTTTCTTTTCAAAGAAGCATAAAAACTCTGTGAGATCTCCTACTTCCACACATACCTGCCTCCTTCACCGAAGACTTGCTGATCCCATCTTCTCTTTATCTGCTTCCCTTTTCTCTTTTCATAGACTAGGAGGGCCACCTACAATCATCACCCTGCTCAGTTCTAGGCAAAACAGTCCCAGGCCATTGGGAAACAGCTTGTAAATAAATGTGTGTACAGAAAGCACTCTGAGGTATTTTGGTGAAGAAGAAAATTCTTCTCTTTTCACTGTAATAGTTTGGGTAGGTTTTCAGGAAAGGACTTTACTATTCCAAATACTGTCCACCTATCCTTTGCCAGCTGTGTGTTGCCCTAGAGTCTACTGTTTGAGAACAACTAGTGCACACTGAGTTCTTCTGGAATGGGAGCTGGAGAAGGAATGAACTGAAATTCTTAGCAAGCTGTTTGGCAACAAAAAAACCCCAACCAACCACCAACCAACCAATCAGCCAACCAACAGAAATTAAAAAAAAAAAAAAAAAAAAAAAGGTAGAAAAGGAAAAAATCTTCATACTACATTTGGAATGAGAGTAGGCACCGATTCATCACTACACAACAAACTGAGTTCTCCAGTCATAAATGGGCAGCATCTCCTGTTATAAAACCCTGTTACCTGGCAACTAGCAAATATTATAAAACCTTCCCCAGGTGGAATAAAATTTTCCATGTGATGTTATCTGGTCTGGGGTTTCTCTTCCCTTTAAAAGCTAAAAAGTTCAAAAGTTTTAGAAGCTTTCTTTGAAGAACAGTGTTCCCTTAGGCTCACCTCAATTTCCTCACCCAAGGAGGCAGAAATAACTTCTTTGCTTAACTAAACATCTCCTGCTTATAACCTGAGCAATCAGGGCATCCTGGTCCTACCATCACATGAAGGCATCTTGCTGACCTACTTGTCCAGCTTGAATCTCCTAATTTTTTTGAAACCAGAGCATGCCTTGCTGAGTGTGCTTTTTACAAGGGTGGTTTACAAGAGTTTTCTCCTCTGCTGTCTACCTGAGTCTGTAGTATTTTTGCAGATATGGGAGCTCTAGCCCCTGTCAACTTTCTGGTTGGCTGCCTGACTCGGGCACCAAAGCCTCTGAGGAGTTCTTTCTAAAGTGATGGCAGAGCTGCAGTTTTAAATTTCAACCTAAACCTAACAGTTTAGTTTGGGTTGTTTTCATTTTTTTTTACTTTGATAGCTGAAATGTAAACTTTTATCCAACTTAACTTAAGAGAAAATGTCTAAGTTATTGTGTATCCATGAAGAAAAACACCCTTCTTTTATTTGTGTTTGAGATCCAATTACTCAAAGACTTTTCTCAGCTGTTGTGTGCTCGCTTGACAGTGCCTTGAGAGTGGTTTGAAATTGGAGTTGCTTTTCAAGAAAGAAGTCTAGGCTACAGTCTTTTCCAATCACTGATGTTGTTTAGGCCTTTGTAAAGGACTGAGGCCTCTACAAACAACAGAAAGCAATCGGTGACTTTTTCAGTAAGAATCACAGATAATCACTTTAATCAGTGATTACTCTATTTCAAAGGAATCCCTGTAGACATTTTTAAAACAGGGCACCAAATTTCCAAGATATTCACTTATTGTTATTCTTATTACATTTCATCCTTCCTTACAGTGGTGTAAAGTGGAATGAAATGCACAGATGCACCAGTCTGGAAGAAAATCTGTGATCTTCCACACTGCTAAGTTTTGTCTACCTCACCCCGTCTAAGAAACCCGACACATTTCCAGCAGAGAAGTGCAGAGGGCAAAGCCAGGCCCCTATTTGCCATGTAAAGTGGCCAAAACCAACAATCCCATGGGGAATCAGAGATGTTGGTTGAGAGGACAAGGGTGTATAACCACACATGAATGCATCTGCACACAATCTGTGCAAGTCCTTAAAACAAAGCTACTCAGCTTTGACCATGTCCCAGAAGAATGACCTTAGGAGATGATATTAAATGCCTGTGGTTCTGTGTAAGTCTCAGTTGTGCACCTTGTCCCATGTTTTAGAAACACAGTAGTTCTGGTCCAACATTTGAGTAACTCCCTAGGATTGTGCCCACCTATTAATGGGTTGTCTCACAGTGGCAGCCTCACTGCATCCAGCCTTGGGGCTGGGTCCTGAGCACCACAGAAGATGTTTGCCCTGTCACTATTAGAGCTGGTTTCATTAGGTTATCATCATTATTCTTCTCTTTGTTTTTGCTTCTACAGGCTATAGTTTGATTGGGTTTTTTTTTGTTTCAGAATGTGAAGAAAATTCAGCAAGCCAGTATAGCTTTGGACTTGGGAATGACTGGTTCCATCTCTTCATTCAAACCTTATCTTTGCTGTGACCTAGTGTAACACCTTGTCAAGTCTGGAGTGTAAAAAATCCTCTCCACAGAAAAGAAGCTTCTCCACAGGAGCCCTGAAACTCCAAGACTTGTCCAGAATGAGGACAAAAATGAACAGCCAACAGGTACAAACACATCTACCCACTTGGAGCAGCACAAAAAAAGAATGCATGTCCAAAAGAATGCATAGCTGCAGCTGCACTTACAGGGAAACTTAGAAATCCCATCCTTCCTGAACCTTTCTCATGCTCCTTAATTGGCTTGAGATTTTGTGAGGGACAGTAGCTCTTACAATATTCAGTTTAAATACAAATATATAAAATGCACATAAAATTTATGTGAATAGAAATAACTTTATTTTTAAAGTTTAACTATTATTTCCATGAAAACACTGAAAGTGAGAAAATGCTTCATTTTGGGTGCAAATATAATTTATGTAGAGCTTCTGCTGTTAAATAAATTTTGACAGCTGTCAGAACTGACAGCAGCCAGTGGTACTTCCACTGTTGCCTTTATAAATCTATATGAGCTTTTAAAAATTGAAGTATCCTCTTCCAGCTGTCGTAGCTAGGAGGATAAAATTACAGCTTGTACATTGTTCAGCTCTTAGTTCTTCCATTTAAGCTGCATATTCATGGAGGGATTGCAATGTGACAAAATTGCTTAGAAACTAATGATGTAGCGAATTATGTATATCAGTAGTTGATGAAAGTTACTGACTTAATGCTAGGTAATTTCAAGTTGACCTCAGTTCTTGCATTTAAAGGAAAAAAAATCCAACTTCATAAAGCTTCATATTCCAGCCCATAATTCCATTATTGAGATGAATTGAAGAAAGGTTTGGATTGGAAGGGATCTTAAAGATTCAGTTCTAACAGTCCCCGCTGTGGGCAGGGACGCTTCCCACTAGACCAGGTTGCTCAAAGGCCATTCAACCTGGCTTTGAATACTTCCAGGGATGGGACATCCACAACTTATCAGGGAAGCATGTTCCAGTGCCTCACCACCCTCACAGTAAAAAATTTCTTCCTAACACCTAACCTGAATCTAGCCACTTTCATTTTAAAACTATTACCCCTTGCCCTATCACTACATGCCCTGGTAAAAAGTCCCTCTCCAGCTCTCTTGTAGGCTCACTTCAGGTACTGGCAGGTACTATGAGGTGTCCTTGGGATCTCCTCGTCTCCAGGCTGAACAATCCTAACTCTCTTAGCCTTTCCTCAGAGAGGAGGTGCTCCAGTCCCCTGGTCATCTTTGTAAACCTTCTCCAGGTATGGTCTCACAAGAGTTAAGTAGGGGGGAGAATCACCTCAATCACCACAAATCCTTTTCCCTTTTTAAACCTGTGGATTATGTTTCCCGTTTTTGCAACTCCTGGGAAACTTCTGTCCTTGTTTTTGGCTGGCATAGAGTTAATTTTCTTCATAGTAGCTTGTATGAGGCTGTGTTTTGTATTTGTGCTTTGTTGATAATACAGAAATGTTTTTCATTATTGCTGAGCAGTGCTTACACAGAGCCAAGGCCTTTTCTGCCCCTCACACCCCCTGACCAGCAAGCAGGCTGGGGGGGATGAGAACTGGGGAGATGACACAACCAGGACAGCTGATCCCAACTGACCAAAGGGATATTTCCTGTGACACTGTGCTCAGAAATTAAAAACAAGGTGAAGAAGAAGGAAGGGGAGGACAGTTGGAGTGATGGCATTCTGACTTCCCTGGTAACCATTATTCATGATATTATCCTGCTTTCCTGAAGATGACTGAACATCTGCCCTCTGCCCACGGGAAGTGGTGAATCAATTCCTTGTTTTGCTCTGCTTCTGTGTGGCTTCCACTTTCCTGATGTAACTGCCTTTAACTCAATACATGAGTCTTCTCCCCCACCATACCAAGGGAAAGTGAGAAATTGGCTACATGGTGCTCAATTGCCAGCTGTGGGTAAACCGTGACAGAATTTCATTAGTCTGCAACAACTTTTCAAATATGATAGAATGGCTTAGTAACTTCATCTGCCACTTCCCTCAAGAGCCTTGGATTTATCTTGTCAGGTCTCATGGACTTGTGCACAGTAAGGTTCCTTATACAACCAGCCAACCAGAACTACTTCAATAACTCAGTGGTTGAGCGTAGGCAACTTAGAAGGAAATCAATGATAATCTCACTTCTGAAAACCTGACCTTGCTCACTGAAGCATAGATAAGTTGTATCAACCTCACCTAACCCAGTCATCCTTTTATATTTAACCATATCAGTGGAATTAAGCAAATAATTAAAGACAAAGATACATTTATTAGTCTTTCAATAAAGATGATTATCTGCTCTTAGTGTAAAAAAGCCTCTTGTTTTATACCTGCTGGTACATATGCATGAACCCAGATGCTATACTGAGAACACACCTAAACTAGACTAGAAGTTGGCTGCTTGATGTAATAGTTCACAATACTTCTTTTACATTAAAAAAGGGAAAAGGATCCACTAATTATTTTCAAGACATTGCAGAGGAACAGAAATGCCTTCATTATGGTCTTAAACTGGAAAAAAAATCATCCATTCCCTTTATTTCCTCGCTGAGCAATACTATTTTAAACTGTTATCTCTCTTGCTTCCTCTGTTTAGAAAGGCCAATATTTCCAAGTTTTAATTTGGCAATGCAAATGTGAGTGTGGGGATGGGTGTCAAGGAGAAATGCTCTCCAAAGCTCAGCTATTTCTCTATTTTGACAAGATATATTTTGTGACTGCCTCCCCTTTGCCATACTAGCCCTCCTCTCTCCACCCAAACATCTCTAAATTATGTCTCCTCTTTCTCCAATAAGACATAAGTTCAAAAATCAGTATCTATTTAGTGATTAGCAGGTGAACAGTGCTGAGATTAAAATTAAGAGGTTTAAGATGAAGTATCATGTCTCAACAAGCTAGAAAACTTGGACATGCAATAACATAGAATTCTGATATGAAAAGTTTAAATAGCAACGAACTAATTTTCTGATTTCACTACATTCAAGTTTGTTGTTGTTTTTCCTCACAGGTATTCTTCATTTGTAGGTATTTAGTCTGAGAGGTATCCTTTTTATGTCCACTGGGATTTTTCATGGCTCGTTTATCTGATAAAGGTAACCAAAGCCATGTGATCTAGAATCACTAATCAAACTTCCCTTTAGCCAGTGAGAGCTCCAACCAGCACTCATGCAACATTGTGGTCATGCAAGTGCACCTCATTTACAGAGTACAAAGTTGATCTCATTTTCAAAGAGAGGCATTGGCTCACTGAACCTCTTCCTGTCAACAATAAATGATGATCTTAGATGGACATCAGCTAAGAAGCACACAGCAATAGCTGAGGCTTGAGTTTTTCATTCATTCTCATCAGATAACTATTCACAATACTCTGTGAGAGGGAAAAATAGATTTACTAGAGGGAAAGTATTTATGTAAGGAACACAAAGGACATTTCCTTAATGAGTCAGTCCATTGATGCATACAAGCTAGTTTGTCACATCAAAAAACCCAGGGAGATGGGGAATCTTCCTTTTCTGTAGCTAGCTGGGTTTTCCTGCTTAACACAACTGGTTTTCTAGTAATGTGCATTTCACTTCTAATTGCAACATAAGGTTTAAGCGAAATGAACAGACAAGACAACTTACTCATCTCTTTTACTTTACCTTATATACTTTTATTTTAAAATCTCATATATTACCAGTAGATCAAGTTATTTTGCCTCTCCTTTATTACACTTCTCTGCTTTGAAGTTTCGTACTAAAATTACTGAAGGTCTCTGGCACAATTTATTTGATAGTCTATAGATGTAGGAGTCACAATTATAGAACTGCAAACAAAATACAGGGTAGAAAATCAACCTCTTAAATTAAAGGAGAAAAGAAAGCCAATGCAACCATGAGATAGATCACTCTCCACACAAATTTATTTGCTATCTGTTTTGGGAACAATTTGTTCATTATGCAAAGTCATTCAGGGCCACTTTTCCTGTAAACTGCTGCTAAGATTTGAACTGCTCATGGATGTCATTTGTGTAACTGCCTCTTTATCATTAAAGGTTATTGACATGTAGCTGTCATCCTACAAACATTCTAAAACTTAATTTCATAGCTTTTTGTTTCATCAAAAATTCCAGCTAGAAAAACAACAGTTTTTTTTTTTCCCATAAAGGTCAAAAAAACCCACACCATAAAAGTAAAACACTGCAAAACTGATTTTTGTTTTTTTGTGGGTTTTTTTTTTGGTTTCTTTTTTTTTTTTTTTTTTTTTTTTTTTTTTTTTGTTGTTGTTTTCTTCTAGGGTGGATTAGTACTGTGTAGCTAGTTTAAATAGAAGTTTGCAACATGAATCCAACTCTACATGGGATATTCACTTTGTCATCCTATGAACATTTCCATCCTTTTCTGATTTATGGCCTTTTGTACTTGGTCTACAGCAGTCATAGCATGCTATGATCAAACTTGTTTTTACTAATTCTTTTCCAACAGCAAAATATTATACAACAGCAACCTAATGAGTGGTCTGTTATGCAAATCACTGGAATATAGCAGGTAAAAGAGTAGCTGGTGTTGGCAAAATGAATAAGTGTTAAAATTTAAAATTCAACAACTGATATGAATGCTTCATATTCATATGAAATATTTGTTTCATATTTCTTCACTCCCCTAGATCAAGCCCTTTGCTAGTGTAATTATAAGTGTTAAGAGCTAAACCAAGTCAACAGTTTCTTTTTTTGTTTGTTTTTTTTAATTACATATGTTATATTAGACACTTGCCTGCAAAAGGCATTCCACTGGACACCCTTAAATAGATCAGCAATGCTCAGCTGCAATGTTACATATAAAGGGAAAAGAGGAGAGCAAGGGGGACATGGTGGAAGCAGGTTGCCTGGGAGATGGCTTACCTCAGAACTGCCTGGAAAGAAGCACATGTCAGGGCTTGGGACTGGGGTGGAGGGGTGATGTCAGTCTTCATAGCCTTAGGCTTAGCTGATGTGTATTCATTTTGAAATTTAGCAGTTGCTGCTGCACAGGTTCATGAAAAGTACAGTATACCAAGTTCATACTTGACTCTTATGATTCAGCTTGCTCTGCTCTGAGTTTCAATAGCATTTAAGACAAACCTTAGACCTGCTGCTGGATGAGCAGGAGTCATCTGGAAGCATATTACATTTGGCTGGCTCCAAGAAACCTACCACAAAAGGTGAGGTAAGCTTAGGAGTTCTTGCTATAGCAACCTGCTGTGATTAACATTAAAAACAGGGAATGTTTTAATAAAACAACCAAGTAAACAACAGCTCAAGTTCAAGGGTCCCTCTGTCTTTATCTCTCTCTTCATTTTTGCAGTAGAATATTTATCAATGGAATTGATTCTGAACAAGATTGCATAACACTTCTTTTCAGCCTAAACATTGTACCAGTTCAGCCCATTTGTCTTTTTGCTCTCTTCACCCTGAAAGCTGCATCATCAAGATTTTAAGATGAGAATAAAACACAGGCTTCATTAATGTTTTTAAGGATAAATATTGTTCCTACAGGGATTTTCATCAGAGCTTCCAAAAGTCAGAAGATCTCAACAGCATATCATAAGATTAACAAAAGCAGAAGTAAATTCACCAATATATAGACAAGAATATAGAGCAAAGTCATTATATGCACAGATAGAAATCCAAAGGCATGTCAGAAACATTGAATTTATGCATAGTTTAACAGTCTGGAGTCCTACACAGTTTCAACTCTAATAAAACTGGTTTTAAGGGGAGGGGAGTGGAACATAAACTTGGCTAAACAGTCTTGATGGAGAAGGCAAATCTTACTTGCAAATGCACCAAGTTAGGAATATGTTTCCTACCAATAAATCTAATGGTAACATCCATAAAGAGAGCTGAAACATTTCTCTTTGACATTTAAAGCAAAATGTTTTGTGTCAGAAATATGACTTGTTTGAAAAAGTCTTGATTTTTAACTTAAAAAGAGTAATTCATTTTACCAGGACCTGTAGAAATAAAGCAAAAGGGTACCAATAACTGAAAGAACACAATTTTGTTTTAATTCAGGTTGAATTTTACCTAATGAAAACTCATTTTCATTTTACTCAAAACCCTCCAAAAATTCTTTTTTTTTCTGACCTTAACCCAATATTTTCTTGAACTCTTTTTCTCTATTATTTGCCAAGTTTTATATGTAAAGATTTTGATTTGCATATTTTAACTGTGTACTATATTGTACATGACAAAATTTATAAGAAGAGATATAGTACTTACTATTAGACTGATGGAGAAGCTAACATACACCCAGGATTTTTCTCCAACCACGTTTCAGGCAGCAGGCAGGTCAGAAAAATCACCTATTTTCCCCTACCATGTATGTAATCTGATTCAGTAACAGGGATTTTACTGTATAATAAACCCCTCTGTTTCAGGTATTTTTTTATTTCTCTGCTTTTGTAATGCAAAAGTGTAGGACTACAAAAACTATTTTCAGGCTGAAGCTGAAATAAGTAAATAGTTTCTGCCTCTTACTTTTACTTCCTTTGCTTTTGTACATAGAAGTTGTAGATGTCAAACACTGATACATTTTACAAAAAAAAAAAACATTATAAAGCTTTGTTCTATTTCCCTTCAGAAAGAGCATTTGTTTGGAGGGTTTTTTTAGGTTTTTTTTTTAATTAAATAAAAAGAAACTCATAATGTTAACAATAGTAAAACAATTTTATTTCAAGGTCAACTGTTTGCTTCTGCATGACCTTAAAGTAGTGGTCAATCATTTGCACTGCCATTGCTGTGAGCTTACAATTAGGGGGATGAGCAGCAATGTCTCAGACAGGAAAACTTCTTGTCTTCCATTAAACAGAGCAGTAGTACAGGACACTGCATAACAAACTGGGAACTTCAGGACCTTTTTCTCTATCCTCTCTTGCTGCCATACCTCCTTCTGGTCATATCTTTGTTCATACCCAGGTCTTCCAAGATAGGCAGGTGGAGCCATTGAGGAAAAATCTTCCACATTTCACATGAAAACATGAGAAGTTATGCTGTCATGTTAAATAGCATACACTCTTAAAAAAAGAAAGGCAAGATGAAGACTAATTTATCTGTGTTACTGAGATGTAACTTAATGGGACACATGCAAAATATTATTTTAAAACAAGAGACATCAAATTCCAAAACTGTGAGTACATATGTTTGCCACTTCACATGCCAGTATTGCATTCTTGAAGACAATGAATGTATTATTTAAATATTTTTTTCTAAGAATATTTTGTATATATTTCTGTGCTGCACATATATTCCTATGCATAAGCTGTCTCTTCTACAGGGACAAAAATATCATACTGACAAAACCAGTCAGCAACAGTCATAAAGGAAAAAAACAAAGACAAAAAAGGTATAGGATTGCTTTGTCCTTAAAACTAATTGCAAGTGTAAAAAGAGTAATCACACTTAGAGATGCAAATGCTCTGCTGTGTGGCTCACTCGATGGGGTGCTTGCAATCAGAAAACAGAAATCAGAAATCTTTGTGTGTCAGCTGGTTTTTCATAGGTAGAGAGAATCATCTGCAATTGTTCTGCAGCAGTGACAGTCTGTGGGGCCTTGGGGTCCTACACAGCAAAGCCTACTGTCCTGTCTTTGGTATTTCAGAGTAGTATAGGAAAATGAATAATAAACTGGGAACTTCAGGACATTTTCCTCTGTCCTCTCTTGCTGCCATCCCTTCTCCTGGTTATGTCTTTGTTCATACCCAAATAACTCCAAAAAAACAAGGGAAAAAAAAAGTCCCAAACCCGACTTATCCAATCTATGCTTGCATTCAACATTTTATAAAACTCTGCTATCCACATGGCTCAGTATCTGATTGAGCTTGTGTTTCAGATGGTGCCTCCTATTGTTTCAGATATCTTACTCCAAAAGGGGCTTAATTGCTTCTTCTGTTTATTTGAACAAAAAAGTAGCATCCCATCTGCATACCAGATGCAACAGGACTGAACCCAACTTTTCAACAGTATTTTAAATGAAGTGCTTGTTTGCTGGTAGCTGACAGCCTGTAGCAGCAGACTCAGATTCAGGGAAGATAAATGAAATAACTCAATTGCCCCCTGCCAATTACCCTCTGCAAAAGGGCACACAAAAAGGAGAACTAGCCCAACCCGTCCTTAAACTGCATGCAAATTCAAGATCTAATTAAGTGCATCAATTTCCTGGTGTGGGTGTTTCCTTCGTGTTCTTAGCTTGATTCTAAGCTAAACAACAGTTTTAAATAGTCATTGCAGCTCCATTGGTTTGTTTTTGCAGTAGACCGTTTTGGAATAACTATTCTTAGGAAAGTTGTCTGTCTTTTCCTCTATATTTGTGTGCAAAGATTGTATCATTGCATAGACTGGCCAGTCTTTTGGGAGTGAATCTGAGTAGAAGAAAATATCTCCCTCCTGCAGCTTGATCATAAAGAATATGCATTTTCTGTGTCAATTTATAATCAAAATCAAATACATTAGTGAAATGTACCTTGTGGCCTTGGCACACGAGGCTTTTCCCTGTGAAAAATTCAAATATAAAAACAGGATTCTAGTGGAGCAACTGACTCTTATGCAGCAGAAAAAATCCAGAGCTTTCCAGATAAAAAATACAATAAACCCCAGGAGGTTATGATGCCATTTTCCATCATAGACCATCGTTTTCTAAGGAAAATGTCATCTTAACACTTTCTGTCTGGGGTTTCATGGCTCTTATAGCAAGTAACCTTGCAGTTTGAGCTATAAAACTGAACTTACAGTATTCACTCAGAATATATGGAGAGGAGGGTGTTGTTCCATGAATGCAGTCACATTGATGGCTACAAATAAATAAGAGCATTAGGAGATGACCTGTTCTTCCAAAACAAGAAAAAAACCCACCCTAACTGTCCCAATAGATAGACTTGTGTATCATTTAGAATACTATTTCAGGACTCAATTACAACAAACAACATTAGTATATGCTTTGTTAAGCAATTTCTGTTTTAATAAGCTAACCAGACCAGCCTCTCCTAAGAGGCATGAAAGTCAAGGTTTTGAGTAGTCCAGGCTACTAAATGGAAACACACATTGAAATCTTTTTATGCTTTGACAACAAAAAAGAATTCAAAAGAAAAGGAAACATAAATAAAGCCTCATCTCAAACACTCATGACAACTACAGTAAGCCAAAATCACATTAGTCCTGCCACATGAATAAAAACTAATCTAGTCCTACATTGATCCTGCTAGGTAGACTCTGCAGTGTTTGTACACATCTCCTAGATGCAAGTCCTGCTATTCAGGTGGCAGGAATGCTGTTAACCAAATTTAACTTTCTAATTAGAACATGGAGAAGAGACCATTTTTTGAGGAAGAATTCTGCCCCATTCAGGAATCCTTTGCGAACACCTCTACTTTTCATAAAATTCCACCTTTTTTATTTCTAATTTTTTATTTCTAATGTTACTGGTTACAATCCCCTTGCACGCAGGAATTCCTCAAACCAAGAAAGTCTGGAGTTCTTTAGACAGAAGCTGTAGTGAGAACAGAATCTATTTTACTCCATGACTTTTGATTTAAATTGATTTCCTAAAAATTCCTCAGGATTCCTCAGCTTAGCATGCAATTCTTCTCCTGGAAGTGCTGCACCCTTTCTGACAGAGATCCTTCGCCATGAAAATATCAGATTATTTTGATTGTGGTGGAAAAGAAAGAAAAGAAGCTGCTATTAACAATAAACTTTCAATTTCATACAGAATGTAGGAGAGAAGAAAGTCAGAGGAAGATGTACACAACCCAGTTTGGGGACAGAAGATGCTCACAAGGCCCCATCCCCCAACTCCCTTATAATCACAAGGAAGAGATCTATTCTTTAATTGGTGACTCCAGAATCCACAGCATCACCCAAGGTACAGTCACTTTAGCTCATGGTACCTGCCTGCAGTTCAAAGCTGCAAATATCCACAGCACTGGCTCTGGAGTTTCAGCCCAAAATTTTCAGTCCTGCTATCCCACACACTGAACATCATAACCATTCTGGTATTTGCTATTCTAACAAAAGAAAATAAGTAAGAATTTCTCATCCTAGCGAGAAGTCAGCTTCCTGCCTACATTTTACTTACTTTCAAGGTTTGATGCTTTCAAGTAACAAGACACACAGGAAAATTGTGTTGTCTGAAATATTAGGGACTCTGAAGCTTAGTTTTGAGCCAGTATCTCCATTGCTTTTAAAAAATGGTGGTATCTAATTGCAAGAATATAGACTTGTTTATTGCCACAGCACACAGAGTTTTTGTTTCAATTTTATGGGAGCAAATTTCCTCCACTCTCACCCCAAAGGACACTAAAAGCAGCAGAGAGTTAGGATATTCAGTCTAGCACTGGCTCTTACTCACTGAAGCCAGACACATACTCTTAAAGAAGTGCTCACAGTGATGGGAAAAGGCCATGTGAGAAGGACCTAATCCCTGCTCTAGACACAATGTTCTTTCTCCTCTTCCTACTCCAACTGAGACTCCTTTCCAAACAGCAGGTGCTCAGGCCCACTTCTGGTTTAAAAATGTGAATGCTTCCAAGGCCACAGAGGTGCAAAATATTTGGAAAAGGAGGCAAATAGAGATTAGATTTACACCTGTATGTAAATTAAGGAACAGGCTTGCAACATGAAGCAACATCTGCTGGGTGAAATATTTATTTTTTGTGTAACAGCATTAGATCTGTCTGTACAAGCACAGAACCTCTCTTGTCACTGTGATCAGATTGCACTCTGGTTGTACCCAAACTAAGAAAATGATTGTCAATTAAATTAAAGAGAACACATGGCATCAGAGTATGTGGTGCACTCACTCACCATGCAAACTCTGGACAAAGGTGCTCCAAACTGTTACAAAACTTGTTGCAAACCAATTATTAACTCCCATGTCAGGACCTTGGGAGATGTTTTCTGAACGCCTGATCCTGAGGCAGCAGCAATCATCTGTTAGCACTTTAAATTCTGTCCTGAGCCTTCCTAGGAAGGCCTATTAAAATTTTATTTCTAAAATAAACAATACACATTATTATTTCCTTTTTTTTTTATACAAACCATAAATCTACATGTAGCAGTATGGGTTACTGCTTTGTTTGCCTGCAATGTTCAGGAGGGCTCTGCAATTTTCATTACATGTTTTGAATAGTTATATTTCACTATCCAATTGCATGTTCTGAATAAGTAATGGCTACAAAGTAATTTTTCACTGAAATACTAGATTCATCAATAACTCAATCACCAGCTAGATGAGATGTCTTATACACAGAGAAGATAATGCAGATTTGCAATTTCATTTAAGAAGTGTTAACAGAGAAACTACAAAAAAAATAGTGACCCCTATGCTGGCCGTAATTAGTCAGTGAAAAAATACCAGGGACATAGAAGACATTCCATTTCCATATGACTTTATCACCTTGTAAATCTCATTTTGCAGTGCCAGGACAGAGGGAGCTTTTTGCTTGCTTTTGTACAACGGCTCCAATACTTCCTTGTTAAGGTTCCCTCATTTTGAATACAATTATAGAAGAAGAGAAACAGACCAAGCAGCTCCACTAATTCTTCTCCCACTCCTCTGAGCTCAGAAGTCATTTGCCTTTTATTTGCCTTTTCCCCCCTTAATGTTGGCCTCAAAGACAATCCCCACAAACCTTCATGGTGGGAAAAAAAAAAAAAAACAACCAAAAAACGTGGTGGTTTATTTTCCTTTAACTGATGCACTGTTTCTGATACAAGTGCCCCAAACATAGCACCTGAATTAGAATAAAATCATATAATGGTAAATGATAGCTAGATACTGCCTGTTGTTATCATTAATAATAAAAATTAGCAAGCTCTTCTGATGATACAAGGTAAAAGTATATGGAATAAGAAGTAAAGACTTCACCCAGTATCTTGAACATATTTACAAAATCTAACAAGATTTAGCTAAATAACCTCAAAATATATTGTATTTACACAATCACAACAAAAAGACAGCAACTAGATATGGTTTTAAAAGTAGAAAATGTTACACAATAATAAAATATCAGCATTTAAATTGTGAGCTGTTGATGTACACAATAATATTTAAAAAAAAAAAGGCTGATTTCTTAACCATCAAGTTTATTCTGAAGAAAGCTCCAATCCATAGTCTCATATCTGGGCTACTAACAGGACTTTCTAAAATGCATGTAGGTGCCAAAGTTTATTTAAACTTCTCTGTCTGCAAATATTTTAAAATTTCAGGTTATGTTATTACTCCTTTTTTTTTTTTTACAGCCCAAAATAATTATACTAATTTACGGAAGAACTTTTAAATCCAACTGAATAAACATATGTGCAATGCACCATTAAAGTACACTCCATCACATAATAGCATAATGCAGTTTTTGAAATGAATCTGTAGAAAGGATTCATTAAGATAAAGTCCCAGCATTCCACCTGAGGCCAATAAAAATTCTGTACAAACCTCTTCAAATTAAATTTTCTTCTTGAACATATCCTGTCTAATTATGTTTAGTATTATCCTCCTTTAGGAATTCTGATTCATCAGTGCTATTAAGGGAGGGAAAAAGAAAACCAGATGCTGTGGACCGGATACCCAGCTGGTAAGAAATCACTATAGTTTCACAGAAGCCAAAAGAGCTACAGTGATTTATATCAGCTATGGGTTTGGTGTATACATAGGAACACACATATGGACAGATGTACAGAGAATTATATTTATATCTGAAGTTACACCAGTAGAAAGTAAGTCTGTGGAGTTGCACCACCAGAGAATTTGACCCAGAAGCTCTAATAAGCTGAAGTTTATAAAAGAGCCACAGCTGTGTTGAGATTTCTTGTCTTTCACTCTCTAGAACTGAAAATAAATGTAAGAAACAGAAGTGCTCTAATTAGACATTTGGCTTTAAAAATCAGGAAGATAGCCAGCTAATGTCTAAGCACTTTTTTGTTCTGGGGAGTTAGGCTAACAAAGATATCATAATTACAATCATACTACATACAGATGAAGTGCACAGAATATATTGGTAAACCAAGTTGAGGGACTGAATTAGATTCCAGCTAAGTTGTTACAGTTGTAGTCTTTAATGAATACCATTTTTGTTGTTCTTTTGTTGTCCGTACAGTAAGCACAAATTTAGAGTGAGATTTCCAAGTGCATCTAACCATTCTAAAACCTGAAGAAAAAAAAATTCTGGGTAGCACCTGCATCCTTCCATTCCACTGACATTTCTGCGTTGTTAATTCTCATCTACAGCCCCAGACCTGCCTGCACCATGGACCAAAAAGGAACTGCTTAAGGACACTCAGTGTCTGCCTCAGTTTCCATGAGCCACACAAGTCATCCTGTAAGCTCTTGCTATACCTTTGGCTTTCCTCACCCTGACATTTGCACTTCAATCACCCCTGCACCTCCCCATTTGTGAGACTCTTCTGACTTAAAGGCTGGAAGAGAAAAAAAACAATGAGAAGTGCCCACTCTTTTGCCTTTACCAAATAACATTTTATGCGTAAGTCTAGCGTAAAATTTACTCTACACCTACTCTTCCCAACACCTGCTCAGGGTTTGAAGAGGGCATCATCCTTCCCCCGACTCTTAATCTGAGACTGCAGTCAGCCTTTGAAAGCTGAACAGATAATCTTCAAGGAGTAATTCTTAGATATCATAGCCTGAGCTCTACTGTTTTGTCTTTCAGTTTACCAATATTTTATCCAGCAGACCAGCGCTGGATAACAAAGACATGGGAGACGGAAAACCCAGGTTGCATTTCCATCCCTTGGAGGGAAAGCAATTAGGTGTCCCACTGCTGGCAACTGTGTGCTCCCTCTGTGCTGCTGACTGTGACTCCATTGCACAGAGCACCTCAGGGCTTGCTAGTCAGGAGAGGAACAGCCCCAAGCCAGCACAATCCCTTTACCAGGAGGCACATGCCTGCACTTCCATTCCTCTGTCTGGGACTGATTTCCTTACAGGAATCAATCCTTGAGTGAAAGAGCTAATTAAGCCTCAGGACAAGGAAATCAGGCTGCTCAAATCTTTCACACTTAGAAGCACATAACAGCAGGAAGAGAGAGTCTCTATTTCACTGAACTTTTTATCCAAATAATTAGGCCATTTATTACAAGATATACAGATTTGACCTCCTGCTGCACAAGTGCCAGATCTCTAGTTCCCATGTTCTGGACATGTGCTCTAAATATTGTTTTTTCAGATAGGCAGAGAAGGCAGCAATACCAGCTCCTCTACATCAGGGTTTGAAAACGAGACAGATCGATGCCAAGACTCTGACTGAGAGCTCACTAGAGTGGAAGCATCCAGAAAGCATTCATTACACAGAACTGGTCTCACAAAACAGCCCATTCCGTGGATTCCTGCAGTGCTTAATGCTGAATTATATTTATGCCTACCAAAAGCAGGCAACTTCTTTGGTTACTCAGAAAGAGAATGTGATAATACCTCAGATTTCTGTTGAACACAATCTTCTTCCTGATCTAGGTCAGTGTAGAGTTAAATGTCAGCTGAGAAAATTTTGAGGTTTCAACTTCAGATGCCTAACCCCTCCTCATTCCAGCTGTTTTCACGTTCACATGCACTTTCATATGTACTATTATTTTCTAGGTGTACTTCATATGTGCAATAGAAATTTGAACCTATAAATGACTTCACATTCAGATCTATAATCGCCTCAAGAGCTTCTAATTGCTCTGCAGATAGCTTTTAACCTCCAATATACTTATAATTATTATTATGAAAGTAAAAATAATTTCAAAAGAAAGGCCCAGAGCAAATAGTGCTCACTTTCCACGAAATATAATTTTACTTGGAGGTAGGAATTGGAATTATTTGATAAGTGCATTAAAACATAACTATAATTCTTCTCCTTGGCTCTGAGATACTCCCATAGCTACTACTAAAGCTTTATTGGCAGGTCGCAGTAAGCATCTTTATAGATCTCATAGGAGTTACTCTTGAAGGATAATTTATGCTCCCTTTCTGGTGGCAAAAGCATTTCTTTGCACGGTAGGATGTGTCATTTTCTATTTAAGTCCACTGCACTAATATTCAAGAAATATGTCTCCAAATACAGGTGTAATTTGCTGTAGCAATGTCTACAGGGATAACATATGCCATACCTTGTTCCATACCTTACAATAAATTACATTGATTGAGCTACAAAAACATATTAGGTCTCTTTCAGTTGTCCATTTATCCTTAAAATAAGTCCATCCACAACTATGGTTCATGATCATGCTGAAAACACAGGACATCTCTGAAGGATAACAGCAGCAGTCTTAATGGACATTAAAATAGAGATGTTTCTGGGGTATTTTGGAGGAAGACAGTACTGCAGTGCCTCCAAAGGGAAACAGCAGGAGCTCCAGGGAGTCAAATGCAAATACTTAGGGCCAAAAGCAATTCTGCCAACTCTATGTTTTCCTTTGCCCTCACGTGTTTCCTCACCAGACTGGAAAACTGTATCCAACTGGACCTGTCCTTTTCTCTAACACCCTGGAGTGATTAACTTTGAGCAATTAAAGGTTTTTGGATCAGATGGTCTTTTCTCACCCTTGCCCCCCTAGCCATGGGATGCCTGAAATGGAACACTCATGGCAGGACCCATGCAACTGATGCCTCACATGCCCCTGGCAGAGAAGATTTCATTTAAGAGTTTTTTTCCAGAACAGCTTGTACAACAAATAGCTTTCAGCATATACAATTTGCAAAGTTGCCAGTTTATCATGAATAGAGCTATTTGTAGTCTAGTCATATCATAAAATCTTGTTAAAAGAAACAACACAAAGAGACTGCTCACTTTTCAGTTATGGCGCTTTTGAATTAATTTGAATCCAGATTGCCTCATGAGTATTGTTTGTTCCAATATGAAACAGTTTATGGTGATAAATTGCAGCAGCGTCACTTGAGAGCTGCCTGGTACAGGGTACTGCAGCACAACTTGAGTCAGCTTTCATACTGAGTAATTGCTGTAGCTACAGCACACCCAGATTTTGTGGTTTGGAGGAAACCTAACTGAGAAAGTCAGCAAAACCAAGAGTATTTTATGGCATGTGCTACATTGGGCAAGGTGAGAGGTTGTAGGGGCATAACCAACTAAAGCAAATAGTGCAAATCTACCTATCTGAGCCCTCCTGTCCTACTCAACCAGATATGAACTCAACACTCAGAAGTAACATCTAAAGAGACTTACATTGTGCTGTTTTAGCCATACTTTCAGTATTAAGCCATTTAATGCATATGAATTTTTCATCTAGCTCTAAATTCACTATTACAGCAGATGTTAGAGTCAAATCTCATTAGCTAAGATTTCAGTAATCTGCAGAGTAATGACAAAACATTTCTGCATCCTTTCAGTTATAACCTTAATTAAGACTAAGCAGGGACATATCGCCCTGTGAATGCACACTCTCATGTAAGCCATCATGGGCCTGATTCAGAGAGGGAGCAAGTATTTGCCTTTCCACCAAAATAATTAGGGATTCAAGAAGTTGGTGCTTCTCCATTGGACCAGTTCCTTACTACTGTGTGATTCAGTATCTTAAAGATTTTCTGTAGCCACTGAGGAAGAGACAGCAGTTCCCTAACTCAGCCAAACATACTGATATCTATAGCCTTATGACAAGTATTTAAGGTCTTGCACAGTGCTGCTAGATACCATCATAGGGCAGAAGAGTCACAGCTGTCACCTCACACTTAAAATATTTTTTCACATTTAATGAAATTAATGAATTTGATGAGGCAGTATGCCAAATTAATCTCTAGTGCCCTTCCATCACATGCAACTGAGTTAAACAGGGATTAATTGAGGCCCATGCAATTACCTCTTAATTAACCCTGAAGGGCTGGGATTAACCCTGCTGTTCAGGGTTAGAGATGAGTGTGTTTGTCATGGGAACTCCTATACCATGGGTATCACAAAGTTAACAACATTGACCAAAATGTCTGTGCCAAAACACACTTGGGGAATGAAGCAGATTGCTCTTGCTCTCCTGCCCTCAGCATGTTGCAGGATTCTGGGGGCTGCTGCTACTAGAAGGAAAAACCAAGTGTGAAACTAGTTCCTCCAAACTCATCTATTAGCATAGAGCCTGAATACATGCACAGCACGAAGGCAGACAGCAGGAAACAGCCCCTTTTCCTTCCACTTCCCAGCATCTTTTCAAATACTGTTCTACTCAGAATCTTGCTGTAGGCTTTTGTTAAAAATTGCAGGGATGTTTTTTACTCCTGGGTTTGGTTTCCTAGCTGCATTTTCTCTCTGTTACTTTAAGTATGCCTACATTGCAATCTGGAGTGGGAAGCAGAAGTGCTGGAATTAGCAAGGATACTGAGCAGAAGCAGCATTCAGCAGACCCTTACCTACATTTCCTCCTGCCTGCAGGAGTCACTATTTGCAAAGATCAAAACTGATCAACTGCTGCCATGCAATTTAGTGCCATGCCAATTTTGGAGATCTGCAGGGACTGCAACACACATGCACATTTCTAGTACTCTTCCCTCCTCCTACACACATAGAGATAAAGAAATTCTTCATTCACCCATTTGGTGTGTATTCAGAGACTCAAGAAAAATCCTGCAGCCTTATAGGCCATTAATGTGTTACACACATGTCTTCAATCACTGTCTTTCTCTTGGCCTGCTGATCATCAAACTGGAAGGTATGTGTCCATCATTTGATCTGAATGAAAAGAGCTGTTGTAGCAAAGAATTTCAATAAAGCAACAGGACCAGCCAGGATCCAGAATAACCCTGTGCAAAGATTGCAACAGGATGCTGTATATGTCATTCCTACATGTTTCATACTAATTACGACTACAGTAATAGTTTACAAACAACATTTAATGAAACAGAAGTTTATAATAAGACTGCTGTACTAAAAACCTATGCATCATGGCTATCCTGCAATTGGTACTGTAAGGCTCTGCAAATGAAAAACAGGGTCCACGTTTTGTGCATGTGAAGAAGAAACAGAAGAAAATTGAACTTCTCACCTTCCACTTTTGTGGAGATCTCATCTTTTGACTAGCATCATGAAACAAGTAGAAAAGCAGACTCTGGAGTGCAAATGTATCTTCTTAAAGATCCAAGACTGAGAAGTCAAAAACAAGTGAGCACTCCTACGAGAGCTTATGCAGCAATCAGCTCTTTAACCAAACGCCACTCCCTTTCAAACCATCAACCCAGGCTATAATAGTCTGGTTTATTTGTGTGAGAACACATAATGGGACCACTGGCATTGTGGAGCCAGAGGAGCATATCTCCCTGACAGAAAACTACTGGTTTGCACTTGTCTTTAAATTACGATAGACAGGAAAATGGAATTTGTGTTAAATTATGTTAAAGCTGACCAAGAAAAATCTTGGTAAGGGATTTGACTCAACAGACAAGGGGAAGGAAGCGGGAGACAAACCAGTCCTTGTAGGCTGCACTGTCTCTATTTCGACTTTTAAAGTTATAGCAATATCAAATTAACATATTCCCATCTTTTCCCAGGACGAAGACAAGTAGTTACAGCATGTCTCTCATTAAATTACAGCATTCAACACACAGGAGCACAGTTTAACTCAAAGGCTTGCTACAGCATCCTGCAACAGTTGGTGAAATTGCTCAATTTAGAGTCGATAACACAAATTCAATACTAATTTAAGAGTAACAATTTGAACTCTCATTGCCAAATATATTAACACCTATAGAAAATGAACAGAACTTGACAAAATGCTATGGTGCAGCTGAACTGTTATCAGCATGTAAAGGATATCAAGAATATATTATCATAGTGGCTCTGGGTCATGCCAGAGTCATTTCAGACTTCAATGGAAATAGTTTTGTGTGATACAAAGGCACTGCAATATGTTTAAAATGCACTACGCCTCTCGCTGTCTTAGAGATAGATGCATACATGAAGTCTGAAATATGCTAAGGAGGTTTTTCCTCAACAATTTTAATCATCCATAGTAACTACTGATATGTGGTAATTCCAAATCATAGTGACAAACGTTTAAAAAACCCTTCACTTATAATGTATGCAAAGCGTCACACAGAAAAATAAAGTGTATTATGCACTTGCTTGCAGAAGAAACTTATGAACCATATCCATATGAGCAGTAAATAAATATCCTCTTTTGCCAACAAGAATTTTGTACCTTCCACTTACAATTCAGTTGGCAGAATTTTTGCTGATGAAACCAGTAAAAACTATACACCCAACAGCAGAGAGTTGAAAATTTGCAGTATATATATATTTACACATATACAACACACAGAGACAAGCTTCATATCCTTCATTCAGTGTAGAAAACTACAGCTTATTTTCTGAAACTTCTTTTAGGAAGGAAGGAATTGATTCAGCTCATGAAGGATTTAAAGATGTAGGTGAGCACCAATGGTCCTTATGCTCTTGAAATAGTTTATTAGGTTTTCTAATGCTCTTTAGGTGCTATTAATTTTTTTTTTTCAAAGTAAAACCCAAACAGCTTATCCCAGCAAACATGAATTATACAGACCACAGATTAAACACCTTTTTTCTGTTCCTAGACTTCCTTTGGCAATAAAGTCTTGGCCATTTCTAAGCCCTCAATTTAGCTCTGCACATCTCTGCCAATGCATTCATTCCTTCTGGCAAAAGATATTGAAGAACATCAAAATATTAACAACGAAGTGCAAATAAATGATCACTATATGTAATTTCCTGTAGTCATATCTACCCATTTTCCCCCATGAATGCCATTTCTTACAGTGCCACAAAGGAGCTGAGCTCAAGCCTCAGACCTAGAACTTATCAATTTCCTTCACTGCTGAATGGAAACACAGGAACTGTCTTACTCAAGAAACAGCAAAAGCTTTAAAATAATGCAGACAGTTTGCTTCTTAGAATTACCAATTTACACTGGAAGGTGAGGAAAGCTTGATCAGTGTGGTGGTTTGACACTGGCCCAATTCCAGGCACACACGAGAGTTGCTTGCTCACCCTCCCCTGCCACAGGTGGGCAGAGGAGGAAAAAGGAAAAAAATATGTTAACGAAGGCTTCATGAGTGAGATAAGGACTGGGAGAAAACACTTGAAGGGCAAAACAGGCTCAGCTTTAAATGCAAAGTACATGGGCTGTGGGTGGATCTCTGCATCCCCCGTGGATCCCATGGGCTGTGGGTGGATCTCTGCATCCCCCGTGGATCCCATGGGCTGTGGGTGGATCTCTGCATCCCCCGTGGATCCCATGGGCTGTGGGTGGATCCCTGCATCCCCCGTGGATCCCATGGGCTGTGGGTGGATCTCTGCATCCCCCGTGGATCCCATGGGCTGCAGGGGCACAGCTGCTTCACCATGGTCTCACCACAGCCTGCAGAGGAATCTCAGCTCTGGCACCTGGAGCACCTCCTGCCCCTCCTTCTGCACTGACCTTGGTGTCTCCATGGTGTTTTCCTCACATGTTCTCACCTCCTCCTCCTCTCTGACTAGATGAAAAATTGTGTGCCCTTTGTTTTGATTTTCTTCTTAAGTATGTCACCATAGAGGCATTGCCAGCCTCCCTCACCCACCCAGCCTTGGCCAGCAGCATGTCCATCTTCAAAGCCATCAGGGATTGGCTCTGCAGGACATGGTGGAAGCTTCCATCAGCTTCTCACAGAAGCCACCTCTGTGGCCCCCCCACTACCAAAAACCAGTCTGTGCAAAACCAATGCAGTCAGGAACACCTAAGTGCTGTTTACAGTATTGTAATTGAAATAAGGAAGGAGAAAAAACCTACAAACCCAGAAGAATAAACCCGAGTAATTAAACTGTTGAGCTCTATCAGTCCATCAGTCTATCTGGTTTGGTAAACCACCATTCCCAGGTTATATTGGTCAAGAAGAGTGCTCTGTCAGAAAATAACAGATGCTTACACAGTTAAAAAAGTGATATTGACATATAGCCAAATACAAACTAGCTACTTTGGGCTGGTGTTATGTAATAATAAAATGGAAAGAATTAGACCAGAACAGGTATGTTAGAATGAAAAAAAAAATCCACTATAAACCAAAATCAGGTTTTAAAATTACTTTCTGTGACTTGAGCCAGCCCTTTCTGTTGCACTGTTACCCTATTCATCATTCAACAAACACTGTTGATTGAGTAACAGTGTCTATAGCAGAAATATGAATACAGAATTTAATACTGAGTAATGGACCGTGCTGCCTAAGTAGATGTCATGGTCACAGCACCAGTCAGAGCAGAGGCCTTGGGACCAACCTTCCATTGCCCTTCACCAATCCAGGCAGAGATAGAGACAAGAAATGCTTAGGCTACACTATGTATTTCCCAGCACAAGTGTTAGAGAGACAGCCTTGGATGAAAAGCTGACTTTGTTTTGTTGCCCCTAAGCCATTTACAATCACTTTTTTCTAAACTGTTCTTTGCTCAAAACCATCCTTTTGATTTTTAGTTACTCTGCCATCCTGTCCACCCACAATATCCACATAATTACCAGCAGACAAATCACCAGCTTGCTGTCACATGGACACTCAGTAAGACTTGCATACAATACTAACACATAAATGAGGAAGAAATTCAGACTAAATAGGTAAGGGGAAGAGGGGGAAGGGAGAAGCTAGCAGCTCTGAGGTAAGAAACAAATTTAGTCATGTAAATCCCATATTCATTTATTAAGCTTCTCATTTGAGTCCTGTGGCAAAAGCATATAGCCATCATCACTCAAATTAAAATGCACAAATTATATTACTCTGAAATAATAAAAATAATAAAGCAAGAGTCATAAACTGCCATATCCAGGGGCTTTGGATTGCATTTTATTGCAATTGTTACTAAGCACAACCCATTTGAAAAATGATTGAACAATTTTTGTACTCAAAACTTTAACAAGCACCTAGACCATAAGAGAGGAGAGTAGCTTTTAAAAACCTTGCCCTATGCTTTCAGGCAAAACATTTTGCAACAGAGCTTCAAATCTTTTGTATGGTACTTGCAACCCAGGTGTCCAAACTGAGGGGCAGTCAGGGGAGCATGCATCCACACTCACCATCCTTAAACTTTCTTAAACATCTTTGGCACTACAGATATAAACAAGGGCCTAAAGCTGCACTGCTAAAAACTACAGTTTAAAAGCAAGTAATGGCCCCAAGTACATTTCCAAGCCACTTGGTTTTCTCACTGCATTTCGGGTAACCTTGGGAAAGACCTATGTGATTGACAAACACATCCAAGAAGACACAGGCAGAGAAATCACTTTGGCTTCTCACCCATAATGAGTCTCACTGTGAGGACACTGTACCACTTAGTCCTGGTCTAAACTGAGGTAATTCACTGCATTTGGAGAGGCACAGCTCTATGCTTCAGGCATGCCTCTGTAAATCAAAATGAAATAAGTCAATGGTACCTACACGAGAGAGAAGTAGCTAAGGTAGAGGCTGTCAGAAACCCTGTTTCAGGATTCAGACAGTGAGAAGTGCTTCTCCAGAGAAAAAAAATCACATAGAAAAGCACATGTATAATCAAACTACTAAGAAAATCCTCTACTTCTGCATTTGGTCAACTGCTATGTCCAGGAGATGGAAAGCAAGTCCGACTCCAGCTTTACCAATTAATGAATCACAGCACTTTTGCTGTTTCCCTTTGCTGCATGCTAACAAAGTTGGAACAAGTGTCCCAACTCCACAGTCACGTTCTGTGGAGCCATTTAAAATCACAGTAAAATCTGATCCTTGCAAAAAGTGGGCCATATTAACTGAAGTAAAAGAAACAACAACTGAGGAAAACAAAGTCCTGTGTGATAAATGTTGGTCCTTTGATCCTCTAGCTTCTGTAATAGATGAAAATTAGGGTGGGCTGTTTAGCTGGATTTCAGCTAAACATATTAAAGGATCTGTTAAATCTTTCCATTACTGCCTAAGAATATCCTCACAAGCCTACCGAGTCTATCAAAAATAAGTGGAAAAGATTGGCTGTGCATGCATTTAATGGCTCTCTTGAGCTGCTTTAGGCTGGTGGTAACCGTATAGGAAATCACAGAAGAGAAAGCAGGAAGACAGAAAAGGTATCAGACACTTAGGACTGTGGAGAAACAAGGAGGGAAAAACCACATTAAAAATGCATCCTGTATAATGAAAAAAATATTGTTAATGTTGTATATGCATCTCCTCATGTATTTCAAAACACTTGAATAGTTATACCAATGCCAACACGTTTGTGAAGGAAGCTGAAAGGGAGGCAAACATTACATTCCTTTGCAAAGAGTTACCAGGGAACAGAGCAAAAGCCAACACAGACTGGCCAAGGAACTATGATTTTTGAAGTGGAAAGGGAGGAGTTTGGACTGTTCATGAGTCTTTCCTTTCTAAACTGAAAAACAGAGATGATGGGGAAAAGGCAGAACAATAGAGTAGCAGCTATTTTATTCTCGTTGTTTGATTGTACTGTTTTAAAGTCAAACCGGGCAAACAAAGCCCATCTAAAAATAATCAGTGACATTTCTTGATGCTAAGCCCAGTTAAACTGTCCCTCCCATAGCCCAGGGAGGAAAACAACCTGCTTACACTTGAAGTTCTCCAATTGCCAAACCCTTTAGTGTACTGGTAGCTCATCAACATCATACCACCTTTCCAATGTCCTTTACAATTAAGCAGCACAAGACAACCCCTTATTCTGGCATCTGCATGACAAACCAGAGGCTGGCAGTGCCTTTTTGCCCCCCTGCTCTGGGCTCCCCCTCTCCCCTCCTCCATCTGAGGCAGATCCTCTGCAGTCATTTAATTTCAGCCTTATCTGTTCCCAATTACACATGGATTAAACTCAATGTAGCAGGTTTATTACATGTGCAAATCCACTGCTGTTTAATCTTGCCAGTGCTGTGTTTGGTTTTGATATATTCTGACTGGCTTGCCTCTCAGCAGCAGGCTGAAGAATATTAAACAGTTCAATGCACAGTTACTCTCACACACTTCCATGTGTGTTATTTATTTGTGCTCTGTGACTTCAATTAAATCAATCATTTCCAAATCACGCAGCGTGGGCAAAACCACTGCAAGGTGCTTCAAGGAAGGCAAGCAAAGTATTTCAGAAATATGAGGTGATTCAGGTTTGCAGCGCTGGGAGACATCAGCCCAAGGAGATGTTAGACTACAGGAAAGCAAGCAAGAAAACCTCCAGACTGTCACCTTTTGTGCTGTTTGCTCAAACACTGCCACAACTCTTGTTTGTGGATTGGAGATTGTTTGTAACACTATTATGCCATGGGGGTTGCGATCCCAGGTAATTAGCTACTCAGTGAAGAACACCTTGCTAACATCCTCTGACTGCCCACAATCAGCAGATGAACTGACTCTTCTTCTGCCTTAGAGCAAGGGCCTAAATCTGTGCTCACATGCTGGACCAGACCTACCTCCCTTCTAGTTCCTGTAGCATTTGTCAGGTCAATATCAAATTCAACAGTTCATGGCTCTTCCCTTCTGCCCGAGGAAATTCTCAAGTACCCTTTGGAAGTTTCTGCTAAGTGCAGAAGGGGATCTCTCCTTCAACCAGTCTCACCTTCACTGCAAAAGAAAAGTCATCATACGATTCAACATTATTTCTTTATTTCCTTAGGCAAGGCTTTAAAATACTTGATAAAATGATAACATTTGGTCTTCCACCTTCCTCATTTCCCTGCAAAGGAGTCCTTATCCTGCTGCTGTCAGGCTCTGATGCTCCAAATATATATTCTGCACTTGCAGAGTGCTGCTGGCATTTCTGGCTTTACCTAGAGGCACGCACTAGAATAAATACAAACAACAACAGGCAGAGGCCGTTGGGATAATATAGCAAGAAAAGTGTCTGTTGAAAAATCTCTCTTCTTTAAGATGAGTAGGACATGGTAGTGGTCTTCTGCCTAGACTTGTTTCTTATAGTTCTTCTGTTTGAACATTGTTTTTAACACTTTTAATAGTCGAGGGTGGGGAAACAGCTGGCATTTATGCTTTCAAGACCTATGAAGATTCCTATTTCACTGTAAAACCTACAAAAAGACTTTTGCTGTCCTCCAGCAGCAGCCAAAGGTGCTGAATGCACTCATTTCTTCACATTTAAGAGCGGGACATGCAAAAGCAAACAAATTTATCATTTTTTATAATTAGTCTGTAACCTCTTTGGGGCAGAGACTCCATTTTGCTCTGGGCTGGTCCGTATGGGGAACACAGAGGCTGGATTTTGGCATCAAATAAGTATAAATAATGAGGTAATTGAGAAAATAATAAAGCTGGATGTTTCCTGGGAGAATATGCTTTATTGACTTATGAAACCACAAGAACAACTTCATTATAAAGTTGGTAAGTTTTCTGAAACTGCTCATTCTTAGTTTGCTAAGGTTTCCCCCAAAACCATTAGCTTCCCTGTGAGTTGGCCAAGTGTCATTTTTAGATCTTCCTATCCTGAGATGTCTCATATCTGTTAACACCCCACTGAGATTTGTTTCTCTTTCCCCAGTACTACAGAATATATATATGTGTGTGGGTATGTGTATGCTCTATGTGTATGTATATAAAACACATGTATAACCCTTCAGAATCCTAAATAGGCAAGAGAACTGGAAAGGACCACCCAGTCACTCACTCAACTCGTTGCAATTACATAATAAACACTTTTCTCAGGAAAACCTACAAAACATGCACTGCACACATGCCCTCATATAAAGCAAGTTCAAAAATTCCAGCACCTCTGTCACCTTCTCATTTGCAGGGCTGTAGCCTAGGGCACTGTGGCCACACAGTCATGCATACCACTAAGCAAAAGCACTTTCCACCAACAGCTCCATCTTCCCTCAGCACAGTCCACCACCACAACTAAGCATCAGCTTGCCTGCATTTCCACTTGCCTCTGCTCAGTAGATCTCATTTAGAGAGCTGAGGAGTTAAGACAGTCTTTGATCTCTCTGGCTTCATCTTCTGGTGCTTTATCCAAGTTCCCATCCCTGTTCAGAGAAGTCAGCTGGTGAATCCCTCAGCTCCTTTTCCAAGTCTCAGCCAGGGGGCAAACACCTCTGTCATTCCCTCAGTCCTTCCCCCGGACCTCCCTCAGCCCTCCCAGCAGGTTGTCCAGCTGCCTCTTCCTTCATTGCTTTCATATGCTGCCCTAGCCTCTTATTATGACTCAGCTGGGAAGAGCTGAGCTTTCCTCACCTGGTACTCCCAGAACCACATACACAGTTCCACACACCAACTCATTTTCTGTCAGGCTTGTGTGTTTACTGCTCCACAGCTTCACAGTCACTGTCAGTACAGAGAGGGAGGGCCTATGTTCAGATGTCTATGAACCAAATCAGACATACAAATGTTACAAGCCTATCTGGAAAAAGCTAGTGAGGAAAAAAAGGCAATGGCAGAGAATCTCATTATAACAGCACAAAATTACTTCTGTTTGCTATATCTATCCCATCTTTTTTCCTTTTCTTTTTTCCCCCCCTTACATTTATTTATTCTATATTAATATTCTTCCATTTATTGATCACCTACGTTTTCCATGTAAAACCCTTCATAAGTCAGTGGTCCAGGTTCTCAACTGGCATTACTGCTCCTCAGCTTTCTGGAACTGTAACTGTGTACATAAACTGAATAACTGGTGATTCATCTCCCAAAGCTGTTTTTAAGATCATAAACAAGTGTCCTCACTGGACTGCTCAGAAATATAGTTCTTATTGTAGCAAAGCCTAAACTCTCTCTTCTGAGATGTCAGTTTATTAAGAACAAGGGGGAAGCAGGAAAACAAAAGATTGGCTCAAATCTTTCCAGTTACTACTTATAAAATTTCTTTCCTCAAGTTTTCTTGGTCTAAGTGATTGTCCTCAGACAGTTTCTCCTACCACACTTATAATAATTTGGATACTGAGTCCCCTGTATTAGTGTATCTATAGAACCTCCACAGTGCTTTCCTGGAATAACTGATATTGGTCCACAGGATGGAAACATCTATTGTTGTCTTTAAAACAGAGTTTCTGTTTCTCCCAGAAACATTGTATTATGAATTACTGAAGACAACCTGCTTATCTGAGAATGATCTGTGGAAGTGACTGACTATTTAATTAAGATGCTTGAAGGAAGAGAAAATGCTTCTGTGACCCACGCTGACCTTCTCTTTCCAAGGAAGATGTGAGTGAGACTATTCTGATAAAACCATGAGGACCAGGTGGCCTAGGTGGGGTCCTGCAACCACACTGTTTTCCCTTTATTTTGACATTACTTAATAATACTTGGCCAAAAACGGCTGCCTTCTATACAGAAGAATCACCATTCCAGCCATAGGGCACACTAATTGTTATACTATAGCAGAATTTGAGCCTGGGCTAAGATATTGATCATTAGCAGGTTTGTTGTATATTCCCTGGGCCAATTTGCCTGTGTAAAATAATTTTTTGAAAGCCCACACACAATGGAGTTTTGGCTGCTGGAGAGAATTCCACAGTTTGGTGTGGTTTTTTTCTGAACTTTATTTCAATCATTCTTGTATTTTTTATTAAATGTATCAAAAGTTCCAGAGGACGTTTGAACAATAAAAGAGCTTTGCAAACTAAGCTTCATTTCAACATTGATCAGGCCAAGGACATAACCTGGCATAAGTATGAAATCTTGGCCTTAGAGGAATTCAGTGGGAGCTTTGAAGTGGATTTTTTCTGTAGTATTTCATTTCACCTTGAATTCCCCTAATACCCTTTTAGAAGTTTGTTACTGAAGAAGCCATTGCATTTCCTTACCTTGTAGGTCTACCTTGAGAGGTCTTTGCATGGCATCCATACAAACAGCTAAAGACAGATCTATTAGAGAAAAAGAAGAAAAAGAAAAAAAAAAAAGAGAAAAAACCCTAAGATAATTCTTTGACTTTTAAGTAGGGAGAAAGTTGAATGAAAAAGAAAATACTTAAATCCACAGTGCACGAAAAGATGCCTGGAGATTTTAATTACTATTGTAAAGAACTACCTTGAAAATATGAAATGTTGCTTTAGCATGAACCATTTTTAATTAAAAGGGGCTGATTTTCCTTATTATACTCCATCACTTTTAAATATTGAATTGTAGTAAAATACCCAAATAGACTAACTGAATATTTTCTGTGATATGGAAGATCAGATAATACTTTATGGTGTTTCAGTACAGTGTTGAAATATTACTGTGGCCTTTCTCTCAGCATGATTTCATTTGGGTTTGTTTGAAATTGATTTTGAATTGGAACAAGAACCTGAAGGTCTGATGTAACTTAAGCTGACCTTTGTTCCATCACACTGTTTTTGTCATGTAATTCTGAAACAATTTTCCCCTGCTCTTTAATAACTCATTTGCATATAGCTTCACTTCTCCATAGTACTTTTTTTTTCAAGTGTGTATTGCAAGCTGACAGCCCTCATAGCATAAATTTCAAGGTGAATTCTAGAGCAATTTTGTTATAAAGCAAAAGAAAGCATTTGGACTTTTCTTTGTCTTTCCATTAAAAATTCTCATAATATTTGAATAGTTTCCCTCTTTGAACCGTGGCTTTCATATTTAAGAAATTTCAACTTAGTTTACACTAAGACTAGTACCCACTTTTCTGTGCCAGGCCCTTGTCTTTGCACTATGATGGATTCTTACAGCACTCACAGAGGGAGGACTGTTTCTCCTAAATTCAAGAACCTACCTTCATGCCAGTGTTAATTGGCTGGCCTCTGTAGACAACCACTACAGAGGAATAGTCTTTTCTGAATAGTACTTCAGAGTAGAAGCTTAACCTGAGGGAAAAAAACTGTCTTTAAGGGGCCTCTCCCACTCAGTATTGATTATAACATGAACACAAAAACAATTAACCTCACAACTAAGGCTTATAAATTGCATGTCTGTACCTGGCACATCCTCTCCACCTCCTGGAAAATATATGAATATATAAATATACCGTAGGGTTTGCAACTGTAATTTGAGTTAATTTTAAACAAGGTATTGTTGTATAAGCTGTATGAAAGCTGGATGAGGCTTTAATGATAGCTTAGGTAGGTCAGCATCTATGAGGAAAAATGAACAGGTACTAAATCAAAAGCATTTCTAGCCATAAAAAGTATACTGTTAAAACTAAAACACTTGAAACTTAAGGGGCATTTTCATGTTTTTCACCTACACCTGAAGCTGAAGAAATAACATCTTGGCAAAAATCAGCCAGCTGCTGAAGGTAGGAGACACGACAGCAGCATGGCCTAAAGAGATCTTGAAGGCAATGGTCATCACTGAACTAGTGGGAAGGTGGCACCTCTGAACTGCCTTCAAGAGATGAAGGGACTCATTCAAATCCAGTACTTGGCTATGTGGCATCCAATGTTAGCATGTTCCATAGCAACTTCCTTCATTTCACCTTAAAGAATGAGAGCAGAATCCACCACATAAAATATTATAAAGTGGTTTCCCAGACTCTTCAAATTCCCCTTTACTGTTAATTCTTTGGTGCTGTTGTTATTGTTCGTATCACACCTTTGTAAAGTAAGGATCCCATCACAGCCTCCTGCCTTAGGTGTGATCTTTGCCTTCTAAAGTGACTTTGATCACATCATTCTTAATCGCCACCTTGACAAGCTGTGTCCAGGATCTTGAAAGCCCTCTGATTCATGGCCTAATTTATCTGCTTCTAGCAGGAAATATTTCCAACGAAGAGGAAGAGTTGAGTCAGGTACTGATTTCTCTGCCCCCAGTTTCAAAGAAGAAATCTCTAATATTTACCCAGAACAAGTGTTTAGAGACTTAAAAGTTCATCTTTTTCTTGAACACATGGCGTAAGGGGACTAAAATCACAAATCAGACAATCTTATTTGAGCAACAACCTATTGTTTATTAATCTGAACAAAATAAGTCAAAGAAAAGTGTTTATTAAACCACACAGAGCTCCTGCATTAGTGAATTCACATCAGGTGAACTCTGAGCAAAAACTCTGCCTGGTTTAATATTACAGAGATGATCAATTTAATAATGAATTCAGTCACATCAAAATGTGTCAATATAATAAATGGACAGCATTCAATCAGCTCCAGTAAACACCAGTTAAAATACTCCATGCAGTGAAGAACTCTTTGCCAGAATGCTATTTAACAGAAAATTATTCACAGACAATTTGACTGGACCCATACAGATGAATTCTTATATGTTCAACTAGGAATTAGAGGGAAAAAAAATACTGGACAGTAGAAGATTCTCTACTCCTTGGTAATCTAAATCAGGAATTATGCTCTAAATCACAAAAATAATTGGGACGTGCTATCAGAAGTAAAAAAATATTGGAAGACATTTATAATAAATATATATATGTGATTGAAAATTTCATAGCATTTTGCATATCCTCACACTCTTTTTCATCCTAACTATTAGCATGCAAATAAAGAATCCTTAAAGGCATTTTAATTTCTACACTACCTTCAAAAATAGGGAATTTTAAAGATATATTTATTATTCTGTAGGAAAGGTAATGGTAATATGAACCAAATAATTACTCTGAATAGTGATAAGATTTATTTGTAACAAAATCCTCTTATAAATATAAAGAAGGAACACTGAACACTATGGAGCTTGACAAGCAAAATAACAGAAAATGTCATCAAGAAGAGGTTCATTCATAGGTGAAAGACTTTCAGTACATTACTTTTCAATATATCTCTACTACTAATGTCAGAGTAACAGGTCAAGGCATATCCAGAATATGCCATGTTTATCAGGCAGAAATAAAATGTAGATTGAAAAAAAAAAAAAAAGAAGTCAGAAGTGTCTGAACTTTTTGCACTTTGGAGGATTTTCTTATGAAAGCAGTTTTTTAAAGCTGCTGAACCAATGTTTTAATTTAGCAAAGATAAATATAATTTCCTGTGTGTGACCTTGAATTTTAAGTCTTAGCTCAGTG
The DNA here is from genome assembly GCF_052056855.1 of Sturnus vulgaris. Lineage (NCBI taxonomy): Eukaryota > Metazoa > Chordata > Aves > Passeriformes > Sturnidae > Sturnus > Sturnus vulgaris. The sequence goes on along the minus strand of NC_142243.1, from coordinate 65,443,296 downwards.
GGAATATTTACAGCTTGTAAACAGACACTGATAATGGAAATTTTGACAAATCTCACCATTATAATGCTAGTTACATTTATCCTCCTTTTTTTTTTTTTTTTTCTTTTCTCTCCCCCCTTTCTAAAACATAAATATCTACAGCTGACTAAAATCCTTGTCTTAGGTGTCTATCAGAACAAGTCACTTCTCATTCACTTTGACTTCTATCTACCTTAGTGTGTATAAAGTCAGTTTGCATTCAGGACTGTATTCCATTTTGGAGCCTTTCACAAAGTAACTCATGTTGGCAAAATTTAAGCACATGATTATCTTCGTTTTTGCAAAGACTGTAGCAATCAAAAAGTGCTTTTGTGTGTGTTCTGGCTGGCTTTCCTATCTCCTACGGCCGCTTTAAAGCAGAAGGTTTTTCTCCCACTGCCTTTCAGAGCCCATCCATCCTCTGCCTAGTGCAGCAATATAGATAGACAATATAGGCACTTTTTGGAGACAAAAAGTGGTGTGTCTGGGCTCTTATGAGCCCATATTGTGAGTGCCCACAAGCAACTTTGCTCTCAGGTTACACAAAGTCCCTTTCGTTGTTTTGTGCGGAGAGTGAGATGGTGAAGGAGCTGCACAACTACTGCTGACAAACCTCAGTGTTCACATTTTCACACTGCAGCAGGGTTTTGCTCTGCTCAACAGGGAACCACTTCCTGACCAGCAATAATTTCCAAGAGGGAACTTGCACATGCCCTAAAACATCCATGTGCTATTCAGGCGAGCTCTCTCTATATCATGGATGTTCCTGTCTCTAGCCCCACAGTCAAAATCTTTTGCTCCAGTCTTTCCCATCTTCATGTGGCACACACCAGGTACAAATCCTGATCAGGTCATGCAAACCAGACATGCTTTGAGCAGCTACCAAATCAGCTGCTCCATGGGCCTTATTCCAGTGGTGAATTTGGTTTTGTTAATGGTAAGCAGTGGTTACACAAGGACTTTTCTGCTCCTCATGCATACAGTAGGCAGAGAGTGCACAAGAAGCTGGGAGGGGACATGGCCAGGACAGCTGACCCCAGCTGAGCAAAGAGAGTCAGCTCAATATTCAATTGCCAGATTTGTTTACAGCAGTAAACATATAGAGGGGACCGAGCAAGCAGCCATGTGCCTAGCTGCCACGTGTGGTGCTTAGCTGCCAGGTGTGTTTTGGAGATCAGGATTTATAAAGCTGGACCTATAAACTGTCCTTTGATGGTCATCTTAATTTTGTGCTAAGAACATCATTAGCCTGTGTTTGTTCTTATTGTACAGACCTTTTTCAGCATGGCTGCAACTCGTCTTCAGAGAAAAGGATACCAAGATCTTAGGTTGTTCTCAATCACCCCTCCTGGTGGGCAGAAAAATATTTTACTATGCCAGTAGACTTCACATGTTGTAGTATTCGTTGGGTTTTAGAATTCACAGTTATTAATCTACTACTAATTACTAGTCTACTAATGTTATTTCAGCATCTAGGGAATGAAAGAAGAAAAAATAAAATCTTCTCTAGAATCTATCTCCTGCAAAGATGTTCATTAAATGGGAAGTCTGTGAGAGGCCTTGGTGTCCACTGTCTTGTTGACTTGGAACTGGACCACTACAGGTTGTAACAAGTGTCTTTGTGAAAGTCCTCTCCTATGTGGCTTCACAAACTGCTTATGCCTCCATATACTCTGGAAAAGAAGTTCAGATGTTAATTTGGAGAAACCAGTCAGCAGTGTGCTGACTGAAATTCCTACCTGATTGCATCAGATAGGTCTAAGGAGAGGGCAAATCTTCCAGCAAGTGAAACACCGTGTCACATGCCTTTCAAAATCAGGAGGAAAGATTTGTCCCTTGGTCAAGAAGAAAATACTAAATGCTCTCAAAACAAGCCAAAACCTCTAGCACCACAAACATTTTATCTTTTGATCTGTACCTCTCCTTCCATATGTTATGTTATGATAACATGCTACAGAACTACAATGCATTGCATCCCCTTTTTTTTTGTGTGGTTTTTTTTTGTTTGTTTGTTGTTGTTGTTTGGGTTTTTTGGGTTTTTGGGTTTTTTTCCTTCCTAAAGCTGCAATTCTGCTAGGAACATTCTGGTTTAAACTGCTTTTCAAGCTCCAGAATCATACTGGAAAAGTAAAATTCAGTGCAGCTATTTGTGCAGATACATTCAGTAGCTGTGATGGAAAAAAGAAAATTACCCCAAAGCAGAAACCAGCCCTATCCAAGCATGTATAGCAGCATGTATAATTTTCCATAGCCTTGGGCGAGAAATCTATGCATAGAAAAATTCCTAAGGTGTCAGGGTAACCAGAAATGCATTAACAAGTAGATAATTAGGGACTGATTATGAATACTTACCAGATGGATATAAAATTAAAGTTTGGGTTGGTTTTTTTTTTTTTTTTTTTGTTTTGAGTTTTTACATATTACCTAAGTAACCTGTATTTAGCTGCAGCCTGCAGTTTTATTCTCCCCATTACCCAGTATAGCCAAGAAGTTATTTAAAAGTTGTTACTGGAATTTCACTTACACGTTATTCTTAATTTGAATCAAAATGCTTCATCTGGTACCCAGTTCATGTCTTCTTTTTTCACTAGGCTGTCAAAATCTTAAAAATAATCAGTAAATAAGCAGAAGTATTTTTCATTTTGAAGCAGTTGTAGAAGGAATTGCCTTTTCAGTAATATTTACATTACAAGCAATTAGTTTTCTTTCAGACAGTACCTTTTTGAGAAAAAGAAAAGGGTATCCTATACCTTGTCTCATATCCATAAAAATGACATTATTGAAGTACTATATTTAGGAGTCTAAGTATATAAATGCCAAAAGTTCACTGTCCAAGTTTCCTAGCTATTTTGATCTCATTTACACACAGCTAAGACTTCTTTCATGGCTGTATACAGCAAACAATGCCCATACCAAAATACTTGCACCACCTGTGACATCTGAGAAGTTTAAACTAAATTGATTAGACTAGCAAATGAGAAGGAAAGGCCAGTTGCTATCAGCATATAGACTGAAAATGTCTAAGTTTCATTACAAGATGACAGGTTCGTCATTAATCAAATGTAATGCACACAGGGATAAAGTTTTCTCTTAACAAAGCAAGTGATTGTGTAAGTAAAATAGAAGCAGTGCAAATTTTCCAAAATGTCCTTTCGCTGTGTCACAAACCACTACTGTCAGGGCAGCTCTTGAAAACTATACTGTCAGTTCATTGCTGCCACACTGAGATTGCAAGTGAGAGTGACAATAGATGCTTTAAAAAAAAAAAAAAAAGCCTCACTACTAAAAAATGAGTTCATTTAACATAATTTTCTAAACAGCTGCCAAATGGTAACAGCTTTTGTTTATTACTGCTAGAGTCAAATCATTGCTCTGGATTGGAAATCTCCAGGTTTGAATTATCAATTCCCCAGCCTCTTCAATCCCTCCAATTGTCCATTCACATGTCAGCTGCTGTAAGGGCTCTTGCTTTATGAGGGAGCTGTGGTAAACACATGCATTATGCAAAAAATATTTACCACAAAAAGAAATCTCTGCATGAGTACACCCTAAACTCACAGCAGTGCTCTGAATATCATCTTGGTGATGCCACCAGATTTTATGTCTCAGGAATGCAGAGATCCCTGATAGCTCTCCTAAGTCTGTCCTCACCCTGCATCCCCAAAACAAAGAGGACTTGATACATGAACAAAGAGAAGGAGACAGAGAGAGAAAATTTTGTGTGCTCTCGCTAAATAAGTTGTCTGACAGGGAACAAGGAGAGTTGTACTGCGCATATGTACTATTGTGGGAAAACCTATTTGGGTCTATTACAATAAAGAAACAGATGAAGAACAGTCCATCTGTGCACAAATATGACCCCTGTGATGCTGCCAACATCGGAGTGATCTGCCAAATGATACCATCTGCACAAATGGAAATTCTTCCATGGGCAGATTGAGCTCACGTGCAGATTTAGTAAAACTCTTAAAGGAGCACTGTATCCAAGGGGACTGTCCACTTTGGAGGTGGAGGAAGCTTGCTATCTGCTAATGCTTGTCTGCTCATGGCACTCTGGGGGTCTGAAGGATGTTGTCCTTCCCAGAAGCAGGAAGGAGGGGTAAAGAGAGTAGGGCAATGAACTTCTCCATCTCCTGGGATCCTTGAGCAGGACAAGTGCATCTTGTTTTCCAGTCAGGAAGAACTAGCTCCTTCTCTTGCACTCCTCTAGGAAGATTCCTCCTTGTCACCTCAGTGAGAGCAACTGGAAGACCTTGTTAAGGGCTGCATTATCACTTCATTGCAAGGACCTTATGGCACAGTGGTTTGGGATTCCTGATTTTGTATGCAACACCTCATCTAAGAGAGCTCCTAACCTGCAGAGAAGGAACTTAACCCCCTAGCACAGTGCCTCAAGTGATTTCCAGTTGTGATTCCATTTCTATGTGACCTGTCATCCCAAAGAGTAGCATAGGTGGTTGAATCCATATGGCCTTAAACACTTCTTTGAGAACACCTACCCTAGAAAGAGGACATATGTACCTTGGAGCACAGTGAAGTTGCCTAATTTCACTGACACTTTCACAGTTCACCTTATCTGAGGGACATTGCCAAAAAAGCCACCAGAATCACCTGGCAAGAAGAGAAGCTGTCTGCTCTGGAAGTACCTGGATTGAGGAAGTGTGTGGTTGAAGTCATGTAAATATTCATGCAGGGGTGCAATCGTCTTTGAAAGGGGCTGTATAGGAAATTAAGACAGTGAGGCAAGGAACTGCCCACAGATGCCATGCAGTTGAAAAAGAGTCTGATTTAGAACAGAAAGTTAAAAGTAGTTTGGAAGTTTTACTTGTTGCTGAGTCCCCTTGACAATTTCTCTGGGTTTACAATAACATTTTAAGATCCTCAGGTGTCACCTGTTTTGAAAGACCAATATATAAATGGATAGATTTTGTAGATTTTTGTAGATTTTTGATGACTTTGTACTGAAAACTAAATCTGACCATGCACAAAGCACTACCAAGAGAAAATTGTCAAATTAGAAAGGACAAAAATTTTATATTTTCTTTAATGCTCTTTCTGGAAGACATTGTAGGTGCTACTTATAACAACAAACAATAATAAAATCAGAAATAACTTACATGAATGACCTGGAAAAATACACAGAACATGAATTTCACTCATGATAGGCCTTATGGCACTTGCAGTCAGTACTATTTCTGCCAATAAAAGTTTGGATCTTTTAGCAAGAAAGATGTTATCTTTACTTATCTTTCTTCTGGATGGCCTTCTAACACAGGGAAATAACTTCATTTTTCTTATCCAGATGCATAAAACTTCTAACCAGTATTTGCTGGTCCTGATCTGAGATACAGGTATTGGTTAAATAAAGTCCAGTTTCAAAACTGGCCTTAGTCTGCAATGATGAGCACTAAAATAATGAGCTCGAGGGGTCGAAATTCGAATTTCTGGAACAGAAATTGTGTTGCTGTGACAGGTACTTGGGGATCTCCTCCAGGCATCCCAGTGCAGCAGGACCACTGTGGGCAGGCACAGGTGTGAAACGCTGTGCTTTGCCAGATGCCCCCTGACCCATGCAGTGCAAACTAAAGACATCCTGCTCTCTACAAAGTCTTCCTTCCCAGAAAAAGGAATTAACAACTTGCCTTTTTTCCTCCCTTGGAGAGCTCAGCTGCTGTAGGACGTGGCCTCACCCTTTTATATAAATAAATCACCTTTCAAAAATGCAGAAGAGTCACTTTCAGTGTATTCCTCAGCCTAAAGGAATTCACAGTTATACCTCTCCCAACAGCATTTTAAAGCTACCAACTGCTCTGGAAAAAAGGTACTCTCCTATCCTGTGGCAGAAAAGAAGATAGTAAAAGTGCCTTGAGAAATAGGTACCATGTAGAGAGGTTAACTATCAATGATTTTTCACATGAAACTGAAGCAGCCTTTGGAGAACAGAGCTTCTTCATCCCCTGCAAGCACCCTGATTACAAATTTGTGACCTAAAGCAGTTCCAATTAAAAAAAAAAAAAGGCAGTTATTCTATTTAATGAGAGATGCCACCCTCCAAAATGTCCGTGCTGAATTTAGTCAGTTTTTTTCTTTTTCAGGGAAAGCATTAAACTATACAAACATGTTTAAAAAAAAAAAAAAAAAAGAAACAAAGAACCTGTATACTTGTGAGAGACGACTGATTGATACATGCTGTCAATGGACCAGTTTCCAAGCTGATGGTGACAGCTCTTCCAAATCCGCTTTAGAGCTAGGTTTTGAGGGTGCAGGGAAATATGTATAAATATAGGTATAACAGAATGCCTTCTGTTCAAAATTATTTTTCTCCTTCCAAGAAATGTTTTAAATGTTGACAACCAAGCTGTATCAGAAAACTAATCAGCACATCGACACCTCAGAGTCAAAATGAAATGCAGACTCCACTTAACTTGAATGGCAGTTGCATAGTGACACTTGTCTTCTGTGAAAATTATTATGGAACAGAACCAAGACCTGAAACATTTCGGTTCTTTGTTTTGCCAGTCTTCCTCTGAGATACTAACCAAGATATGAGACTTATTTTTGTGTGTGTGTGTGTTTTGTGGGTTTTTGTTATTTTTTAGTTATGTATTAGCTTACTCTTCAGTTTTGTGAGGAGTTTAATTTAGAAAGTGATAAAAAATTGTTGAATGAGTATCATCAACCTACTGTCTACATTTTACAATCATACCTATCACTCAGGGACACATCTGAGGTTAGGTACTAAAGAAATGGCAATATACCTCCAGGGAAGGGCCAGTGTTTTCTTCTTCAAGAGCAAGAAGTCATCTGAATAAAAAATCTTCTTCAGGAGATATGTGTTCACATAATTTCAACATGATTTTTTTTGCTTCCAGTTTGCTGCATCATTTTATTATAAAAGAATTCAAACAACTGTGGTCAATTTTGGATCAATTTCCTTAATTTTTCTCTTGAACAACTTAACTTCTTAAAAATAAAAATCTATATCCAATAATGTAATGATATATTACTGTAAGAATACTAGACATATGTAAACCACTTAGTAAATTATAATTTCATTTTTTCTTGTCTACATAGGACATCTTATTCCATTCATCTTCACTCTGCATTAAACACTTAGAAAACAAAAATAAGGTAGGTTCTTACAAAAGCCTGATGCATTACAACAGAGCAATGTATATCAAACGGAAAATATTAAATATGAGACTAATATAAATGAAGGTTAATTTTTACCTAATTTTAGAATTCCTGTTGATAATAAATATCTTGATGCAATTCTTCAAGAAAAACAAACCAAATAGATAAAAGTAGGAGGAGTCATTTGCTTTATGCAAGATGATAATCTAACTAGGTATTTTCTATTTTGTTCCAGCTGAGAAGTCTTTCAATTAAGGCTGCATAGGTTGTGTTATCAGCAAGATACTGCCTTTCTCTGAGTATTTTGCACACTGGGGAATATCCCAAGGACAATTCTTGTTCCTCTCTTGTCAAGATATGTTATAAACTGTCAGGTGGCTATTTATTCCACCCAGCTCAAGGTCTGTCTCGAAGGATATTTGATTAGGTTCATCTGATCAAGACAGAGATCTTACATTCCCAGAAGGATGGGAATTTCTATTGCCAAGTTAAATGTTCAGAGGTACATGCATTTGACGTAGTTTTGTCTCCTATTTCAGATGCATTGCAGATTAAGTTTCTTCCCCAGTAAGACAGAGATCTTATTGCAAGTTCAAGACTGCATCGATCTCATCTGACAGCATTATCTTTTATGCCATCTTACAAGATTAATTTACTCTGTTTCATAAACAATAAACTCAGATCTAAAACTTTGCTATTTCACTGATTTAAAAATCATTATGGGTAAAAGCATTTAAAACTGTGTGGTCTCAATTCATGAAGAAGAAATGGCCGTGAGCTGACTTCACTTTATTTAAAGTTATTCCCTTTAGATTTTGAAGAATCACATCCTATGTAGTTTAGATAATTTAATCTTTTTTATAGAAAAGGAAATGCTTGTGCAGGTATTATCAAAAGCTCTCCACCAGGGTACCAAGCATACAAAATTTAAAAGAATAATCGACCTCCAGGAAAGAGATGGATGACCATTGATTACCATGCACACATGTCCAAGATAATAGATGAGTGCTGTTGGAACATTGATCTTTGTGAATGAGCCTGCCTTTGGTCAACTTATCACTCGTCTTTGGGAGTCCTTCCATTAGCAGCTAACCTGAAGTAAAGAAAAACAAACAAAAAGCAGTACATCCCACTGTGTTCTAAGCCACTACTTTGAACACAGTCTCATCAATACAGCCATAGCTCATCATAGTGTTGGAGATGTTCTGCAAAAAGAGAAGAGATTATTTCATTTTTTCACATTTCTGTAAAAAGATACACAAGATTTTTTTTTTGTTTTTTAGTTAGGACCTACATTCAATCTTTTGCTCAGGTAATTTTTCATGTTAAAGTTTACATTTACATTTTGAGAACAGGGTGAAAATGTAAGAAACTATTCAGCAAAGAAAGAAATGTTTATCATAACTTTCCCCTGGCTCTCATTCTGATCTTGTACTTTTATACTTTCACAGTGTCAGATGAGTTTTAAACAAATGTTTCTGCTTTTCAACAATAGAAGCGAGATCTGGAGCAGCCTATTGAAAATATGTATGAATGTTCTGCTGACCTTTGTTGTGTTGTAGAAGATCTGGGCCAAATAGCCAAGTGTTTCCTTTATAACATCTGTTGGAGGATGTCGAGCAATCTAAATTCTACCACTGCAGGAGACAAAGGAGATGAAATAGATAAATTTTTAAATAACATTCCCATTCCCTATTCTTTTTCTGAGATTCCACTCTGATCAGCTGTAATTGCTACATGCAGCACCAAATACAAAATCTGATCTGTGTATGTATACACAACATGTTTTAAAATTAAACAGCTATATGAGGAAATTAAACGTGCCTATTTTGCCACCAGCTGTGCACAGGCTTCTTGGAACACAGCTATTGATCATGTTTAGGCTTGTCATTATTCACAGCAAGATCCTTAGCTTCGATTTTCAGAGTTCACTGACGTTGTATACAAACTCCCAAGTAACAGATGATTTTCAAGCTTGATGTGAACTTCCAAGAACGACCATGTCTCTATGCTGTTATTAATGCCAAGGGAACTTAGTCTGGGCACACACTGGCCTCATGCCCAGTGAAGATTATAGAAAATGCTGGCCAGGTTTCTAAGGATATATATTCCTGACAACCCAGGAAACATTTCAGCATGTTTACTGCCTGAGATTTTAATGCTGATAATTAAGAGAGAAAAGTCTAATAGGTAGGAAAAATTCTCATTAAACATGATAATTTCATCCAGGATTCCTTCCTTGCCCCTGGAGGAGGTCTGGTCTGACAGCAAAGGAAGAAATCACTCTAGGAAAGGGATTAAAACCAAGAAAAGTGAAGAGTGGATTAATTTCATGTTGTGCTTTGGGTAAGTATCTAAATGCACTTGCCTTAGCAGCAGATAAAGCAGACTTTATGCAAACCTTACTCTTAATGTTGCTTAAATCATGATCTGAGGTCTAAAAACTGCACTTTATTGACAACTGTGCTTTACACCTCCTAATAAGCAAGATTAAGTATGTTTATGCAGGGGGAAGAAAGCTAAGGTGTCAATATTACACATGGCCATTGCAGGTCAGGATTAAAGAAATTCTTTATTTTACCATACTCAAGGTACAAGTGAGAAAGAAAAAATATTTGGCATATCACATGAAGTTTGTGAATCATTAAAATCCATTCAGTGCTTAAACTGAGTACAGAATAGTGTTGGCCAAAGTCAGTTTTCACCACATGGATAATTCAAATATTTCAGTGTTTGTTTGCATCCAGAATTAAAATGAAAAAACCATGCTTTCAAATTATTCATGAAAGGGTTCAGTTTCATAGAAATGCCTCAGAAATGTCAAAATGAAATTTGACATTGCCAAGCGAGTCAAAATATTTTGTCATTTGCAAACTTCTCTCATTTCACTTAACAGCACGAGAACTTTTGGGAGGGATGAGGACATGTTCAGCACATCCACTTTCCCCAGCAGTGCTGGAGAGCTCTGCAAACCATAGCCTACACAGCCAGGTCCATGCACTCCTTGGTGGATGGGATCCTATCCTGACAGCAGGTATGAGGATGCTCTGTGTCCATCTGACTTAAAAGATGTCCCTTGAGTTCAATCAAGTGAGCAAACTTCATGTATCATTTTCTGATTCATTTAAGGAAAATTTCCATTTTATGAATACTGTCTCTGTTACAATAAACCAATCAAATACTAAAGTTCACTAAAAGTTTTTAAAAATTTTGCTTAAGTTCCCCTATTCTAATGTTGATGTAGGAACAGCAGGGCTCAAATTATAGGGTGCTTAAGCACCTTTTCTAATACAATTGTAGAACAAGTTGCTTCAAGATCAACCCAAACCCTGTGATTGATCTCTTGTACTGATACCAAACTAAAATATTCCATTTCTTTTCTTTCTTCTATGTAGCTGCTCTCACTTCAGTCTGCTACCAGATGCTTATTTTCTGTCAGACTGTCATATTCTTTTAGGAAGCATTTTGCTCGCTTTAAAAATGTTACCACTTAATCATTTTACTTGACTAAGGTGACTTTTTAACATTAGTTTGTTCCGACTAAACTTGTGAAGTTTTAATCAATGCAAGTTCAGAGCCTGTTTTTCATCTAAATCCCTTCTGTTTTCACTGATCTCTTGCTGAGAGAGCAATTTAACTTTCTTTGGTTATCCTTCATATATCATATATAAAGGCTGTTGTACAAATATTTGTCTGTGCCTTCCACACTACCATCTTTCTGGTTATCAAGAGAGGACTGCTGTATTAAACAAAAGCCTTTTTATGCTTTTGGGGTTTTTTGGTTGGTTTTTGTTTGTTTTGTTTGTTTCAGGTGGTTTTTGTTGTTGTTGTAGTTGTTGTTGAGGTTTTTCAGCAGCATCTATGAACCTGTGCCATCCATGTTCATTTATCACAGGATAACTCAGTTGTAAGGAGGACACCCAGCCCCACACTCTGCTCCAAGACTGCACAACATCTCTGTGACCCTGCTTGGCCACCCTCATGGGGTGTCTGAGCCTCTCTCATTTCAGATTGTTCCCATTGTCCCTTGTGCTCCTGAGCTACCATTCATATTTGTGAATTTTAGGGAAGTTATCTTGTTCTCTTTTCTTTAACTTGTGTGCCAGGTTGGAGGTCACTCCAGATCTGTACTGCACAAGCTCTGTGCAAAGCTCAGGACACCTGTGTTAGTGTTAGCAAGGTGTTACCAAGGGCATCTCATTTTGGGTGCTGGAGGTGTATTTAGCCCAGAACTCTATCCCAGAAGGAAGTGACAAAGCCCGGATATGTTCCTCTGCAGGAACACCGAGGCCTGAAGCCTTGTGCTAATTTTGAAAATGTTGCTCTTTAGTTAAAGTTTATTGCTGTAATCCATGTAAAATACTAAATTTTAAGACAATAACCCACTGAAGTGAAAGCTCCACTGTTTCTGAAGAAACTGCAAGGAGTATCCATTATGAAAAATAGTAAAAATTTTTAGTAGTACAGAAGTGATATATGTAGTACCTTCGGATCATCCTGTATATTTATAGACCTGTCCTCCCACATCATTTCACATTCTTCTGTGAATCAGGCTGGCATAATTCCAGATGGTTCAATCATCCCAAAATCCTCTGCATGCCAGTGACACTGCTTCTTTTCAAACCACGGTGGAAGTACCTGCTCTTCTGCCTGTCAGGAATACTCCCACAAACACTGAAAGCACATCTAATAAACATTCAGAATAGTAAAGTACGAAATTATATGGCAATACCATTGTTTTCTTTTCATAGTAATTTTCATAATCTCTCACTGTCATCCTCCAAACACACTCTAAATCCAGTACAACCTTACATGCTTTTATCATACCCAGTAAAAGTACTGGCACTTGTTCTTTGTCTTGGCTGTAATTCAGGATTGAATACTCTGCGTACCTTCTCTCAACCAGTCCGTCCAAGAATCTATGATACATGTGGAAAAACATCCTATTGAAATATATATCTATTTACCAGTTAAAAGTTCAGAAGTAATCCTTAATTTTGTTTGAAGAGGAAATCTGCTGCAACTGAGCTTCCACAGCACAGTCCCCATGTTACTCCAAACTCCTCTTATGAATGACATGATCTGTGGTTACTTTGAAACCCATTTGTAACTTGGACAGATAAAAAAAATCAAATTCAAGGCATAATATGTCTTTATTTTGCATGCAAAATTTCTTTGACCTAATCACATGTTGCACTGCAATTAAACCAGACAGCCATACAGTTGTATGTCCCTTTGAGTTAAAACATATGAATGATTCTTAAATTCTCCTCATTAATCAGAAAAGCAGGTTAAGCACCTTGCACATCTCACAGTATTTAATACCAAGGCGTATACACCCATTCTCGAGCTGTCAGCATTAGGCACTTAAGTTTTGAAGTCAGAGGTGTTAAATATGCACTCAGGTCTCTGCTTTGCCTTTATCTTTCCTTGAGTCATGTGACCATTTATGTGCCCCCTCCCTTTCTGCTAGGAAGTAGATTTTCATTGTCTGAACTTGTTCCACATTTTCAAGCTGTTCAATGGAATAATCATTATTTTCTGCACCTGTTTCCTCAGCTCTGTTATCCCTTGTGTATCATTATTAAAGCTTTGTGCAAAGAGAATTTTCTGAATTTTTCCTAAATTTGTGCATAGCTTTGGTCATATCCAGTTTTACTCTTCAGACAATTGGGTTTTTTTTTATGTAGAATATTACCATTCCTCTAATTAAAACACCACCACCACCTCCCGTTTTATAAGACCTAACTTTTGTGACGTTTTGTGGCAAAATATTTCTAGAAGGTAAGTTTAAGGAGTAATTGCCCCAGATGTCAGCATGAAAGCATTCTTGAAGCTGTAAGAAGTGCTTTGACAATTCGAGATGAAAGATGTAGGTAAGACCTAAGGGAATTCTCTGTATTTCTGGCAATGTATTTAATTTGCTGGAGGATTTAACTTCTGCATCCTCTAAGTTTCTTCAGCAAGTGCAAGCATTTCCTTTTATTCTTCTCTGTAAACTCATAAGAATGAAAACTCTGGGCACTCCCTTTCTTATGGCTAATTATTATGCTCATTCTTCTGAATTTTTAAAGGATAACATTCATTGTTTTGCAGCTTCATCTCCTTTCTGATTTTTATTTTAAAAATATATTTGTGGCACATGCTATAGATAGGAGTAATTATGGTTGAAAATAGGGTACATTGGCTGGAGACTTTTTTAACGCATGTAGGCATATTTGGAAAAATTCCCATTAACATTATGTCTGTGAAGAAAAACAAAAGAGAAGAAGGACAGGGAATTTTAATCCATATATTTTAACACAGGAATATTTTACAGAATATTTTCCTTCCAACCAAACAGGAAAAGAAGACAAGAAAATGAAAAAATTTCTTTCAGGTACCCTCAGGGTTTCTCAGCCTGGTTAATTCCCCTACTGTGAGCTTTTTTAGTTTGCAAGACTGTGGTCCATCCAGAGAGACACAGCTTTATTAAAGACCCTGTCAAAGAGCAGGAGCATGAAGCATGGAAACAACTGTTCCTTGGCCCTTGGCCACATCTTGGAGTATGTTTATCATCTCAGCCCTGTATAACATCTCTGGGCACTGCTGAAGTCAAAACAGTTTTAAATGAAAATGAACACGTTCAGGTTGTAGCAGCCATATACTGTCCTGGACATTAGATGGAGTTGAAATGGTAAATTATTATTCCTTTGAGATGACTAACATGTTGGGAGGTAGAATTCCAATAGTACTGTGTACTTGCTGTGTAGAAAAAAAGTAATAATTATTCTGACATTACTGTGATCATAATCAGAAGGAAAGCTTGTATTTTTCTTGGCCAAGACAGTCAGAGGTGGCTTGATGACCTGTTTGATGTGTGCTGATAATTATTGATTTCACCAGAAATGAATCTGTGAAGGTGTTTCACGTAGGTGTCTAGCCATTAAATTTTTTAAAACAAAATGCTGCCTGGAATGTATTTTCATGTATTTCCCTCTGAGTCAGATCTACTGAAAAAAACTATCACAATTACAAGATCAGCACAATTTTAAGTACATCTCTATACATCCAAAGAAATAACAACCTCATTCTTGTCCCATCTTCTTTATTATGATCCAAAATTAGTCCATCTTTGAATGCACTGGCTATGAAGAGAGCATATCCTGATTGGTGTGCATTGACTAAAACACGGGCATGTCTTGAGTCAAGGGGTACATCTGTAAAATATTAAAAAGAAGTCTATTTACCAGCCATGCACATTGTTACAACCTGTTTTCTATGCTGGGTTTGCACAGTCTTCTGCCACAACTGAGGTTCTTTTCCATTCTAAAAATAAATAAACAAATCTCATCTCTTCCATGTAACACAGGTGGGAGCTGTTAGCCTTTTCAACATCTGCTGGGTATGGTTTGCAGTGAGCCTGACCAGAACACAGCTTCAACATGGCCAAGGCTGCACATAGAGATACAGTGCTACCCTTCACTGGAGAAATTACAACCCAGCTTGTGTTTTATTAGGGCAAAAGAAAAGCCCTATACTGCTCATCTGTCCTGCTTCACGTTTTCTAAAAAGTAGTGGGTGTTGCTCTGCCAACAATAGCTGCACTGCTGGGTCCCTGGAAGTCATTAAAGCAGAGGGGAGACAGGAGCACCATTCCTCAGCCCCAAGGAGAGAAGTTTAGAAAAGATGTTGCCCAAAACCTCCAGAACTGGGTTTCCTCTTTCCTGCTTCAGGAGATGCCACCCTTGATTATGCTTCTTTTTCCAAATCATTGGCGTTAGTAATGTCTTCTGATCAAACAAGCGTCCATAAATTCCTCTTTATTTAGCCTGAAAACAAAAAAAGACAACCTACTCTACTCCTATGAGAGAAACTGCTGAAGCGAAGGGCCTCTTACCCACCAGAAATAACTGTGTGAAACATCTTTCAGCACCTGACTGCAAAGCAGGTTCATATGGAAAGGTCAGGTGAGCATCAATAGACCTTTGTACCCTGACAGGCAAGGACTCCCAGGAGCCCAAAGCAGTTGCCTCTCCTCCTACACACATAGGAAGGCTAATGAGTCTCTGCTGCTTCCCAGAGCTGGCCATTAGCAGGGCTGATGGCTAACAAAGCCTTGCTGCAGCCTGGCTCCATTCTCCTGGGTTCTGCTCCAGCCTGGGGAGAGGGGTGGCCCACAGTGAGCCTTTCAGAGCATCATGAGATGCCCGTATGGGGCTGGAAGAGCAGTGTATTCAGGCAGTGTTTTCAGGCTCCATCATGCCTGGGCTGCTTCAAATCTCTTCTGAGGCCCCCCAAACACGCCTGCCTGAGGGTATCCTCTGCACAGAGTCTGAGTTAAACTCATGCCTGTGTGACTAGGATGGAGAAACTAGAGTTATGGAAGGAAATGCATTTAAACCTAGCAATAGATACCCCTTGTCTGAAACTTTCCACTGTCCTTGTCCCAGTCGTAGTAGCAATGAATCTGTTTCACTCACATACCTTAAACTGCTGTAGGATTTTGAAACACCTTACAAATATGTGGTCTCAAATCTCAGAGGGTTGCATAAAAAATTCTTGTCTCACACTTTATTTTCAGACATATATTTGATAAACTATTGATTAATTAGTTTCCTCATGACATCCAGAACTGTATTTGTTTATATCGCCACAGTTCATTATAACAAAAAATATTACTCTGATTCCTCAAATCTGTTGCAACCGAGTCACTTCTTCAGGTTTTGTTTGTTTTGTTTTATTTTTTTGTTGGTGTTTTTTGTTGTTTTGTTTGTTTGTTTTGTTTTGTTTGTTTGTTGGGTTTTCTTTTTCCCCTCAGCTTATTGTACTACCACAAACAAGAAGTAGCCAGAAGGATGAGAACTGCAGACAAAAGTCTGCAAGCCCTGGGTTCTCTAGGGGACTCTCCTGAGGATACTGGCCAGATGAATTACATCACCACAGGTTTTAGAAGGACCCCAAATTAGAGTTGTTTGCCATAGAAAGGTGAAAAAAGGTGAGCAGCCTTGAACTGAAAAACCCTCTCAATGATCATCCATTTCCTCAAGACATAAGCCAAGGACTGTCCAACCTTGTTCTTGGAGCATGAGCTGATGCTCTGGATCAGCAGCCAGCCTGGGAGAGCATTATTGAGTCCCGTCCACTCCCTCCAAATGCTCTTGATAGCAGACCTGGGGCAAGATGCCCTGTATTTTGTTTTTTCAGGGAAAGAAGAGACAGATGGCTCCTGCCTGGCTAAGAACCTCATAAATTCAGAGACCTCTTGGTCGAAAGAATTAAATGTGAATTTTCTTCCTGTGGGTGAACCCTGGAAACAATAACAATACCCAGGACAAACAAAACAGATTGTAGCACCTTTAATTACGTTTTTCTTGCCCTTCTTAATCACCAGGCAAGGCAGAGCTCTTCATATGCATGATTAATGTGATAATTTAACAAGTGATTTATAGCAAAGGCACAGCAAGTAAAGTGGAGGCTTAGTTTGTTGGTAAGCAAACATCCATCTGCCTACCAACAAACAGCACACCCTGATCTACAGGGAGATGGCCTGATACGGACACTTGCTCTGACCTGATCTTTTAAAATATTTATATATGTACTGTAGTCCCTTATGGACCTCGGCAATAGTCAGTTGGAGGCACTTAGTCCTTCTGCTGCTCTTTCACTGTGGTAAATATTTAATCACAGAAGGAAGTGTGCCTTTGCAAGAGAAAGCATCAGTCATGGACTCTTAAAAACAGCACAAAGGGCACTATTACCTAGAAGTATTTTATTCTGTAGTCTAGGAATCAAGAAAGGTCCATCTAATTATTTCTGCAGTGAAATAGCAGTCTTTCTCTGCTGTGAGATAGTGATATTTATCCCTTTTTCGCTGAAAAAAAAAATAAATTGAACACAGAATTATAGCCCTTTCTGGCTAGTTTATTACTAGATTTTGTAGCAAGATGCATGGTGTTTGATTAAGAGTCCAGCAGTATTTAATTTGGTTTCTAAAACTGAGGTTCATGGCAGCACAGGTCCTGGGACTACCAAAAAAATCTTCTGTCGGGTCATGCTTATACTGCCATCTAAAGTTGCCTCTGTCAGGACAGAGTATTTAGTAGTTCTTCAGAAAGTATGCCCATGTGTCTGACATAATTCAAAATCTGGTTTAACTGACTCAGCTGATAAAGAATTAATGGCAAAAAGACGTCTATTTTTATGAGTTTGACAAATTTGCAGTGATCCTTGAAAGATTGTTAGGATCCATGCAAAAATCAATTGTTATCAGAAAGGGTGATAGATAAATGCTACTTGGTATATGCAGCAAATAGAGTGATGATCTGAGAAGCTATAAGGAGTCATAACTCACAGAACAAATGAAAAGTAACAGAATAAGAAAAATGGAGCAGAATGCGATTATTTTAGACTCTGAAAAAGTTTAGTGGGTCATAATAAACTCTGCTTTGAGTCTCTTCTGCTAGATATCTGAATTGTTACACAAATTTAACTCCTAATGTTTGGCAGACAAATAGTAACTATAATGAAAAAAATAAAATTAAAAATGCTTTTGTTTGAGTCTTAGTACTTTGGTTTGGGTTTTTTTCTAACTGGGATGCATACCTGGAATACAAAATAAGGTAACAAAATGAAAGGGTACTAGTATTAAATCACTGTTTCTTTTGATACTGAATTACATCGCAATTCATTAGTCAGAAACTATCTCAAAGTATATTCTCTAGCTTAAATTTTCAGACTGTGGCTTCCGTTGGAGTTGATGACATAAGTTTTTCTTAATTATACTGGAATAAATCAAAAGTAATAATGCAGCAATCTGTGGAATTGCTCTGGGCATACAACAACTTAATTGGAAACAGAATCTGAATCACTAATTCAATGTTTTTGTTGGTTTTTTTACTGCTTTGTGTGTGTATGTGTTACACTACATTAATTTTATATGAGGAATATTCTAGAAATACAAACTCACCTATAACTATTATTTTTTATTTTGCCTGACAGACATCTGTATTTGTTGCAATTTAGATCGTTTAGGTAAAAATAATTTCTGGGAAAGTTACACTAGGGATAAAGTAATTTCAGGATGATATTACAATAAAAGTGATGTAAAGATTTCTGATCTACCTTAAGGCATCTTTTTTAAAAACCATTTTTCTCATGAAATAAATCTGGATCTTAAAGGCAAGACTGAGAAGTAGGTAGCACATAAGGATTCTAAAAAAGCATTGACAGGGAGAACAACAGACATAAAAATGTCAATATGGTAGGGGTTTTTCAGTAAAACAGGTCTTTAGAAAATGTCCAGGAGATGAAGTTCAGGCAAATCCATGCTCACAAGTTAATGTTCCTCAAGCAGTAAAACTGCCAATACCACACACAAGCTTTCCTTTTATTTAAATCAGTGTTTTGCAGTTCGTTTGTAATGAAAACCTAATCAAAAAAAGCAGCTCCATAGAGAGGAAATTGATGAATAAGGGATAGACCACACACAGGCACATACAATTTCCATTTTCTGGTAGTGGTGAGATGCAGTTTGTGGTCTTCACGGACAAAAGACTGGAGTTTCACTTAATTTGTTATATGCTTAAAGCATTGGACCAAATGAATTATGAAGATTGCTATCAGACATCTGGCAAGGAGTCTGCATTGTCATTTGGGCATGTATATTATTTTGATGTTTCAGATTTGTCACTTCCACTACTGGCTATCAAAGTGTATGAAATCTGACAGATGCAGGTCAACAGCTGGGTGTCCACATACACAGTTTTCTTCCTTAGTTTGAAGACGGAATTCCATTTCTGTTCTCTGTGGCTGTCATCCAGGAAATGAGAAACTGCAAACAAAAAATTTTGCCATGAGAATTTTTTTTTTTTGCAAAATTGTGTACTTTCCTGGAAAAAAATCATGTCAGTGGAAAATTTCCGACTGCAGATCCAGCTCAAGATATTCCTGTGAATGTATCTTTCATGACTGCCTGAGAAGCCTTCTTCACCAGTAATTTTCTATGGGTTGTCTCCAGCTGCCAATCCCGAGCTTGGTGAGATGAGACTCTTAGAATTTGTTGCAAGGCAGCCTCATTAGGCTGATAATAAGGTCTTGGGCCTGGGCCATATTATCAAAGTTTATTCTTATAATGTTCTCTATGCCAAGGCAGCACCCAAAAAGCAAGGCATTTGGGATGGTTTTTTACCAATGTAATAAACAAATACATATAAACCAAGGATTTTAATGTGATTCCAATGTCTGTAGGCAAAAATCTGCATTTGAACACCTGACAAAACTGTTTTCAATACACCAGAACAAGTCCCATGAACCATAAAGCCTACACCTTAGGTCTGAGATCTCATCAGAGTATGCAAGGAATGCTGTGAGTTCAGAGCCCACATGGGAGCATGGGACAGACACATAATCCTGACAAATCAGAAAGAATCTTAGGACACAATTAACATTCCCTTGCAAAAAAACTTGTATAGTTATGACAAGGGAAGAAAAGCCCCACTAGCTTAGACGTGGACATGAGGCACCTCACAGATTGTGTGCACTTCCAGATATCCCTCCAGCCTGCCAGGGTAAGGTTGGTTATCTTACACAGGCTCCCCTTTAGAAAACCTCTCCATGCACAGCACTAGATAGTTACTTGTAATCAAAAATGTCACCCTGATATGCCTAGGATTAAAAAGACAGCTACAGTAGAGTCACGTCTCTCAGATATGACCAGAGCAGAGGTTCCTGGGTGTGTGTCTTCACACACAGACGCCAAAGTGACTGGTTTTTGGAATAAGGATGTCACTTGGGAATTTTTCTCACAATGATCTTTCACTGATACGTGCACCTTGCCAAGGAAGCCGAACAGAAACACAGTGCCAGGGTAAGGTCAAGAGCATCAAGCAAACTCTGAGCTCACCCTAGGTGGTGGTTGGAGCCACTAAAGGCACATTCCATCAAAACTCACACACAGACTGCTTCCCAGTTGTGTCAAGCTTATCTCCAGCATCCAGCAGTTCTTATGCATATCACTCCCAAAGGAGTCATCTCATATCTGAAAATCCCTTTGGACCTATCATCCTTAACAATAAAAACCACATTAAAAAGTGAGATTAAAAGCCATAATCAATCTATAATTACAAGGTAAAAAGCCAAGAAGTTGTTAAAATGGAAGATACCCCTTTTTTATTTTTTTTTCTTTTTCTTTTAACATGACAGCATAATAGCAATGGACCAGGACTGTTAGTTTGAAGGGCTGTCCCAGCTCAGAATAAGAAAGTAAATCTTTGTGCACATTTTAATACTAATGAAACAATTAAGCAGTTCTCTCTCAAAAGAGAGAATATTTTCTCTCATAATCCCTGTATGTACTTTAGCCAAACTCTGGCATCTCACATTTGAAAATCATTGGCCAAGATATAAAACCAAATTGTTGGGTTTCTGGTACCTGTGATTAAATATGCTTATTCAGTTTGGTTTCAGATGTTTCAGAAATGCATATGGGGAATGATATCCTGAAAAGGAGGCATCTTTCCTGCAGGCATGTGGAAGTTTTGAAGTCCTTGGTTGAAACCTGAGGAAAGAACTTATTTTTTTTGATGATTTCTCAGAGGAACAAAGCACTGATTGTTCATTTTGGTTCACTCGTTAAGAAATGACTCAATAATAATAAGGTTTCTTCTCTTTGACAAAGATCCATTTTCAGATAGGCTATTAATTGAAAATGTGCTAAATACTACTTTCTGTTATCAATGCATTGTTTTAATGTAGTATTACATTAGAATGACTACAAAATAGTAATACATAAGATACTTCAATACAGTAATATATACATATATAATTTATGTATATAAATAGTAATATAAAATAGAAAAAAATCAACTTAATCCTTTTTTAGCAAATTGTAGTGAAAGGTAATGCAGAGACCTTCCCAAGGACTGAAATTAGGGTGGCTTCTGGTGAGACATGAATGGTCAGAACTTTGTTTTCGTAGTTGTTAAATAGTGTTTTACAGCAGTGAAAGCAACCTGTGTACTGCTCCTTAAGAGTTGTTGTTAATTCCCCAGAGCATATCCTACCTATTTTTAGCTGAAATTTTCAACTACAACGAGCAGTAGAAGGGGAAAGAAGAAAGAATATGACAGCTATTAATAATTAGTCTGCACAGCCATGAAATTAGGAGTCAGATTAGAAGACGGAAGGAGTGGAAATTAGAATTGTGAAAGCAAGAGAAAAGCAGAAATAAATGACATCCGAATACTGTTTGAGAGGGAGACTTAAAAAAAAAAATATTTTCACAATGAAGACAATAGATCTGAATTGTGGTCAAATAAATCAGTAAAAGGAACCAAGAGCTGCTATCTGCCCATCAGAGGTTGATGTGGCAGGCTGAGCAAGGCTGCAATGCACACAGTATCCCCAAAGTCACCACCCTGTACCACGTCCCAGCCAGCATCCTGATAAATTCATGCAGTGCAGCAGTTCTGCTCCGTTGTAGAAAAGGGTCACTAAATTCTACAGGAATTATTTTAACTTTAATCATTAGTGGAAGCTAGGAAAAAAATCAGCAATTTCAATTTTTTTTCCCAGATCTCTGAATCAATATTTTTGCCTACTTGCCCACCTATCATCCAGTAGATACATTTTAAAAAACCCAGACATTAGTGTGGTATTGTTGAGCCTTTCCCAAAGTCACTGACAAAGTTCTTGGACAAAGAAGATCTTAGGGAACACAGACAGGGACAGAAACACAGGTTTTATTTAGGCAAAAAGCTTTGTTTGGTCATTTATATTTCTTGGCTATATTTGATTCAATACCCTATTTGACTGAATGCTGCCAAGCTTTGCACACTCAAAATGGGACTTGCCTATTTTGGTTAATTTTAGGGATAAATAGTTAAATATTCTCAGTTCCTTATTACTGCTTGCTTCTGCTGCTACCAGGAAGCTCACAGCCAAGTAAATCAAAGTATCCAGATGGAGGAGAAAAACAATTCACTCAAGAAATGGATTTCAGCTTCAGTTTTCCCAAGAAGCTTTTATAAACACTAAGGCACAGAATGTTTATGAAAAATGTCTCGTCAGTGTCCTTTCAAATGTACCACGCATATGGAGCATATACAAAAACGTTAGAAAGGAGCTGAAGTTCCTGTAGATACTCCATGTCATTTGGGCTTTTGGAAGCCACCCATGCCCCAGCTTCAGAGTATATTCAGCAATACCTATAAGCCCAGAGAGGATCTGTTAAAAGAAAGGTTTCTATCTGCCATATATGGGAGAGAAGCACATTGAGTGGAATATGTTTGGTTTGGGAAATCTGGCTCTGCCCGTAAAGTGGAGCTCTCCTTACACATTAATAGAAAGATGAACCTAATGTTCGTTGCCTCATGTGGTTTTGTGTGTCCCAGGAATACTACAACTACAGTCTACAACTATAAGGCTCCATCTGGCTGCTCAATTAGAGCCCAATGTGACAACTGATTGTTATGCAAAAGCAATTGATTAGATTTTTATGTCCCTCAACAAGCTGACTCAATTACAATGAGTATAATTTTTCTTCTTTTTTTTTTTATTATTTTCTTTTTGCTTCATAGCTTATAGTTTATTTTATTGTTTTCCAGTCCTGGCATTGAAGTCTGTGGACTATCAAATGCCCTTGCCAAGAGGAAGCTACATGACTCTGGGAGCTTGATGTGCTGCGAAGGACTTCTGGGAGGCTTGGCAGCAACTTTGCCAAAATACAGTTGATCATGCAGCATTCAGACAGAATTTTTGAGTAGTCTTGTTAACCACCTCTCCAAAACATTTGGGAGATGAATATTAAAAAGGCATTTGAGTTACTAACTGTTCATCTGTTCAGATCTTCTAAGTTGGTGTGCTCTTCCATTTTTAAAGCTCTGCTATTGAGACAGGGTGAGGCAAAGCAAGCCTTGGCAGTACTGGTCTCTACCATTTTGCACAGACCAGAAACAGGGTCCAGGGGAAAAGGGCCAGCAGAAACTGTGAACTTAGCAGACATATCACACTCTTTTTGTGGAACAATTGTTTTCCAGCAAAGTTCTTCACATTTCTATTGATGGTCTGAGAAGAGAATTAGGGCCTCAGAGCTGGATCTTTCTACCCAGCATTATACTGTTGAGCTGAAGGGCGAATAAAGCTCCTTCTCTACTACATATCCTGTATCTGGGGATGACATCCTTGTGTTTACAAAGACTTGAGTCCTCTGTACTTATTTTCCCAATGTCCAAGGGCATGTGTATATAAAAACTTCATCAAAGTGCATTTTATCTGCTTATTCTGCACTTTATCCATTAAAGCACCTCCTAAGTATGGATGAGAAATAAAAAAAAATCTAGAAAGACTGTATTTACTTGTGACCTGCTAGAGATATTTCATTTTCCTTAAAACTGGAAATTTGGCTCAGTTCCAAAATTAATCCTGAGTAATTCAAAGGCTTCTTAATTCAAATCTACTAACTCTAAAAAGCAGCAAAATATTGTAGAGTTCTGTTCTCCTTTATGTCCTCTTCAAATCCTTACAAATGCAGGTCTTCTCTATTTTAAAAGAGTTTATAAAAATAGTTTAATGAGGTAGAAATATGGTAACACCATTTCTCTCCAAATTAGAAAGCCAATACCTTCCTTTCTCATAGCTGAATAATGCCATTTGAAGACTTCTGAAAAAAAAGAGAGCATTTTGGTGCCAGTCTTATGT
The DNA here is from genome assembly GCF_052056855.1 of Sturnus vulgaris. NCBI lineage: Eukaryota > Metazoa > Chordata > Aves > Passeriformes > Sturnidae > Sturnus > Sturnus vulgaris. The sequence continues at coordinate 65,419,467 of NC_142243.1, read as the reverse complement.
GCATAATGTACACACAATCCAACAGCAGAAGGAATGCCTTCCAGCACACTGAGCCAATGACATAACCCTCTGCTGCTTCTTCACTTGATGCTCTGTGTAAGGCAGGGGCTCCGTACATCAGCCATTGCCACAGGGAAAAGGTGAGAAGATAGCTGGTTCTCCCCTCTCTGAAGTTCATTTTCATTGCTCTAGATGCTGATGCTGCTTTTGAATTCCTCCTCTCAGCAGGATTTCCTAATCATGGTTTCATTAATTGTTCTTTTCATAAAGAAAGAAAGAGCCAGGATGCTCCAAAAGCATCTGGGAAGAAATTGAAATATTTTCATATGCAGTGTTGAAGCATTTTTCTCAGTTAGCTGTTAATATGAAAAATAAGCAATATAATATGAGTTTCTCCAACAAAAAATTCAATTTAAATAGATTTTTTAAAATTGAGATGTAAGTTTATTTTTTTTCCTTCAAGGGAAATTAAAAGCAGAGGACCTGAAATCAGAGGGAATTTTGTGGGAGACTAGACCCGTCTGTAAATTTACCTCTTCACCTGTGAGTGAGAATTGTGTAACCAGGACATCACAGAAGGAATAACAGCATCTGCAAGTTTTATACAGACAAACTGACCCTAACCTGAGCTAAAAGCTAGAAAATTATTTAAAAATCAGCTCTCTAAAGAGTTTAATTCTTTAAATTCTTTGAAAGCACATCATTCTTACAACAGTTTGGAATAACTACTGTTTTATGCCTGCCTTAGGCAGTCACACAAAGATGCTAAATACCAGTACATTCTGATTCTATTAAAGCACAGTTTCCTCTTGCTGTTGTAGGTGAGGCTGATATATCAAGCCCTGAAGTCTATCCTGCCCAGGCAGTGTTATTAGACTTGCTCCACTGGGAGGGACTCCCAAAGGTTTCAGTGTAACATGAAATTATGCAAGCTGTGCCCCTTCTTTTTTTTTTTTTTTTTTTTTTTTTGGCAAGTAACCTTTAATTCTGAGTCACACCACCAGGCCTTATTAGCAACATCAGTCTTGCTGGCCCATAGCCCCTCAACACCTCCCAGCTGAAGGAGCTGTGAGCTGGCTTCCCTACTTCTGGGGTCCCCAGAGCTTTAAAGCAGATCTAAACAAACTATTTAGGTTTAAAAAAACCAACAAAAACAAACAAACAAAACAAACAAAAAACAAAACAAAACAAAAAACAAAACGAAACAAAAACTAAAAAACCCAAAACAAAAGACAAAAAAGACAAGTAGGAGATAAGAATTTATTTTGAACATTTCAAACTTGTGTGAGGAACAACCTGGACTTGGGAACACCAGTCCAGGGAGAATTTCAATGGAAAGTGACTATGAGCTGGAGACGTGTATCTTACCAGCAATGAAATGCACTCAGGCCTTGCTTACTTTGGAAAGCTGACGTGGGATGATTGTTATTTGGAAGTGCAAATACTCACTGTAGTATATACCACATCAATGCTTCCAGCAGCAATGTTCTCCAGCTCCAATTCCACTGCCAAAGAACCAATTTTACCAAAGGTTGTAGGGGTAACAGCACTGGCATCACAACCTTTCAGAAATAGTAAAGCTGAGTGTTTTGCTGCAGAACACAGTTTAAATTTAATTTCTCCACCATATGAAAAATTGAAATACTTAAGTAATAACGTTCAGCAACATCATCTGCCATCTGATAGTGCACAGAAACTGGGCAATTATGTTTCGCCTCGGGTGGCTAATAGGCCCATTTCAAATTTCAGGCATTATCAGATAATAACACTGCCTGCATCTGAGTATGTTATTATAATTATTAACCGTAAAGAAAGGAGGGGGGAGCTCCACACACGGAGGGAGAAGGATTGTTTTTAATTATTTAATTTTGAAGTTACATAAGATAAGTTCATTGTTCCCTGTGAGCTAATAGTCAGAGACTGAGTGCTGGCACCACTGCAGATTTAACTCAGTTCAAAGAGACTTGTTTTCAGATCCATAAAACCTTATCATTTCTATTTGGAATAAGTAGGTTTCAGAGCAGTGAGACTTGTCTAGAAATATTACATGCCAATGAAAATGGCAATGACAACAGAAATTCTGAGTAATCTTCCACTAAAAGCCAGTTTATTGCTGATATCATGCTAAAAACCTGCAATCAGTGTTTTAGATCCATTACTCTATTTTAATTATTTTGCTTTCAAACTCTTCTTAGGATGTGGATATTCATGGACGGAATGAGGGAAACAGAACCTAGATCAAATATCACTTATACATTCATGCATGCCAGAATTCAGGGCAGAAAATACATATTTGGCAAGTGGAGAAATGGCCTTTGGGAATAGGGACCCCCAGTCAAGGAGACACTTAAGGCCAGTTTTTGCTTTTGTGGCCTATGTAAAAATATATATATAAAGGCAATATAAAGCTATTTTTATGAATTTCACATCTTCCATTTCTGTACCCATAGCAAAAGTTACACAGTACCAAGGTGAAATACAGCTTTAGGCTTTTTAGATTTATAGCTGCTTTAGTTCGTGGGAAGAATGTTGAATATATATATCCCTTCCTACAGGAAGGAATAGGAAGTTCATTACACATAGCAAATTTAAGAAATGAAATTATAAAATGCAGAAATTTATATTCTTCACATCTCTCAATTTGGATTGATTCTGTGATATTGGTATTCAAAGCTTAAGGCTCAGAGACAACATGCAAAGTGCTTTTAATAATTGCTTTGTTTTAAAAGTGATTTTCTAGCATTCTGTAGGAACTACTCCAGAAGTAGTGAAGTGAATTTACACTCTTTGGCCAAAACACAAGACAGCATTAAAAAAAAAGCTCACTAACGACTTTAACCCTTTTCATTATTTCACGTGGGACTGCTCTTTCCAGCTCTCAAAGGTCATTCAATACAGCAGGACTATAATACATAAGAGTTGAGTGCTGTGGAAAAGACACATTCAACAGAGTTACATTGAAAAACAGAATAAAAAGTTAAGGCAGTTAAAAGCAAGTATTTGTCTAATCACCTGGAGGCAAAAATTCTCCATTTGAACAGCCACTATGAGTCACTTCAAGCTACCAGCAACATGCCTGCTCCAATCCCATGGGCTTTTTAGACACATCACAAGCCAACTTCACATCTATCTGTGTTTGTGGATGTGCTACAAATAAAAATTATAAATTTAAGAATTCAGTTTTCATGGGTGTCCTTTTCTCTGCACATATTGAAGTTTTCTCATGAACTATGTTTTACAACTAGAAAAGCAAGAAAAACCTTCTTCCCTCTGCAGTGTTAGAGAGTAGCTGTGATGAAAGATGCAGTTCAGGAAACTTACAGTACTGGACAGCCAGGCACTTCTCCTCCAGACCCCTCCAAAACAAAGCTGCTCCACTTCCCTAAAGGGAAGCTTTGGCTAAAACACAGCACTTCACGTTTTTCCATTAACTAATCTTAAATACACATGTGGAGCTAGTTTTAAGGGATAAGGCAAATACAACTGCAAGAAGGTCTCTGCCTCAGCAGCAGTGGATTTGATGAAGAACAGGTCTCCCTTCTGAACCTTTGTGAGCTTTCACAAAACCGCCTCTCTGGCTCTCGTGTAGCCAGTGCCAGCATTTACAGCCACTCTGGTCCAGCACTCCAGGAAACCAGTGGTCGTCTCCAGTGCTTTGCTCCTCAGCTGTCTGCAAGATTTCATGACATGGCCAGCCCAATCTGTGCAGCCAGACATGCATAACACAAAGAAGATCGGGAAGGAAGAGGATTGATTCTGCCACATGGCAACAGGGAAGTAAGCAGCAAATATATACCTTGGTTAAGCTTATACAAACTGAGGCCACCAGTAACAGACAGAGCCAAGCTGAAAACTGCACTGAATTGTGATCTCCAGAATAAGGATGCTGAGATGTAAGCACTGGGAGGCAAGGGCAGCCTGGTTTCCCTGGGCCTGCATGGGAACAGTTCATGTACAGCAGTCATGACCCTGGCACAGCACCTGAGAGTTGAAATATGAGTGATACGTTTTATGGTTAGGGGCTGACTTTATGACTTTTTTAACTAGTAAGGGAATTATTTGGAAAATTAGTTTTTCAGGGCCTCACTGTGGAATTTTTCTGTATGATATATGTAGTTATTTAATGTATTAACCTTTCAGTGCCACACAAAAGGTAAGTGGACAGGACATGGAAATTTTCCATTACTGCAGACCATTGCAACCCAGAAAATTTTTATTTTTTTTTCAAAGTACATTATTGATAGGCTATTTAGCAAATTCTGAATGGCAGATTACTTGCTAGTTTTCAAATACTAAATATCTCAAGTATTAAGATATTCAACTCTTATTGCTCTCAAATAGAAGGTGATCACACCACACATTTAAAACAAACAAACAAACAAATAAACACATCCAAAAGCAGAAATAAAACTGCTTAATCTAGTGAAACAAATCTCTTAGCTGTGGAAATCTTCCTCTCTCTCTTTCTCTCTCTCTCCTCCTCCCCCATGTTTTGAAATGGCAGTGGCCCAACACAGAGTAATCCAGTTTGTTCAGTGACCAAACACTCTCATGCCTGGAGGATCAACTCGAGATGCTGCACAGCGAGAATCAATTCGTGAAGCTGACATACGAGCACCCTCTGAAGGCTGCAGTACCTGGGGTGCCTGAAATGCCATTATTCTCCCTGTAAGTGGCGAATCTCAAGAGGTGGAATCGCTTTTTCCCTGGCCTGTTTTCAATGGCAACATGTCAGGTTTTAATTGCCTAAAAGGGTCTTAAATTTAAAATGCTTTTTCCCAGGTTCTTGGATAATTTAAATCCTTGACTAGTTCATTAAAAGGCCATTTGCGACGAGGCAGGCTGGCGCATCTCTCACTTAGCACGCTCAGCTGAGCTAGGAATGGAAGCAAATAAACAGCAACTGTGCTGCCTGACACTGAGCACGAGTGTTCGAGGTCACCCACAGCAGTGGCAGAGGGGCAGAGCAGATATATTGTGATTAAAGGGCTCCATTCTTCCTTGAACAAATATATAAGGTGAAACCCTGGCTTTAGTGAAGTCGGCAGCAATATTCCTTGAGGTTTCAGTGGGACCAGATTTTTCTCTCAATTAGTTTCAGGGTTCCTACAGGGTGTAGACTTTGAAGGTGCAATGTGAATAGAATGTTGATCCATCATAGTCTAGTGTAGCTCATTGGAAAACATAAACCAAATAGAGCAACAACATGCAGTAGATGCATGCTTTGGCTCCACACCTTCCTCAGTGTTTTGCACTTTCATTCTGTGTTCTGGTAGTGTCTGTGCATTATTTCAAAATGATACAATATTAGATTAGACTCAGTAGTGGAAATCTGATTTAGAGGAGCATTCAGGTCATCAGTAAAAGTCAGTTTCCTGATGAATGGAAATAGCCCTATAATAAAAATGGAAAATATGTATTCTTAAGGCATTTCGAGCTGACTCTAGGGGAGAAATGGGAATAGCCCCTTGTACATATTCCGCTTTATATGCAAGGTTAGTATAAGGGCCTATTATTTTTAAATTTGGAAAATACTCATATTTTCCAGAGTTTGGAAAAATTTAGTGGGGAATGCATCATTAAAAAATCTCAGAAGATGTTTAATGTATGCACACACACACACACACATATATATATATATATATATATATATATATATATATATATATATGTATACAGAAATAATGAGACTTATAATGCAGCCACCCATATTGTTCTTACAGGAATGCACATATATTGTGCATGCTCACCTCTCGAATTTTACAGACCTTGACCACAGATATTTCACCAGACAGGACTGCTTGAAAAATTCCAGTTCTTAATGTCAACCACTTTATTAATAATTTTACTCAGCACTTACATAACCTTTTTAGGGTAAATGATACCTTCTGTATGCTGAGAGATTTTCCCTTACAGAAAAACCATGTGTTTTGTGGTATCACAGATTCTCTCCACAAGCTTGGCACTATTCAGAGTTGAAAAGTTTTGCTGTGCAGTGCTGCCTAGTCTGTGCTATACAAACATTAAATGTTGTTGATACCTCTAATGAATTTTTCAGGTATTTGAATTTTGGCTCTTAAGTATCTGGAAAATGAAATCTGGGAGCAAGTTGCATCTTACCAAAAGAGTTCAGTGGCAAAGCACACTTGCTTATTTCTAAATGCCTAGTTATTTTTATTTTCCTGATGTAGCTCTTTCCATCACAATTTAAATTAAGGAGTCTGTTTAACTTCCTTTCACACATTTCCCAAGGAGACCAAAATAGGAAATGTATCTTTAAACTCTACTATTTTTTTAAATTTATCTGCTTCCTGTCCTCCCCCTTTGAAAATTTTCTCTTCCTTGGAAAGCATGTTCAACAAAAGCAATCTTTTTCTTTTTTTCTTTTTTCTTTTTTCTTTTTTTATTTTCCTAAGACAGGTTAAATTTTTCTGGTTTTCCTTTCTTGCTTGCCACTGTCACTTTGCTGTAAAACAAAACAGTGAGAAGATGATCCATCTCTGTAAAGGTTGCTTGCTATTAAACTTAATACCTCTTTGAACTGCTGCTTCTTTTTTCTTGAAGGTCTGTATTTGTCTTTAATTAAAAAGAAAGGATGTGGATGATACATAGCTAGCTCCCTCTGATCTTTACTATTTGATCCCATCCACTCGAATATAAATGTTCTTTCTTGCTCATTCAGACACTAAATCAATGCAACAAATCCAAAGGTCTACTGCAGTGTTCATTTGTTTGTGGGATTCTTGTTTTTTTCTCTTTAATGAATGTGTTGAAGGAGAGATATTAGAACAGTTGAACCTCAAGAATTCACTGTTTAAAACACAGAGCATAGCAAGGCAATTCAGCTATATATATACTTATATAATATTTTGCACCATAATGCAAACATCTACATTAGGAAAGCATCAAACTCAAAGAGTTAAATACCAAGAGTGGGATTACTTGAAGCTGACCCTACCTTCCCCCCAGGGAAGGCAATGCTAATACACCCAGAGGATTAGCAGCCTTAATACAGGCTAAGTGTGTCTGTGTCTGACTAGTCCTCCCTCACGCCATGGTTCAGTCCATACTCCCAATCAGTTCAATTTACCATTGCATTCTTTTTACAGACGTGAGCTGCACCACTACTTACCGCCTCCTTTCTCCTCCAGATAATTATAATCTTCCTGGAGACAAAGTCTTTTCTGCTTTGGTTTTTAAATTTTCCAGTTAGATTTGTAATACAAGATGAAATTACATTTCCATATCTCCTTCTAGCTAGCTCTCCCAGCTTTCCTGCTCTGCAGCTTTACATGCTCAACTCGCAGCATTTCTATTTAAGCTGGGTCTTGCTAATCTCTTCCATTCAGCCCTGTCATGTTCAGCACCTCAGGGTGGATCACACTGGAATAGGGAAGACAAGGGATCTGGTGTGTCATGGACAGAAGATATTTTGTTTGTTTGAACACTTTCTCTTTTGAAAAATATTTTCTTCAGACAGCTTAATGTCTTCTTCATATTGCAAGTGTCTTTCATGTCAGAGCCATTTATGAAATCCCTGCTGGAGAATTCTATCTTAAAAATTAGGCAGCTGGGGACTAGGATAGTTAGAAAATAATATCATTACAATGCAATAATGTGTTAATAGTGATGTTATAGCTTTGTAATTCCTACTGTTCTCATATCCCTGGCCTGCTATATGCTGATTTTTTTCTTGCACTAAAGGAATTGCTATAGCAACATACCTTCAAACACGTATGATTAATACTTTATATGCCCATGACTGACTAGATATTTGTTCTAGACATAGCATATTGAAAAACAAGATGGAATACCTGCCATGCATCCATAGAACAGAAACTGATTTATACCAGGAGAAAAATAAATCATAAATTGAATAAGAACAAGAGAAAATACAATTTCATAGATTTGGAATACAGGCAAGTTGATAAAATATACTGCAATGCTTTGATCTCTCTGGTATATCTAAATAACACAGAATATCACAAGCTATTGTAGTGTTTTATAAAAAAAAATGTTATTTTTTTCCACATTGGAAAACAACTTTATCACTTTTCTTCACCTGCAGACAGATTTTTCAACCCAGCAGCCAGATTCTTAGACCTCAGAGAAGATGAAGATGTTTCAGTCTGGGGAAACCAATAATTGGTCAGATTTTACAAATTCAACTCACATGCACCTACAGTGGCCTATAGTGAAGACAATGTAAATGTTTATGCTTCCTGTTAACTACATCTCCACCTGGCATCATTCAAGATTACACATAACTGACTAAAGCTGTTGTTCCTGGTCAGAACGAGCAATTAGCAATATATGCTTTCTTAAAATCTAACTATACAAAATTTGCCATTAACCACATGGGATGATAGTTACTAGAGGCTAATTAAACTAATTTTCAGAAGTCATCCAGTTTGCATGACACATCCAGTGGCAGAATTTCCTCCTCTTCTAAAGCAAAAAGTGCCAGGGTGTCTCCAGTGTAGAAACAAATTTCATCCTTTGAAATACTGAATAAAGAATATAGCTGAGTAATGCAGTGAACAGAGCAGTAGTAAAGTGCAAAACTGCCTTGATATGAACTAAAGTAGCAATGCCTGACAGATTCAGGAAGAGGCCCACACACTACTAATATTGATTTTAAGAATTCAAAACAGGGCTTTGTGTGTGTGTCCTTGCAAGGGTAAATCCACAGTATGGATGGACAGTGCATGGTGAAAAGCAAGTGCTCAGGTCTGCTCCACTCAGGTCTGTGGAGCTCTTGCATCCATCTACTAGCTGAGGTCCTCCAGTCCATTTCTGTCAATCTCCTTAAAAATGAGATTTGTGCATGTGCAGAATGTGGTTTGCGTGATGCAGGAGTCAGAGAGTTTGTCATGCAAAATGTAGAAGATCAATTAGGAGGACAAAGTGTGACCAGAGTTCCAAAGGAAATCATCATCATCATCATCATCATCATCATCATCATCATCAAAGGGAATTAGAAAATGCCAAAAGTCTCAGGAAAAATGGTAAAATCTGATACTGTGAATAATAGGTTACAGGGAACATCACCGGTATTGACGAGGCTTTTTTAGATTTCTAGAGCTGGGATTAAATTTCTGGTTCCAATTTCTTGATGTTGCATGTGGCACTCACATACTCTATTGACCTGACGGGGGTGTGTGCACAGCTCTTCTCAGTCTGTGATAAATACACCTTCGAGCCCCTGGCAAAGAGAAACATCTCAGACAATCTGTCTTAAATGACACTAACAGAGTCACTCGTGTTGGCTACTTTCCTAAAAGAGCAGGATTTTTTTAAGTGTTGTCTTCCCACTGGCAATCGTAGGGCCTGAGAGTCAAGGTAAGCTTGCATGCCAGACACACATGCCTTCCCAATTAGGGATATGAATACCTAGACATCTCTAGGTACTTCTGACCAATTAAATAGGTAGGTAGCTGTGTGAGTGAGTTTGATTTCTGACTGCTTATAAACAACTGCTTGTCCTTTCATCTGAATATCCACTTCTTATGCCCAAGTTCTCAGATCATTCAATAAAATTTTAGTTTGCTCCATTCTATCACTTTTTGGGCTCACAGACTTTTGTAGGTTTCCAGTTTTGACACATCATTAAGCAAGGGGAAAAAAATGTCCCTAGCCTCTCCTTCAAAGTCAAATTTTTCAAACTCTAATTGTGACAACATTCAAGGTTCAAGCAACCTTTCAGTATCATATTGCCACATAATTTGTGCCTCAGTTTCTTTTCTGGCAATTCTGAGCCACATTTTGAAAATACCTGCCTATGGTCCTGCACAACCTCAGTCTTTCAATGCTTGATCCTGAGCATTTCCTCAAACAACTCTTCTCCAGTCATTTTTCCAAGACCTATGCATCCTTGCTGCAGAATCCCAGAGGCAGAAGAAATGACAGCTTTATCATGTCATTTCAAGGTTGCAAGTCTTAACTATGCTGATGAAGGACCTGTTTTTATTTGACCCCAAAAATGAGAAGGGCCAAGGAAGGCAGAACTGTAGTAAATTGCTAATCAGAGAAACCAAAAGATCATGGACGTAATGCAACTTTTCAATTTTTCCACACACTGAGACAGCCCAAGTTTCACTTATCTGAATCAAGAGACAAAAAAATGCAGAAAAGGAAGATAAAACTTTATTTCTTACTCAGGGGTGAATATAGTCCACTGCAAATGCAAAGGAAAATCATCCTTTCTACATTGAAATGAGACTTCAGATCTATGAACACTCATCTGTGGGCCTTCATCTGCCAGAGAGTAGGGCAAATATGAACATGCCAGATTTTGAAAAACTGGAGGAAAAGTCACATATCTTGCATTGTCACACTTGCTCTTTCTGTCTCAAGAAAATGGAAACAAGCCAGTGAACAGTATATGAAATCTAATTTGATCTCCAAATATTTGAAAACTGTGGGATAGAGGAACTTGGGTAGATTACACAGAAATGTGTAGACATAGAATATGGCACTTACTAAATATGCTCAGATGTTTGGTAACTGTTTCTGAAGCTTTAAAAAACTTTCCATTGTGGGAAAGCCATCTGGCAGGTCATCCATAGTTGTTCAATGAGAGATTCTTTGCAAAAGTGAAAGTTAAGGGCTGCCCTGAGCCTGACTGATTAAGAACCAAGAGATATGTCTCCTGGCAGGGCCAAGTCCCAGAACTTTATCAGTTTCAATTTAGAAAAAAAAATGCTGGGAGAACAGTCAGACACCCCAGAAAGTTCCTGACAGACTTCAGAAAGCCACTGAGCAGTGAGGAAATGCTGTGTCAGGGACAGTCTTCTCAGACTCTAAGCATGGTTGACATTTCCACACACACACTGTGGTTATGCTATAAATTTCAAGAACTGCCTTGGGAGCAAGATGAGAAGATGCCTTTGTATGCAATAAAAGTGCTCAAAATTTTATGTTTGGTCTTAAAACAGCAACAGAGAGGGGTGGGCTGCGTAAGAAATACAAACAAATGCTCTAGTAAATTTTGTTTAAAATTTCTTGAGGATATTCAAAACACAATTTAATATTTCAGTTGACAATATTTTGTGTACATTAAACATTTGTTTCATTAAGGAACTGCAAGGTATTTTTAAAATTCTCTGGAAAATATTAACACCTGTTTTTCTGAGCTGCATCTCCAACACCTTGAGGTATGAAGCTTTGAGAACATCCCGAGGAGTCAGGGCTGTAAACAGCACGTCAGCTAAGAATTAAAAGTGACTGATAGGAAGATAGGAATTTAAGGACTTGTGCAAAACATTGCTTACATCATTATGTTAACATAGCTTAGTTTGCCAAAAGCAAACATATTTAAACAGGAAATACCTCAAACATGGTAGCCTACATCTCAGTTGTTGTCCTTAATTCTTCTTTGGGGATGTGCTGCATCAGCCCAAGTTCAGCATTACTGCAAAAATCTCCTAATTTCTCCTTCCAGCCCTCCTTAGGTCACTTTCCATCATCATTAAGGAAACCATCATTACCACTGGCCTGTTGTTGCTTCCTCTGACTGCAGGACATCTATCATTCAAGCTTCCTGTTAGAGAAGCTCTAGGCTCTGCCTTGATAAAAGTTGTTAATATTTTCTGATTAAAAGCTCTTAAAGCCTTTCCTTCAGAGCAGGAATTCTTGCTCCCCATCTTGAATATTGCAGTGTTCCTTCCCTTGCCCATAACAAAGCAGTCTCACCTCCCCAGAAAGTGGCTGTCCCTTCTCCTAGCTTGTGGGGTTGACTGCACCAAACCTCTCTTCACGTTCTTCTGGTGGCTTCCTTCTCTCCATGATACCCTTGGTTAAACTTCCAAGGTGCCTCACAATTCATCCCCTCCTTGAAATCATCTTTTCTGATACATTTAATCCCTGATACAATTTTTTCTATGCTGATCTTGTATTTGAGTTTTCTCCATGAGCTGCTGAATAAATGTTCTCAAAGACACCTTGGTGTCTTCCTTCACATCTGTTTTCCTGTTGTCTCAACTCTACTAGCAGCTCAAGACCCTGTTCTGTACTTGTGGATGGATGCCTTTGTGAATTTTGCTGTGAGAACAAAGGAGGAGCAAGAGAAAACCTCTGTTATGAAATGCTGGGATAGTGTAATCAACCTTAGCTGATGTTGTGGTTGCCATGTCATCAGAGCATTTGCTTGCATACTGTTTCACTTTCTTCTAATTGAAAAATAAACGAGTAAAAGCTGTTTTGAATGAGAGTGGATTTTGTGTTAAAATATGTGTGATTCACTTTTAAGAAGGACTAGAAGTAGTTCATTGGAAATTAGTCTGAAGCACGGCCTTAAAACTGAAAACCTCTTGTCCTTGAAATTCAAGGTTGAAGGAAAAGCTCAATCTTTGGATTGCTTTGGGTTTTAATTCTGAGCTTCATTCAAAACCAGAAGGGACTAATATTCTAAATGAAATTTGATGTGGCCTTGGATAGGAAAAAACCTCACGGAAACATCTGGGAAGAGTTATTTGATAGAAAGAACATGGAAGTATTGTTTCTTGATAATGCACAGCATTATAAAGTTAACATGTATTTTTTTCTACAATAATTTCCAATCTGACATTAAAACTGAGGGCCATTAGTCCAGAAGAACAGCAGAACAACTGAATAATCCTTTGCATCCCAATTATATGTTGTAATTTTTATTTCTAAGAAAATAAAAGTACCTGCTGGGTAAAGCTAATGATATCAAACACCATCAAAAGGACAGTGCAATTTAGGGAAAAATATGTGATCTTGGCCACATTTTGTGATCTGCTCTTCTCATATTCTCCAAGCATCCAGAAAGACAGTTTTAAGGATGTTCCAGGACATATTCATGTCCACTTCACTCTGGTCTTAGTGCAGATCTGCTGCCTGTTAATTTCTCTAATTCTTTTCCAAATGTAATCCACTGCTTCAAGTGGCAAAAGGTTGTGAAGCTCACAATGCCCTATGTGAAGACACCCTTTCACCTCTTTAAAACCAATCTCCTCTCAGCTTCAAATGCTCTCAAGTCCAGTCATTTCAGAGTGCGGCAGAGAAAGGTTTTGCATCTGACTTACCTGCAGACTTTTAGGATTTCATAAACCTTGACCATATCTCCGCTAACCCAGCTGTCTGTTCAAGCTGGACAGTCCCAAACTTTTTACTGTGTTGTGGTAAAGTAGCTGCAAATCCTTGAACATTTTGTTGTCCTCCTCCACACCAGCTGCACAATATCCTTCTTGAGTTGTGGAAATCAGATGTACACACTGCATGAAGACGTGAGCCCATCAAGCTTTCCTATAATTCCCTCCTTCTTCCTTCCTGACAACGCCCAGCTTTGGCTGCTGCTGCATGCTGAGCTGATGACTTCAGCAGCAAATAAAAACTCTTTCCTGAGTGGTCACTGCCATCTCTGAGTTTAATCCCATGCAGAAGACCCATCAAGATTCTTTTATTTGCAGATGCAACTGCTTATATTTATCTGGATTGGTACATCTTTGTCCCTCCCTTTTACCCCTACACTAAGCTTGTGAATTTTCTTACCGTTGGGATGGCATTTGACTGGCTGAGAGAACTTAGTGCCAACTGCAGCCTTGGAGATTGCACGGTGAGCTCCCACCACCACATCACTGATGAAGGTCCTGAATAAAACTGAGTTTAGCACCAATTCTGAGGGAACAAACTACTGATTCATCCATGTAGAAAAGTCATCTGTTTTCTGTTCTTTTAGCAGGTTTCACTCAATAAATGATCTTTTCTTCCAAAAGCTCCCATAATAACTTCTGATTATGAACCTTAAGGAATTTTGGAAACTCCATGTTATGCCCCCAGGGAAATCCTTTATCTGTGTGGTCGTTGACAAGATCACTGACACCCTCCAAGAGCTTGATCACGCTACTGAGACAGGATTTCTCTTAGAAGAAGCCATGCACCTTTTCTGAAAAACCATGTTCTCAATGCCTTTACTAATATTTTATGGACTATATGATCTGAACTGACTTAACAGCCTGTAGTTATATCCAAAGACTTTCCAACCAGACTGTTGCATTAAACAATGATGCCTAATCTCCATAAAGCTTGTTCTTAATGTTTTATTCATATCCTGGAGATGGGTAAATGATGGAAGTTTCCCAAAGCTGTGTCTCTTGCTGAAAATTATTTTTCTATGCTAAGTAAGACAGACAAAGGGGAAGCCACATCCAACAAGTGATCACACCCATTTAATTTCATTGCTAAGCAAAGAAAACAAAACCAAAATAAACCCCAGGTGCATTGCAGCCTTACAGTTATAATGCAATTAGTAGCACGATATGAACTCATCATTTCAGCCAGGTTTCTCAGCTTGTACATACAGCCCTCTGAATTTCAATAAGATTCAGTCTTTTTATTTTTCTAAGTCCTAATTAAGTTATGTTTGTTTTTCATTCCCATTCTGTTGTTTTTCCTTCAGCCATCAGTTTTCCCGTCTTCCACATCTCTTAGCTTCTCTAATTTTCCCACTAAAAAGCAGAAAAATTGCTTAATTTTAACATGCAATAAAATATTTGCCTTTTTACTAGAATAAATCTATCATCCACATTAATTTGGAAATTAAAGTACTGAGAAAAACTGGTCACATTATTGAGAAAATATTACCCTTTCAATGCCAGTATGAAAATAATCTAAGCAATACAGGAAAAAAGAAACCCTTACAATTTTAAGTGCTTACAAATGCACCTAATTTAAGGTAAGGAACATGGGATGTTCCAACTTTTTTAAAGAAATAGATCTAACATTGGACAAGCACACATAGACACATACTTACATGAGCTGTAGTGAATTTATAGGAACTGATTCTCTGAGGGTTTGCCAAACTACCCTGGCTGGCAAAAATAATGATGCAGTATCCAAGCCTGTCTTTCGGGGTTTCACTTCATGGTATTTATCAGCCTTGACATTTCACCCCCGCCACGCAGTAGAAAGGTTACTAAGAGCAGAGCACAAATAGCCTGTACTCCCAAGAGCATATTTTAATCAGAAAGAAAAACAGTAACTGCAGACTCTGATAAGAAAGGGGCTCTGTGTGAGGGAAATATCAGAAATTACATGGAAGAGTTTTGCTCCTGCCTACAGCCAGGCACATTCTGTGGTGCAAAAGGGAATGGACCATTACCTGCCACCAGCTGGAGCTGCTCTCGGGAGTCACGCATGGAGGTGCAGAAGAGACACATCCCACTCTTGCTTAGCTCCCATCACCTGCCATTCCTATGGTTTAAAAAAAGCACAAACAAAAAAAAACACCAACCACGTTTTTTTTCTTTTCTTTTATGAGGAAAGAAAATCTATGGTATAACTAGTGTCCTATTCCCTTAATTTTTTTTGCAAACACTACTGGAAATGTACCTTCCATTCCTGTTACTCCTCTGATGTACATTTTAAATTTTCCTTCTAGTTTATTTTGCAAGGGTCAGCATCGTTCCATACTACTTTATTGCTTGCAAGAAAAATTAACCAGTATATGACCACCTACTTCTGCTGACTCCCACCACGCTCAGGTGGTATGGCTGAGCTGGAGTCACATCCCAGTCACTCCTGACTCCTTCAGAGCCATCCCCGCCCAGCAGCTGTCTCTGGCTGCCTGTCCCTTGTCCCTGCTGCCCAGCAGTCAAACACCCACTCAAAGTGGTGGCTGGGGTGAGACTGTGACTCTTAGCCTGAAGGATTTTTTTCCCCCATATTTTACATCTGCTACAGGATTTCCCAGCATAGCTAACTGGAAAGAACAAATTCTGTGCGTCTGCAGTTTTGCTACTCTATTCCATTTTTTCCACTTGTGTGACTTTTTGGTATTTTTCAGCTGGGAAAGATCCTTATTGTTGTTGAAAATCTCACATTTCTAAGCACACCTCATCAGCAGAGAGGATCTGCCCCAGTACTTCTGAATGTATGGCAGCGTCTCGTCAAATGCAGCTTATATCATCCTGTAAGCAGGCACATGTTTCCTAGTGCTGGAATTCCCAAGACATCTCTCTGCTGTGGCTTCAACTGCAGTCTCACAGCTCTGGATGTTGTGCAATATATACCAACAGAGCTGACAGCCTCAAAAAGCTGCATGTTTCCAGGCAGCAGCACAAAACCTATAAAAAATGTGCTTATGAAGTAGCATTGTCACTCTCACTGCTTGAATGGACATCACAATGAGATTGCTTGAGCCTAAGCCTGATCAGCGTACAATAAAAATGAAAAATAATGTTGTAATAAATCAACTTGAACTCCACTCCCCAGGTATTCAGTGACATTATGATGAATTTCTCCATTCACAAGCAGTCTGCTTCTCTGTTTGACACAGTTTCTCCCCCTTGTTTTCAAGTCCAAAGTCATGGTCATCAGCATTGATGAATTTAATGGGATGGTTAAGATAACCTGGAGATATTATATGGATGTAGAAGCCACACATGAAAAACAAAGCTCTGCTTAGAGTGTCCATAGGTCAGTCATTACTCAAGCAGAAGACCCAGTGCAGAGTTAAGTGGGTTTCTGTCTTTGCCTGACGTAACTTTTTAACAACCCTAAAATAAGGATTGTTAAACCATCTACATAACCTCAAAAAATTATGTCATGAATTGTTTACATCTGTCCAAGGCATAGCAACATTTAAACCTGGAAAAAAGTTACATTGCTTAGTCTTTCATGGCACCTTATAGCAAAATGTTTTTATTGGGTCATTTTTCCCAAGTACTATATAAAAAATGTATAATGTGAATGTGTAGTATAAATATACCACGTTCACTTAACCTTAATCCATCATATATCTTCAGCTTTAACTACGGAAATTTTGGGGGAGAATTAAAGCCTATAGGGTGACTTGTCAATAGCCCATGCCTATTAAAGGATGGGTTTTCCTTCCTTCTTCCTCTGTACCAAGGAAAGAACACAGTGGTCAAGTACAGAATTTATCATTCCAAAACATAATTTATTAATAAAAGACTAATTTGTTGATAATTGCACACTAATCTTTCCTAAGCTACAGACAAATACCACAAGGCATTATCCAAACTCTGTTGGAAATATTCCCTGGGGTTTCATATCTTCAGTAGGTTTTGATGGTATCTTTGGCTACACTCTGGCTGATCTCCTTATTGATTGCTGCCCTCCAAATTAGATCATTGCTATATTTTTTATTGCTGAGGTTTTCAATTAGTTAAATTAAATATCTTTGTTCTTGAGGCTTCATTAAACAAATGGATAGAACTCATTTCCGGTCAGCCTTAGAGGATGAGTGGACAGTCTGTCTTACATAAGCAGAGATGGATGCTTTTGTACTCCTCCTGTATTTCACACTGTCCAGCCTTTGTCCTGCATCCTCTCTCACTAACAATTATCATGCACCATGTCTGTGAAGGACTAGAGGAATTCACCAGCAATTTTTTTTTAAATTTAGTTAGTTGAAAAACATTTTTTGTCCAGTCAATGGAATAGATTAGTAAAGAGATACGCTTTTCGTAAATGGCACTACATGGATCACACTTAGTTACTTGATATATTAAATATTATCTAATGCTGCAAGTATTCTTGATATAAAATTCCCACATACATAGCATTTCTTGCTAGCAATTAGAAATTATATCTAAGGCCCACAAAAACCCCCAACTTTCCCAGGCTTTCATTAATTTTCATTTTAAAATATCCAAAGTATTGCAGAATGTTTATTCTTCAATTTCTTTCCAAAAGCCACATTTCAGTGTACAAAAGTGGAGCTGAAAATAACACAGTTGTTCAATATTATACCTATGAAAATAAATGCTTAGCTGAGTCCAATATGGGATAGGTGCTAATGCACTCATGACATAAAAATTTAATTTTCCTCCTTCAGAATGATCTTGCAAAACCAGCTTTATTACAAGAAGTAATAACTGACTCATCATGTTGACTAGTTCAAAATTAAAAGAGCCTCTGATTTTCCACACCACCCAAGCAAGGGAGGTAATAGACTCTATATTGGTAAGAAGACAGCCAGCTCCTCTCAAGGTCACCCAGTCAGGCACTGCTATTTTTGGTAGCTAAGCAAGGCCAAACCACTGCAATTTTCAAAGAAATGAGACCTATTAAATTTGAGAGGTAAGGACTGGGAAGGAAAGCCAAGTCACCCCATTGTGGGCAAGGAAGGTGAACACAGTGTAGCCATCTGGGGCTTAGAGCAAGCCTGCTTCAGTGGCCCAATGTCATAAAAACTAGAAAAGAAGGACAGATTATAAAATTATAATCGAACTGTTTAGGGATTTATCTTTATTTCAGTTCTATTGAATGGCTTTACTTTCCAAAAGAAGGCATCATGCAGAGGATATTTTAAAATACTGCAACTGCAGTACACATCACAAGATCTGAGTGTAAGAGGATTTTTCTTGGAGGGTGTGTCATTGCAGGACTATTACCTGTTACTGAGGGATTGTGTTGTACACGCTATGGGCTTTCTGAGTGCACCATGCATGTGGTTCTCTGCGGCCACCTTGCAAGGCAGGGACATTGTCCAGAATGCCAGGAGCTGGCTGGAGTGCAGCCTCCTGTGGTCACCTCGCTCAGGTAGGGTAGGGCTGAGTCCTGCCAGCCTGGCTCACCCTCTGCTCCTGCTCTGCTCCTCCTTGCCACTGCCTGACAGAAGAATCTTGCAGCAGAGAAATGCTCAAGAAGAGATAGCATTTATTTTACATGCACTCTTTATGGACTTAGGCCATTCAGACTTGGCAGAGAACAGGTTAAGAGGGCTGTTTGCAGTCCCATCACAAGCATCCAAAGTGTATACCATTATTCTTCACGACACTGAAGAACAAGAGCAGTAAAAATGAGCACTGCAGCATGATAGCATGATAGTGAAAAGATAAAACTGTATACAGGCTAAACAGGGAAACTGCTTTCTGAAGCCTGAGGGTTTCAGCTACAAAGCCAATGTTAAGATTATGTTGATCAGATGGTTTTTTTACACAGAGAAAAGAAGAGGACAATCAAGCAAATTAGCAGAGGGAGGAGACAGTGCATGCCTGGAACATGTGCAGTAAACCACAGAATTCATTATGAATTGTATCTGTGTGCACATTTGCTAAGCCAGCTGTGTATAATATTTTAGATATGCTTTAGGGTTGTTTTGCACAAATAACTCTTTAAAGAGTATTCTGTTTTTACACTGAAAGTCTGTCCCTTCAGTGTACTGAAGGTCACCATTTCTTTGAAAGAGCCATATTAAATAAATAATCCACTGTTTTGATGCTTTTGTTTTAAGGAGAATGAAAACAGCGTTCTGCCAGTGAATGTTGCAAGGAATTCCATTTTCCAGCACTTATAGCAAGCTATTACTTCTGCAGTCACATCTGCATGCACATCTCCAATTAGTGCTGATGATGCATGCAATGTGGATATTCAGCTGCCTAGCTACCTGCTGTGTCTAGGTGTAGATAAATACTGGTATAGATAGGGATTGTCTCCTCCTAGTAGATAGATACACAGGTATCTAACTAGCTGTCTCTACACAGATATCTGAATTTGTCTATCAAAGTAGATGAAGTCATCAGGATACAGACTATCTATCTATCTATCTATCTATCTATCTATCTATCTATCTATCTATCTATCTATCTATCTCTCTGTCTGTCTGTCTGTCTGTTCGACACTGGGCCAACACCAGGCACCCACGAGAGTCACTTCCTCACCTTCCCCTGCCACAGCTGGGCAGAGGAGGAAAAAAAATTAATGAAGGCTTCATGAGCTGAGATAAGGAAAGGGAGAAAACACTTCAAGGGCAAAACAGACTCAAGTTGCAAAGTGAATTTATTACTTAAAAAAAAAAAAAGAGGAGAATAATGAGAAGTAACATAAAGCCTTAAAGCACCTTTTTGACCCCCAGGCACTCCCTCTTTCCCACCAACAGTGGAGGGAGACAGGGCATGGGGGTTTTGGTCAGTTCATCACCCCAGATTTTTTCTACTTCTCCAGGAAAGAGGAGTCTTTCCCTGTGAGGCCGTGGGGTCCTTCCCATGGGAGACAGTTCTCCATTAATTTCTCCAGCATAGTTCCATTCACATGAACAACCCTACTGCATCTGCTGCAGTGTGAACTCACCCCATGGGCAAACAGTCCATCCAAAACTGCTGCAGTGTGGGTCTCTCTTCCACGGGGTGCAGTCCTCCAAGGAGAGGCTGCTCCAGCCTGGAAGCAGGGACCCCTCTCTCCACTGGGTCTCCCACTGGATCACAGCCCCCTCCAGGCACCCACCTGCTCCAGCATGGGCACCTCCCCATGGGCTGTGGGTGGATCTCTGCATCCCCCGTGGATCCCATGGGCTCTGGGTGGATCTCTGCATCCCCCGTGGATCCCATGGGCTGTGGGTGGATCTCTGCATCCCCCGTGGATCCCATGGGCTCTGGGTGGATCTCTGCATCCCCCGTGGATCCCATGGGCTGCAGGGGCACAGCTGCTTCACCATGGTCTCACCACAGCCTGCAGAGGAATCTCAGCTCTGGCACCTGGAGCACCTCCTGCCCCTCATTCTGCACTGACCTTTGTGTCTCCATGGTGTTTCCCTCACATGTTCTCACCTCCTCCTCTTCTCTGGCTAGAAGAAAAACTATGTGCCCTTTGTTTTGATTTTCTTCTTAAGTATGTCACCATAGAGGTGTTATCAACATCTCTAATTGGCCCAGCTTTGGCCAGCAGCATGTCCATCTTCAGAGCCATCAGGAATTGACTCTGCTGGGCAATATGGAATCTTCCAGAAGCTTCTCACAGAAGCCATCACTGTGATCCCCCCCCACTACCAATAACCATGCAATGCAAAACCAATACCTTGGTCAGGTCCAATATTCTTTCTATCTATCTATCTATCTAGTCTCTAGATCTATATGATTACCTATCTAGATCTGATAATACCTGCCTAGACAGATGTCTAGATAGATCCAGGCAGATAAATATCTCTAACTGTATAGATCTGTGTCTACATCTGTATAAGTCTATCTGCTCCCAACCAGTGGTAGACTGTGGATTGTAGATTGTACACCAGAGTGTAGATCCTGGATACTGGATCAAGACATGTAATTCAAATATTTTCTGGTTGTTCCATTAACTTCAGCCCAGCTCAGGAAAGTAATGTTCTTCCCAAGCTACCAGTGTGGACAGAAAGAAGCAATATTGCTCACCACCTACCATTTGACAAAGCTGTATTGCTAAAACAACAGGAATCTGACTGGATTTCATCACAAGTCTCTCTGATTCTTCATTTTCTTGAAACATTCAATTTAAATTACTGTTAAAGTAAATTAAATTAGTATTAACCATGTCTGTGAAAATGATGCTTCAGAAAGATAGATGTATTTCTCTTGGCATGCATGAAAATGAAATTATAAGCTGTTCAAACCTCAATGCAGATGGATCCTTTCTAATGAGTTATCACCAGTATGTAAGTTCTATTGATTATGTCTGTAGGTTGTCAAGTAGGATCAGAGAAATCAGTCTTTGATTATGTTCAAAGATGAGACTGTGACACTACTCTGGTTCTAAATTATGCCTAGGTAGAAAAAAAATGTGGAATATCCACATCAAGTTAAATGGCCAGAGGTCTGAGCAAAACTGACAAGTTGAGATGTGGTTTCTCAGACTGGCTTTGCAGATACTGGCTAAACTTCGTTACCAACTATATCTAGTCTAAATGATTAACTGAGCAGAAATCAATGAGACAGAAAAACATTTAATAAAAACCTAGTTTAGTGGTAGCTATCAGACTGAGGTTATCTTCCTAGGTCCCTGCTGTTTTTTAGCAAATGGAGGGGAAAAAATGGCTTGTATTGCCATTGTTTGTCTAATTTTGCTGATGATTATCATTTTATAGGGTCTGAAAATTGTGTATTAGTCTCCAGACTATGTCTATTACAGACATGGTTAAGATGTACCTTATCTGCCTTAATTTTTCATGAGTACTATCTGAACACCTGGCTTTTGATGTTCAAAATAATTTAAAATAAAGCCTTATTTTGCAGTGAACATGGGGCATCATCTGCCTGCCACGTACTTGTTTACTACCTCCACCTCTATTTCATAATTATTCCTAAATACAACAACATATCTATCTATGGTAAAATTTTTATCACTGTGGCTCAGTCCTAAGGAAATATATGAGAAAATCTGTAGTTGTATGTTTGCCTAAGTGCCCAATGTGTTCTTAGAAGAGGGACATGGCAAGCACATACTTAACTCATCACTAGTTCAAAACATGTTTGAATCTCTAAATGGGATGGAACTAAAAGATGAGTCTCACTGGACAGAAAGTCAGTTTAACCATTGTGAACCATGTAGTTAAGGTGACATTTTCCTAAAAGAAGTACCAAAGACTGTCCTTACATTCTCAGCCTACTCCTTTAGGCATGCTGATGAGCATTTTGTGCAAATTCTGGTTCTCTTCAGACGAGATGGTGTGGCAAATATAGATCAAGATATGTTTGTCATGCACAAATTATGATTTCTTTCAATCATGACATGCTATATGCAGATATCACAGTTGTGTAATTCACATGGTATATTTCAATAGTGTATTGTGGAGTCCTGCATTTCTGAAAATTGCTGGGGTTTCTGAAGGGCAAAAGCAAAACAAGAACATAAAATAAAAATGAGAATTGTACAGGTTTCAGTCACTCCTCTCACACGGAGCTACACAAGCCTTATTTTTATTGTGAAGTAAGACTTTAATCCATGTCTTTGAAGCACTGTGCACTTTCATTCACAGACCATGTTGCTTCACTGTTTTCAAACAATAATATTCACTTTGAGTTCTCCTTGTTTCAGAAAGTCTATCTCCACTGACACTTCTACTATGCTGACGGAGATAATATCATTGCATTGTGCCATATATTTTCCTCATGTTCTTATAGGATAAAATGGTATAACATACCAATTGGTTTCATTTTGGTCATAGCCATGCCTTGTATGGTAGGTCTGAATTTCCTAAAGTGCAGGAAACTATCTACCTTGCCAGACATTTATCAAAATTTTATGACAACAAAATCAGAAATCTTAATTTAATTTCCCCTGAAAAGATTTGTCCCAGCATTTCAAAGTGTAGAAGGCCAGAAACTGCCAATATTTGCTTTTAATCCACTAAGAGGAACTAGTTTTTCTTTACTCTCTTCCCTCCTCTTCTGTCCCACACTTTTTTCTCCATATGTATAATTAGTCTTTGAACCATTTTGGCTCTGATCCTCTCAAACTGAATGCCAGGATAGTGAGAGGGAGTGAAATGGAACAGGTATAAAGAGTCCAATAGTGTAAGAGAGGATAAAGGAAAAGGGAAGAGCGTGGAGTCTGCAATGCTTCTCTCTTCTCATACATATCACAGTGCAGCACAGCATTACACTGTGCCATCATACAAGACATGTTATAAACTTGTGGAATAACTCCACTGAGGACTGGGCTTATCCCCTGCAAACAAACAAACATCTTCTCTTAAAAATCAACCACACACACAACCATATCTCTAGGCAGACTCGAAGCCAGTGTTTAAAAGCTGGATGGAAGAAGGTGGTGTTCTTTGAAAGAGGCCTAATACATAGTTCTTTCTAAAATGGAGAAGGATAACAACAAACAACAGATCCTATAGAAGTGATAGATATTTAGTTGAAGCATATAGTGAACAGTCAGGATGAATACTTGGAGGATGTTGACTGAAGTACTTGAACTCTTTAATCTCTAGTTCAGATATTCTCATAAGCTGTTTCGTGATGAGCAATCAAAATGCCAGTTACCTAGAGCACCATTGGGTAAAAAAGCCCTAATCTTACCATTCTCCCCACAACAAAACCTTTTCTGCAAAGTCACCATTAATTTTTAAGATGTGGATTCAGTCTATCAAGAACACATTTTTCCTTTGGCTAGCTCCTAAGAAAATTCTATATATAGAAGGGTAATATTATGCATTTTATCACTACATTATTTTATCCATGTTTTGCTTCATCTTTTTGGGACTCATCCATTCTTTTGTTGCCATTGGACACTGTGTCCTTCATAGTTTATCAGAATAATTGGATGGAGCAATAATTCAGATTTACTGGAGCTCTTACAGCTTGTTCAATTGGTTCCCAAAGAGTGCTGGAAATTTAACAAGTTCATATTTTGCCTTTTTCTTTCCCACCAAGGCATGTGTGAATTGTCTGGCAAACTCATGATGCTGCACTAAACTGCTGCTTGGCACAAAGGAGTTTGATAGCTGACTACAATTTCCCTTTCTCTAGACACCAGTGAGAGTGGGAGAGCTCAGGCATTCCTCTGTTTCTCCACTGGTTTCACAGTGCAGAGAGCCAAGTTTAGTCTGCCTGGTCAAAAAACAGCCCTGTTTGCAGGGGTGGCTGGGTATGAAATTAAAGGGAGATGTAGTGAGGGGGTGATAATGGTCTAAGCATGCAGAGGACCCTCTGGAGAGAAGAAGAAAGGAAAAGACATGGTTTTCCAGCCGGTGATACAAGCTCAGTTCCAGCATCGTGCACAGAATCTGGCACAGGGAGCACAGGAGCTCTGCTGTGCGCTCCACTGGCTCCACCACCGCTGTGAGCAGCCTGACAGTGCTGTGACTTTTGTCACCCTCACGGAGTGGGCACCGGCTCCTGGAATACAGACAAGGCATCTGACACTGCCTTAGGCTCTTCAGATAAATATCTGGGTGTCTGTGCCAGGGAACACACCACTGCACTTCTGCTTTCATAATGATTGCGTTTGACTGCCACGTGTGCTAAAGCAAACACACTCACCCCAGGTTACTCCTACTGGTGGAAAGCTTACAATATGGGAAGAAAATTCTGAGTTTCTCGAAGGGTTAGAAGAAGGCCATGCTGCTTCTTTGTAGTTCTCTGCACCATACCAGAGTGGAAACCTCTTGAAGGCCACCTATACCTTTTTTATTTTCTGGGGTATTTTTTTTAAGGAAATTAGATACCTGATCTGAAATGTTGAGGTTGAACGGTCAGTTTAAGATTTACATAAAACAGATCTCTGGCAAGGCTGCACATCTCTTCAGCATGACTTCTCTTGGGAAATAGAGTTTTAAAAAATTGTCCTGAAACTTGAGAAATGTAAAATAAAGAAAGATTACTGTCAAATAACTGGTTCATCTGAGATGATCTTAATGAGCTGTGTGCTGATTAAAATAAAATGGTCAATCTGAACTACTCAATGCATATTTTATCATCTATGTCTTAATATATCAGCAGTTAAATATACTTGGTGACTCTGAGATGATCAGCTGCATAGGTACTGTGTCCCAGCTCTCCAAAAAGAAAGCCATGGCACTTCATTTCCAACACACTAGAAAACAGCCCATTCATCACTGCCATTGGGACTGTAGTTACCTGACATTTTCCTGCTAGGGAGGGCAGGGGATTTTGCCAAGAGCTATTTGCTTGCTCACTGCTGCCACGGAGCATTGTTTTTCTCCTTTGGTTGGTGTTCTGTGCTCAGCACATAATAACCTGAGCATGGGGCACATGAAAGCAGAAACCGGAGAGATATCAAGATTTAAATGGAAATTTGTACCAGCAATAAATAAAAAAATAGCCAGGTGAGTTCAGCCAGATTAAAAAAAAATGTAAAAAGAGACTGCAAAAGCCAGAATGAAGCAGCAGATTGTACATTTGCAATGGCTTGATGGCAAATACTGATGTTTTGATTTATTTTTGTTTCACCTTTTCTGAGGTAAGAAAATTTCAGGCCATAGAGTCACAATCAAGTAACAACCAGAAAATTACAATGGAATTGCACTTCTTCCATTTCCTTATTGTTTCCTTGGACTGGAAAAAAGTGCTCCAATTCAGACACATTTCTGAAGTGAACCAGAAAACATAATAGGGACAACAGGGTAAGAAAGTAGAAGTGAAAAGGCAGGGAGATGAAAGAAATGTGGGCAAGCAAATGCACTGCAGGATCAGTAGAGAAAGCTGTTAGTGTTGCTGACCTGGGTATCTACACATCCTGGGAGATTTCTGATGTGCTGCTGCTCTGATAAGCAGAACACCTTTTAGGTTTGTTTTAAGAAAAAGCAAAATCAGACAAAGGAGAGTATCAGGTCCAACATTTTATAAACTTGGCCTAAAACTGCACATCAGTTGAGGAATTAAGCTCTTATGGTTTTCATTAGATTAACATATTTGTGTGCTGATAAGGAATCACTTACCCAAGTCCTAGAATGGTAATGCAGATCCAACAGTCCCCAGAGGGAGACCCAGTGCTTCCCCTGCTGTCTCGTTTTCCATCGCTTCTTCTTATAAAAATACATCAACTGCCTCTTAAAAGAATAATGAACAACTGGCCTCCAGTATAAAAAGCGACACCAAAGCACAGTTTTCTAAGATACATGTGCTTTTCCCATAGGCAAAATAATTGAGAATTAGTGGAAATCCAAATTGTGCTCTCCCCTTATTCCGTACTAATAATGCCTCAATTTAATTTTTGTTATACTTTTCCCAAAAGATTTGACAATTATAGCTGGCATTATGCCAAACCAGATAATACAGAATGAAGTGTTCATACATATTTAAAAAAAAAATAGGCAAAATCTTGGTGCTGGACATGATCCTGTATCTGGCAACACACAGGTGATACCAGCACCTAGGAGACTTCAATTTTATGAAACAATAGCATAAAAATTATGCATAAGATGTTCTCACCTAACTTTAATTTGCCATATGTACAGAAGGCAAGATCCTCACAACTGTCATCTGCAATCATCCATTTTCCATGTTCTCTCAAAGGAAAGAGTCCACGATGAGGACCTCCTGAACATTGCTAGAGCCTGGTGCAGCATCAGGGGTGGATCGTGCTCATCCTACACAGAACACAGGGAAAGGCAAAGAACTTTAGGAGAAAGCTCCTCTGCTAAGCTGTAATGTAGAAATCCTGGTTTTCAGTACTAAATTGAAAAGATATACCTCTGCAGTTATCTGCTATGGAATAAAAAAATTCCTCAGAAAACTTCTTCATAGAGGTTAGTCTCATGTTGGCCCCATCCCCCCCAACACACATTCAAAATAACACCCTGGAGAATTAATTATGTCCTCCCCCTCATGAGAGCCCTCACCCATCCACCCCAGGCTCCAGGTGCCAGCCAGAGCAACCACGAGGAGAACAGCAGTCAAGCTGCTTTCAGGATGGCAGCAGGAAGGAATTACAGAGACTTTCGCTTTGGCCACAGTTCTGCTTTTCTCATCCAGAATTTCAGATAGAGAATTATACAGAATCCACATGATTTGGCACCATCAGGAGGGTAGATCCTCAAAGACCCCAAACAGATGCTGAGCTCAGTCTTGTGTAACCCACTGCTGCCTTAAACTGAGTCAAAGTTAAGACAGTAGCTAGGTTGAAACTTTGCATGAAAACTTATGACACTATTTTTAAATAAAAAACTTCTTTCTTCAAATGAATTTTCCTGAAAACAAAATATTAATATATCTTTCCACTGTGCCCAGAAAACTGGATATTTCTAATTTTTTTTGTACACATAAACCATATCTGTACACATATACATAGATAACTGTAAGTACTCAATTTGGAACTTTAGATGATTGCTAATACAAAAATTAGTGAAGATTTTCAGGGGGTTTTTGATAATGAAAATGTTTCTCTTGTTTTTGTGAGGACATCAAGTATCGTTTGCATGTTTTCATGATTGCTGAGTGTTTTCTAAAAGAGAATCCAATCAAAAGAAGGCTCTGGACGTAACTTCACTCTAAATATAAAAAGATATCAACAATACTAGAAAAAAAGCCCAGGCTGAAGGATTTTTCTGCAATCTCAGTCTCTTTATCTAAACTGTTCTTTTCTTTGCACAGATACTTCTTTTTTATGAAATATAAGTTCCTAAATTATGCCTTTCTGATTCATTGGGCCTCTTTGTTTTATTCTAGGAGCAACATTCCCCCTCCGTTACTTATTTTTACCTTCTTTAATATTGATAGTGGTAAGACCAGAGAGGGAAAGCTTGCTTAGCTCCAGTGCTAATATTTAGCACAGAATCCACTTGGTAGCAGCACAGCTTTAGCCTGGGCTGCCGAGCAAGCAATAAACCCTTTAAATGGCTCAGGGACCACTGGGGCCAGCGCTGTGCACAATTCATGAAGCCAGGCCTGCAAAGGCTGTGCTTGGATATTGCTTTCAATGCCTGGAGCTCCCTATATGCATCAGACCGAGCCTCTTTTGTAATCCTTGATATTGATCAATCCTCGAGAGCACCGCCGTGGGCGAGGAGCTGGAGATGGAGGTCAACACCAGAGCCTAAAGAACCTTTCCTTTTCCAGGAAAGGAGCTCCCTGCCCATCTGCCTCGGCTCAGGCTCCTGCTGCTGCTGGGTCTGGGAAGCAGAGATGCTGTCCCCACTGCCAGGGAAGGAAGGACGGTGGGAACAGACAAGGAGGTGACATGAAAAACCCAATAGCAACAAGCCTTGGTGGAGCCCTGGTAATAAAAGACCAAGAGTACCCTATGATATAGTGACGGGTTCTGCCAATACGTTCTGCACATAACAATAAAATCTATTTCTTTCCCCACTTCTTACCTCCCTATTTATTTTCTTGCTTACAGGACTTGCCAGGACCCCTTACTGTGTTTCATTTCCATCACTCTTTCCAATTTAGTTGTTTAGTATCAAGATTTCTTTACTTTTTCTCCTTCTATTTTTTTTTATTATTTTTTCAGTAAAATAGTCTAGGGTATTTTTATTCCTTCACGCTTGATAGTAATTTTCTGCAGTCATCTCTGGCCTCTGTGGCCATTTACAATGATTAGCAGTTTTCAAGAGGTAATGAGTTTCTATCTTTTCCTTCTCCCCCTCTCTCTTTCCCTCTCTGCTGCTTTCTCTGGCACAGTCTTTCAGTTATTTAAAATAAACAGACAACTGCATAATTATCAACCTTAATGCCAGAAAAGAAAATAGAATTGAGCCTTCTAAATACTAAGGACGAGAGGGAGAGCTTGATAAGTGTTGCTACATTTTCTTTCAAGACATGGGGTTGGGATTTCTTTCCTCCCCCATTTAATTTCTGTTTAGGAACAAAAGATTTTTGTGTTTGCAAGAAAGATGGGATGAGTGCTTTTGGATTTGCATTTTCTCTTTGCTAGGACCTGGTACTTTATTAAAAATAAAAAAAAAAGTTTTCCATCTTACAAATGAAAGCATCTGTGTAAATAAAAAGCCACTTGAGAAAAAAAGTAAAAAAAAATAATTATTATTTTTTCCAAAACAGGATTGAAATATCCAGAGGTCAGTAGAAAATAACTAGCACTCATTTAAAGGTGTCTGTTTCATTTTTCTGATACCTCCATTTTAGCTGTGGATAAAAAAACCTACATTAAGTGATCCGCCCTCATTTCACACAAAATTACTTGCCTCTTTCGAAAAATTGCAAGATCCTTTTAAATATATTCATTTTAAAGAAGCCTATTTGTCAAAGTTTGCTGACCATATGCGAAGCAGCACTCAAAGCCAGTATCCAAGACTGTGTTCCCCTGGAGCTGGCTGTGGTCCAAGCAGGATGGGGAGCCAGGCAGGCAGTGGGGTGAGGGCTACAAGGCAGTGTGGTCTCTTGTTTAGGGGTGCCGAGTGTCAGGGCACAGCAGACACCTCCACTGGCCTCTGTCCCCTGGGCCAAACATGTGCCTGGGAGGCACCTTCCATCTGTCTGTTTGTCTGTCTCTCTGTCTGTTAGCACAGAACGGTGACAAGAAGTGTGGCAGTCTCACCATTTGCTCTTCTCGTTGCCATGATGAGCCTTGGCAACATGTCCCAGATGCCATGTTCAGGTGTCTTCATTTCCTTTGTATTCCTGGAGAAATTCTTGCATTGTTTTCCGTGTATCTGATATTGCAGACTTTCTTTCTTTCTTTCTTGTTAAGAAAATAGTATTATTAAAGATCCTGTGGACCTTTTGGAAAAATACACATAGCTGCTTTACCTCTCACTTGAAGCCCTCCAAGGACAGCAGTTCTTCTGTTCTGCTGCTCCTCAAAAAGCCCAAATGAACCAGAAGATAACAACGAAATCCCATAAAAGAGCTGTGCTTGCTGATGGCTCATAGGTTGGCCCAAGTCCAAGACCAGTGCCAACAGGCAGCCTGGATTCTTCCAGCCTATTTTAGGAACAAACTTCCAACTCTCTGGACACAAGTCATACTCATTCTCTAGCCTGAAGGCCAGGGAACAATTCACAATTTATTTTATTTATTAGTAAAAATGTAGCCAGGGAGATCATTGTCCTAAGAATATCCAGTCAGCATCAGCATACTTTATTAATTATTATTATTTCTTGCATCTCTTGTCTTAATAGAAGACTGTCTTTGACGGGATCTTTTACAAAAACAAAGTAAGTGCAATTTGACCCAACAGAAACATTAATGTGGGAGATCCTGCACAAGCTGCTTTATTTTCTTTTTACAGAGCACATGGCCAGTGCAGCTCCAGTACTTTCTCTACTGTTTATTTCTCCCTCAGTTCAATCTCATCCTCTACATTTTCCAGTTGTCATACTGAAGTATTTTGGCAGAATTCACATGCCTATCAAGGCTTGGCCTGGCTCGTGTCACTTTACCACACTTACATGCTTGTATGTGCTTCAGCCTTACAATAACAGAAATTTAACACACTGTAAATAAACCCTATTGTTTTCACCCATGTGCAAGCCTATTATCATTAGCCTTAACTTTGCAGAGAGTGAACATGTTCTGACTTATGCAACATGATTTTTCCATTCTCCTGCTGATTTCTCTCAATATTTTATTTTAAGCTTTTTGTAGCTGAATATAGGCCAAACTTGGGATACTTCATCTGCTCACACAGAAACAATCTACTTGATTCCAACTGTGAGCCCAAGTCAATCAGATTGCA
Organism: Sturnus vulgaris; assembly: GCF_052056855.1. Classification (NCBI taxonomy): domain Eukaryota; kingdom Metazoa; phylum Chordata; class Aves; order Passeriformes; family Sturnidae; genus Sturnus; species Sturnus vulgaris. The sequence continues at coordinate 65,388,621 of NC_142243.1, read as the reverse complement.
CAAGAAATGGAAAAAGAAATTGGTTGGATATCTTTTCAGGTGCAAAGGAGACAAATTTTCCAGTGGCACGCTTCTGCCCAGGGGACACAGTATATTCTGCAGGGAGGGAGCCTGCTGGGCTCTGGCTGATCCCATGAAGGGAGTTACAGCCTCACCAGGACATGGTGCCTGGACCAGTCAACATCAAAAGGCAGATTTAAGGCCATTTGGATGGCCTTTGGCAGATTGGGTGAAAGCCTGAATTAGTCAGCATCACTAAGCTACTTCTGCAAATGGCACAGTCCTGTCGTTTTGGGATTTTTTTTTTATGGTGTCTCACCTACACTTTTTTATACCATCCCATACTGTAACCTACTAGGCCTCTATTTCTCAAGAATCTTCTTCCCATTTTGGCACATTAGAGTATGATAAAAAAATGGTTTTGTTTTTTCTTATTTTCTTGAGAAAAATCAACAGAATAAATTTGCTTAAGTATACCACAGGGAAATAGGTTACCTATCATCCTGTCCTTTTTTTTTTCCCACTGCATGACTATGGAACAGTATATGAAATGCTCCAATTTAGGTCTCACTAGAGTGAGCTAGAGGAAAAATTACTTTCTTTTCATTTTTTGGTATTCTGTACATTGGTTTCTAAGGATTGAATTGGCTCTTGCTGCTCCAGCATCATATAAGGATATTCTGTTCATTTGGGTCTTTTCCTGACCATTCTCAGAGGCATTGATTTTGGAGATAATAACTAATTTCAAATCTGGTAATTTTAAAAGCACTAGCAATGATCAACTGCATTTATTTTCTGGAGTGAACTGAAGCAGCCATGAACTAATATTGCTATGGTGAGTGGTTATGTGTTAACACCTTGCTACAAAATAATGTTAAAAGGGGTACATTTTGCAAAGCACTAAGTGTTACAGTATATTTTCACATTAATATCTGGAAATGGAGAAGAAATAATATTGTCATTTAAATAACTTCCACTCACGAGTTTAGCACCTCAAAAAAAAATGAAAGACATTTCCTTTTGAAGTCTTTTCTGCCAAGCATGAGCAAAACAACAGGTCTGCATTCAGACTCTGGCTCATGGATATTCATTAAAACAAACAAAGAAATGGTAAAGAAAGCATTATATAGCTTAAAGCTTGGTCTAGTATCAGATGAATAACAAATACCTTAGTGTTGGCTGAGCAATGGCAAAATATATTTCTACATATCAGGAGATAATGAGCTCACTCAAGGAGCCTTGTGTATGAAAAGAGATTTCTGAAGAAACACATCACAATATAATTGAGAATTTGTTATTGCTAATCCTAAGGCTTTGAATTTACATCCTTCACTTTTCTTTTTCCTTTGATTTGTCTCAGCATACCCTGTGTTGCAGTAAATACATATACCTGAGTCCAATATGAGCAAAGGAGGAACATACAGAAAACAGTGCCTGGAGAGAGGTGCTAGAGTCTACTAGGACAATTACCCACTTGCTGTCATACAATACAATGTGTTTAGGAGGAGCAAGATATTTTAGTTACAATTTTTCTTTTTTTAGGCTTTTTTTTTTTTTTAATGCTAAACCCTGGCCAACATATTTTAAACCTTATGGATGCCAAGTGACAAAATGTCTTCAGCCTTTTAGCACACACTCTTAGTAATCATAACAACATTTTTATATTATTATAGACACTATTGGCAGGGTGTTCAATGGTGCATGGAATAAATAGCTCACATTAGCAGTTTGCCTTTAAATTCACGTGATGGCAGCAGCCAGCTTAATTAAGCGCATCTTTCTGGGAAATCAGTAATAACAGTAATGAATAAACCTGCTGCTGACCTGCAGCAACGAGAAGTTCCTCAGAACATTTCTAAATTTGAAACTCAGTGTCACCCAAATCTACCTACTCTGTAAGGCTGTGACTGGGAACACCAGGCAATATCAACAATGTTCATCTTCATCTTGATAATTATCCCTTTCTTCCTTCCTGGTCTTGGTCAATTTATATCTCCCACGATCTGCCATTGTTTTCCACTGATGAGATTTTCAATATAGTGGTTCGACCAGATGAGGGGCTGCTGTGTGATTAGGTGCCTGAATTCTTCCACAAAAAAGATATTTAAGAGTAGTTTAGGTATTTTGGCCAGTTAACCAGAAGCAAGAAGCAGCCATTTGGTTTCACAAAACTAAATGCATCCATTCAGATCATATCAACCTAAAACATGTGTGAGGGAAGAAGCAAATACCTTCTGCAGGAGAATTGTCTCTTATTTTATAAAAAAATCCTTTTCAATGAAAAGCAAAACAAAGAACCTTTTCACTGGAAAATTCCCAACTAACTCTAACATTGACAGATTGTGACTTCTGAGAAAAAGCCAAAAACAAACACAAAGTCATAGAGCCTGGAAAACTTGCCTTGCGAGGAAAAAAATGAAAAAGCTGAGGGCAAACATTTGACAAAGATGGAAAGACAAATAGATGTTTAAACATATTTGAACTGCATAAACATCAAGCACGCAGAGAATTTCTGTAGCTAGACACAGGCTCTCACAGAACAGATTAAGGAGACTTGTAGTCATGGGGCAGCATAACCAGACAGGAAGTCGAGACACAAAGTACATTTTTATGGGTGATATCGATTTTATTAACAGCAGTTGAAAAATCAGAACCGTTTAAACTACACTGCTTTAATGTTCGGGAGCTAGAGAGGGAAGTAGAAAACAAATTAAACAAATGGAAATAGTAAAGAATATAGTTGATAGGAAATAGAGGAAAAGTACAGAATATCCACATTGGTAAGGAAATGTGAGCAGCCTAACAGAGAATTTTCTGATTTTTCGTTTCTGTATCTGTCCAGAGACCAGAAGACAAAGAACCCTGAATACCATGCATGTGACACCATGGACACACAGGAGACATTGCTGACAGGCCATCATCACTGTGACAATTATTTAAATAAAAACTATAAAGTTCTGGGAAAAGGCAGCTAAACAGCAACAGTAAGTGAGAAAAGGGATGTGGGAGAAACCATGAACAGTCTCCTTCAGCAGTTTGAGCTCTGCCAAAGAGCTCAGTCAGGAACAAAATGTACACTGTAAGTTAGTTGTAGAGAGAAGAGACATTAAGGGAAATCTTTCCTTTTCTTTTATTTTTTCTCCTCATTAATTAATAGCAATGATGTCAACTAAGCCAAGCAAAGGACAAATTAAGAGATTAGAAACAGTACCTTGAACTCAAAGTCTGTAAAATGATGACCAGTTATATAATGTTCCTATTTCTAAAGGAAAAAAGAATTTTACACTTAACAATATTAAGGACAAAACTAAGAATCACAACCATCAGAATTAAGGGGTTTTTTTATTCATCACAATGTCAAAAGTTTAACAAAGCTGGCTAGGCAAAGCTTAAATCAAGAAATTCTAGAAATCACAAATAATAATGAGCCACAAACTGCAGGACTGACTCCAGTATGTGTTTTTGCCCCAGACGGCCATCAGCCAAATTTTGATGGAATTAAGATAAAGTCACTGGGTAAAGAAAAGCCTTTAAAATGTACATACGTGTGCATAAAGTCTCAAAATCAGGAGCAAGAAGTTAGAATATTTCTAGGACTTTCTCCAAAGTGTTTGGAGCTTATACTCCAGTAAGCAAGCAAGGAGTTCAACAATAGGTAAGGGAGGAGATGGAAGGAAAGACACTGAGGTTCAGTTGATTCCTCTGCAGAGTTACTGAGGTGTGCTGGGTGCTTTGCTGCTGATCTGACATGGCAGCAAAGCTTTCCCATAACTGTGTTGTAGAGATAAAGCAGAAGAATAAATATTTCCATGCACTTATCATGTGTGGCTTTGCTTCAGATTAAGTCTTTGAGTGTTATTGTTACAAGGCCAGACCACAATACTCACACAATCTATACATAATCTGGCTGGGCAGGATTCAGAAAAAAAAGCAGATCTGGATTTCATCTATTTCGGTCTTGAGAGAGCTTGAGAAGTTTAAAAAGCAGAATAAAACCAACTAAACCCTCTTCACCTCCATATCCACCGCAAGGAGCTGTGGAAAGCAGAGGATTCTTGGGGAATTACACTGATAATCTCCCCTGGTGGCTTTCAGGGGTCCTTATCCAAGCCCCGGGGGCCAGCAGCACAAACATCGCCTTGTTCTAGGCAGCAGCGGCTGAATTCTGCTGCCATGTGGTGACACCGGTTCAGGGGGAAAGAAAAGGGGAGGGGGAAGGGGAGAAGCCCTGCCGTTCCCATCAGTCAGACAGACAGCGAATTGAGGAAGGAGCAGAAGTTGTTTAGGACTGTCTAGCAAGTGACAACTGCTTGATTGGCAGAGCGCCACGATGAGCATGCTGTGCCTTTAAAATAGGTGTCTATCTTCAGCCTGGAATATATTCAAATCAGGTTGCATAAAAAGCTGTTCCAGCTACTTACAAGCGACTTACAGTAATTAAAAACAGAGAGCTGCCTTTGTCTCCCAGAACCTGCGCAGAATAAGAACCAAGCAGAGCAAAACAAAACAAAACAAAAAAAGCAATTCCCAAGGTCAGTTCTACGGTATTATCATCCTTTTCTGCATAAGAAATTTATGTTTACATACATAATAGGGCAGCACAAAGTCACTTAGCCACTCTTGATGACATACACTGCGGGAGGTGAGGGTAATACCAAAAATAGGAGGACTTAGTCTATATAATTTGGATTGTAAAATACAGGCAGGGACAGATTAGTCAAGGTCCTAGTAGTCATGGTTAAGGGTGGGCAGGGAAACTATTGTGCTTCAGCCTCCTGCTCATCTTGCTTCTTTTCTCAGTTTTGTCTACATTGGCAAAAAATGTCATATCAGAGATCCAGTTTCTGAGTGCTCCTGGGGCACTTTAGCAGTGTGAGGCCCAAAAATAAGAGGAACCAATTGCTGAAATTTGATTCCACCAAATACACACAATCTACTACAGTTTTCACTGGGAATGTCTGAATGTTCTTAGGGCATGGAGGTTGCTCTGTCTTCCCCAGTGCTCTACAAAGGCGTGCATCTGGGGAACAGCATAAATTGATTTAATGGTGGGGTTTTTGTCCCAGTGTGATCTGCTTGCAAACATACACCTCATTTGTTATGTCAGGAGGGCAAAAGAGCAGCATTCCTTCCCACACTCAGATCTCTAAAACAGTGGAGCTCTCAGCCAGGTACCATTGCTGTGCTTTAATTCCAGACCACACAAAAAGGAATGGGGAATAGTCTAAATGTTTTGTTGGGTAATGGGATATTAACTTTCTCACAATTTAGAAACACGGAAAGAATGACAGTACAATATTCAAACAAAATATTCATATTCACAATATACAATACATCAATACTATATATATATATATCTGTAAAATATATTGAGCAATACCAGTTTGATTATCAGCTTCTTCAGCTAAGTTAACACACTAAGACTTTTCATTGTCAGTGAACACTCATACAGAAAGTGCTACAGGAAGTGAACCTCGCACGTTTGACATAGAGCATTGTATGATATGTTTTTAGGGATTTCTTCAGGGTACTCAGTGGGCAGGGAACACCAAGCCCAGCAGGCCAATTGAGGCAAGGCTGCTAGAGCTACATGACCCCAGGTCCATCCAGCAGCCAGGCTGAGTGTGTATTCCCAATAAGTGCACAGGCAAACACCTGTATGAGAGACAGACACAGAGCCAGCCACACAAACCATCACAGCCCCTTGTCTGTTCCCTTCCAGACAGCCAGGCTATTCCCATATCCCTCCTTGTCAATCCCCTCCTTTCTCCACCTTTGGTGAGCCCTCCCCTAAAAATCCCATGATCATTTTCATACAATCCCGAAGGTGTCTTCCCTGCATTCCAGTGAGTCTTGTCCACAACTCATCTTTGCCATGCAGCTGCAGGCTCCCTGAGGACAGCTCTAGCAGCAGCTGGGACAGAGCCTTATTCGGGTTTCCCTGCCTGCCCCTGTGTGTCTGTGCTCCTCTGCGTGGCTGCAGACGACACTTCCATCACACAAACTCCCACTCCAACTGAAACATCCTTTTTCATCAGTCTACACAAAACAATTACTATGAACCAAATCCATCTCTGATTTCTTCCTGGAAAGGCTAATAAATACCTTTAATAAATACAATTAAATCAAGAAAGACAAATTATTTATCATTTTTCAATTCCATTTTTTAATAAATAGCAGATAGTTAACTTAATATTCAGGGAACATGTCTATCCATTATCTACAGCTTCAGTTAAAATTCTTCCTAGTAAAAGAGTCTGGACTGGGAAATGGGCTCAATCAAAATAGAAACATTTTGTAATTAAGATGTAAAAGTTCTCTCTCTCTTTCCCTCTTCTGTCCCCTGGTGTTTCTCACTCCTCAGTTTGTCTGAGAAGAACGTCAATGTATTGATTTTTTTAGCTCTTCTTCTAGTGTATGAGAAAAATGACTCCCCTACTTCCACTATTTTATTTTTAAGAGTTAAAATTTCAGCTAATTTCATAAAATAACACTACCTTATTCCAGTGGAGTAAAATATAGTAGTTTTCCCTATGGAAAACTTTATGGAAAGCTTGGGGATAGTTTATTAAATATTATTCCCTTAGCATATCTCACACTTTTTAAAATGTTCATATTTTACTGAAGTGTTTATAAACACATACATATTTTCCAAGTGGTCCTATTTGTTTGCAACATATTCAAGTATGATCAAAGTAATATACAAATTTCAAGGTAATTTTTTTTCAAAATAATTTTTAGATGATGTTGAAATTTTCATAATATATTACAATTTTTAATTTGATTAGGAAAAATACCCTCTCAAATGCACAGCATTTTGCAGACATTCACTATGTTGTTCATTGTTTATCCACAAATGGCTTAATTTATTTTGAATGTCTTTTTAAATAGTTGTAACTTGTCAATAGTCAGCAAAATTACTTTTATTCAATGATAAAGGCTGCTCATTTCATTAAATATGTTTTCAGAGCATGCCTAAGCCAGTTATAGAAAAGGACAATTTTTGTAATGTATTATACTGTCTATCTTTGCAATAATCGGTGGTGCTTGATAATATAATTGTCATGTCCTCTAAATGTATTGTAAATGCATTGTAAGATACTTAAGTCACTGTACAATACTGGCAGCATGGTTTTAAACATGCCATTGGCTCCCCATAACTTTTATACAAAAATCTATGAGGTTTGTTACCACCAAGGAAATAGGAACTAAACACTTACAATGTCTCAAGCTGTATGTGGGAAGGAAACAAAGACTAGGGAAGGCTGGCAAGCTAAACAGTAAATTATATAATCTAAAATACTCAGATGATCAGGATAGCCGATAAGGAACATTTTTTCTTCTATGTTTATTCAGGTTCTGTGTCTCACAAGGGTTGTGCTGCAAGGTGTACACACCATGAGGTTCTACAAACCTCCTTTCACTCACACAGTGAGGAGCGCTGAGCACATCACTGCAAGGATAACAAGACATAATTCAGAGCTTCTGAAGAAATTAAAAAACATACCCAGGAAAATGATCAGCCAGTTTTGTAGAAGAGAAACAATTCAAAATATAAAATCACAGAGCAGAAGTGTGGAAAAGAGCATGAATTTACAATAGCCCAAACTCAGAGGAGGGGCCAGCACGGTTTAGATCTCCAGATACAGGACATCACATCACGATCTTGATGAAGATCAATCTGCTGCAATATGCTGAGTGTGAAGCCATTCTCTAACAGAAATGTATCAACTGACATATTGGAAAGAATTCTGATAAAGGCAAGAAAAATATGCAAGTAATTTTATCCACCAATCCAAACTCATCTGCTATCTCTAGCCTGATGACCTATAGACATCTCTCTCTGCTCCAGACTTGTCTCCTTCTTTACAGGATAAAATCTGTGTCTGTCTCTCTGACATCTCCTCACGGGTGTTTAGCTGTCAGCTGAAGTTCAGGGTGGTTAAAACAGAACTGTGATTCCCCCTCCCCAGCTTGGTTTCTCGATCTGTGTAGACAATGCCATTATTCTGCCTGTCACTCAGGCTCACAGCATGGACATCATCTTTGGAGCGCAGTCTGAGCTGGCAGCTTCCATCATTTCAAGCCAGCCTAGGCATGAGCAGCCACAAAAAGCATAACTCAATTTTCCTGGGTGAAGTTTGAGCTGGATCAGCCTCTTAACCCTGCTGCCAGCATGGCTTCATAGAAACTAATGAAATTGGGAGAAACAAGCAGCATGGTGCCCCTTTTGAAAACAGCCTGTTCTGCCTCACAGTGATTATCGTAGTCTGAATCCTAGTGCTAACATCTGCATTTTTTTTCCTCACGTGTAGTTGCAGAGGTAAAGCTCTTCCACACCACATCCAGCTCCTAAACTCTCCTATAAAAAATGAGACCTTGAACACAGACACAACTGAACTCTCTCCAGAATGCTGCTGGAGACACTGTGCCTTGACCTGTTTTGATCACTTCTGTCCATCCTTTGCTTCATGAGCTTCCTGCCCCTGTCATACCAAACATGGATTGCTTATTTTCAATGTCAGGTGGTCTAACTTCACAACTGTCATTCCAATCATGTCAGTCTCTGCTCAAACATCTACTCTTTAGCTGGCTTAAATTTAACTGTTAGCATAATAATCAAAACAAGGTGGTCCAGTTGCTTTTAACTGGAGTTTAGTCACCAGTCTCTGAATTATCCCATAATTCTCCACCTGAAAGCATTGATGGAAAATGTACTCAGGAGTGCCTCCCACTCACTGTTTTCTTCCTCTGAAGCTTCAGCAGATAAAATGAGCTTCAGCCTCTGCCCTTGTCCATTGCAAGGAGCCCATTCCTCTCCTATGCACCCAAGACCAACGCACACATACACACACACACACACACACACACACACACACACAGACTGTAGGCAAAACTATGTGCCACTCAGTCCCATTCCAACTGAAACTGTTCCTCAGGGACAAGCAGACTTGTCTTTTCTGAAGTTTTCTGTTTTGACGTTCTCTATGTGTATTTATCTATAGCTAGCATGTAAAGGCACACCACCCAGACTTGTCAGTAACTTACAGCTGAGACAAGCATCTCATGGTTAGCACAACAATACCACCAGCTGTCACACCTTTAACGAGCACTAAGGGAAAGGTTTTGGACCCAGACTTTTGGTGCTAAGCATCAAATCTCAGACTCAGTAAGTGAAAGCCTCACATTCCCATTACCAGTCCTATCGGAGGTCTCTTGTCTTGAAGAATGGCAGGGGACAAGATCTTCATTTTTCAGGATCCCTGAGAGTTGTAAGAATTGCAAAAGCAACATGGTTGGTGGGAAAGACATCAGCTGTTTCAAAACTGAATATAAGAGATACAATATGGGTAGTGAATAGAACACTCTATCAGGTGTGTGGTGATTAGCTGCCCCATCACAAGCATAGGATATATATCCTCTCTGTTAGTATAGGAAATCCACTCTCAAAGTGACCTCTTTCCTGCTATAGCATATATGCATGATAAAATGTCCAAGAATAATCACAAAGGGAGGAAAAGAGTTTGAGATTGGTACAACAACAATGAAAAAAAAAAATAAAGGAAAGGAAGTAAAACTCATGCGGAATTAGTTAGGAAAAAATATGCATTAACAATACAATGTATCAGCCTTCAAAATAGTCTCTAGAGGGTATATATGGAAATGTCATCATTCAAGGTACAGGAATTCATAGACAGGACGAAGTACACCAGAACATACATACAGTGTAGCAAATGTAAATCTGCCTTGACACAGGAATGAATCACATGCTCTTATTATAGACTGACCAGTGATGCAACATTAAATCTCGGAATGAAAATCCAAGCTCTGTTTTCTATACTTAGTCTAGACCTAACAGTCCTTCCCCTTTCTAATTTCTGTCATTTACACCTCTTTTTAATTCACTGGTGTAGCAAGAGTATTTGAAACACAGTGAAACAAAGAAGATGGAATATTGATCTAAAAGAAGGGAAACAAAAGAGCGATTGCACCATGTTGCAGGTTCAACTGACAACGTGCCCTATCAGGAATTCTCACTAAGTTCTCCCATGGAACACATGGGTCCAGAAACACATTTCATGTTCAGTTAATACACCCAGCTGTGCCACAGGTGCTCTATGCTTTGCCAGGAGTTTAAAGCAGCCAGCTCAAGTGGAGAACACCTCACCTTGCACATGAGTGACAAAATTGATCTTTTAGCCTTTACTGCAAGAGACATAACCAAGCAGAAAAAGAGTAGCCAGAGTCCACACCTTGGTTATACTGCATCCCTCTCCAAGACATCAACCTCCTGCAAATCACAACTAACAGTATAAATAAATAACAGTACAAATGAGAGCTCAGAGATTACTGCAAAGTGGCCAGGGACCAACAAGGTTCCCAGTTGGTCTTGGGATTAGAAAGATATAAAAGCATTTTAAAGCTGACTTTTCTTCCCCATAGCAACATACTGCTGAGCATAGGTCCAGAGAGCTTGGAAAGTAAGCTTTATGCTTCCAGCTTTGATATGTTAATTCAAATTTCAGGTTCTGTAGACAATTTAGCAGATAATTTGGATTTATTTTTATATGTCTTTTATTTATTTATTTAATGTATATTTTTTGTTTAATAAATACTTGGTTATGAAAAAGTAATTATACCCTGCAAACTGTATAAAATCAATTAAAGCAAAGCAAACTAAAAATTAGCCTGGATGTTTTTTCTCATAGTGCTTAGCAGAGGTATTTGGCAAGCTCATGGTGGGCAGGTAAAGGAAGATGAGAGCACCACCTTGCAAACAGTGAAGAGACTTTAATACTTCTACTCACAAAAAGTCACTAAATTCACTATATAGTCCTGCTGATCATTAGGTTTTCCAAATTAAATTGAAGAATTCATACAAATTTCAGAGTAAAATCAAAAGTAAGTATTAAACTGAGCAAGGTTATTTTAAACACTGGTCAAAGGAATATGTTCCTGTTTGGTGTTGTAAATAAGCAGCTCGAAAGGTTCACCTTTTCTCTGCCAACAACCTTTCAAGCATAATAATTTTAGGATGGAAATCACTTGTGAAAGCAACAGGAAGAAAAATATCTTGGTAGGTTCCATCAATTTTGCAGACCCTTGATTTCTGTGGAATACAGGAAAGAAATACTGCAGGAGCAGCCCTTGATGCCAGATGATGGAGTCTCCTGGCACAGGTGTGTGGGGAGAGCCAAGGTTTTTCTCCAAAGCCATATGTAGAGTCATTGTTGGGGTGATGCAGCTGTTACTCATCATCACCTCTCCACTACCACTCTAAAATGCATTTTATGAAGCCATTCCTGTGTTGGACATTTATACCTTAGCACATGAGGATCTCGAATTAACTCCTCCTTTCCAACAGCTGGATCCTCACAGACACACCTGAGAAGCTCTGGGAGAGCCAGCCCTGTTCCTGCTTGGCCAGAAATAACGACCTGGACCCAAAATCCTTGGCTGTACCCGCCCTGTCTAATCACAGAGAAACTAGTGGCCCTGCACTAAATCCCCAAGGAATCCCAGTGGCAGCAAAATGATCAGTGCTTCCCTACTCAGATCCCCACTGCCCCAGTAAAGCAGTAGACATGCACATGGCCACTAGCCATTGAATTGATGTAAATATTGGGTCAAAAGCCACATTTTACCAGTGACAAATATTGATCTGATTTGCAGCAATACAAAATCACTGATTAATGAGTAGCACAGCACACACCAGTGCCTGCAGACTATATAGACATGTAATTTTTGGCAGTTAGAGCCACATCCTTCATCATGGATTTATTTCTTTTTAAACTAAGACAAGTAAATGATTCAATATCAAATATTTTTATAAAGGTTCCGTCTCAAACTTTTACAAAACAAGTATTCAAAGTTGGTGGAGTTTTCTGTCTTCATTTTTCTTTCTTTATTTCTGCTGCTGTAGCTTATTTTTCTAAGTGGTTTTTCCACATAAACAGAAATCTTCCTGAAAATTGGACTAGAAGTCTTCAAATCCCAAATCCTTTCAAGGATAAATGGCCTATTTCATCTTAGTTTAAATTAATTATTGTACATACATAATGTGAACCAAATTGCTTCGGAAAAGGAAGGAGAGGAAGTCTGCACTGGATTATGCCAGATTAATTTCAGTGCAACTCCTTCAATTTCAATAAGAATAATTTACACCACCATCCCTAGGAGCAAAGTATGCCACAATGTCTGGCAGTTAATGGAAACTCAGTAATTCTGGCAGATGCAGTGCCCAGTTTTCAGCTTTCTTCGTATAATCTTGTCGTTTTTTTCCAAGTGATTAAAGCAAATACAGAGAGAATCCATCAGTTTTCACCTCACTCTGGTTGCTCTTAGGGATTATTTCTTACTTTGAATGAAGTCCTTCCAAAGTCTCTTAAAGAAATATGGGGATTATAAGAGGTAATTTATTTTCAAGATTTTTTTTCTTTCTTCATTTAGATGTTAAGAGCTAGTTTACAGTCTGGTCACTCAGAAAAAAAGTTAATACTATCTAGTCAAGTCACTTGAAAAGAGGTCACCTAGATTTGCTGCTCTTTTTTTCAATGAAAATAATTATTTATGTTAACAAAAGCTGATGGATTGTTCTGGAATGGAAGGTGTATTATCCAATATGAGATGAACATATAGATATGGTTAGTTTAATGTCGCTGGAAATGTATCTGTAAATATAAAAACACCGAGAAAAAAAACAAAAAAGGGAATTTAATAAAATGCTAATCAAACCTTCCATCAGCAGTTTGCTAAGTGGTTTAAACTGTAAACCAATAAAGCAGACAAGCAATAGGAAGCAATACTTGAAGGATTAGGAGCAGGTCAGGGGAAAATTAAGAGTCTCCAAGCAAGAGGACTTAGGAAAACTTCTACAGGAGTTCCGGACTACTTGTCAGGCTAAAGTATTTTTGCAGAAAATTTCACAGCTCACCTTGAGATGTGACTTAGATTGCTAAATGAGAATGTGATTTGGCTAAAGAGATTAAAATGGCTTTTCCTTCCAACTTCCCCTTAGAAGGAATTATGTTCAATAGAATTAGTGAAAAAACAAAACTCCATATAAAACTAAAAAACCCAAGCCCAACAAAAAATGCCACTAAACCAAAACAAAACTTCACAATTCTTGAAAATCATGAAGAGTAGGTTATAAAGGAACTAGAAACCTTTAAAACAGACAGAGAAATCTTATGCAGAGAGTCACAAAGACTGTTTATGTCCTCAGTCACAGCATACATTTCATTATTGTTGTTCCCAGCACACTGAAAGTGTTCAGCTTTGGGAGTTCAATCTATTAGAACATTTGTCTGGCAGAGAACAGGCAGAGAGTAAAAACAGGGTCTGAGAAGCATAAAACAAAACAAAAAATACAATCTCACCTAGAATTTTTGTATTAGATGCATTTAGTTGGCTGATTTACAGGATGATGCAGGGAGGAGGGAGAGCAGTTACACCAAGACTGCCCACAGTTAATGAGTTGTGACCAAGAGAGACATGAGCAGTTTCACAGCAAACAGATTTCCATTGTTCATGAGAAGTTAGAAAACTCTGCTGCTCAGAAAAATACCAGCTGCATCCAAGAAACTGACAGCTGCTGTTATCAATATTGCTTCTCAAGTCTTGACCCACTGCCCAGAAGTCCACTGGGTGACCTTGATCTCGATGGCTTGTGGTGGTAAAGCAATAGCTATAAATAATGCATTAAAAGTGTCCTTCCATGTCAGCAGGCTCACATTTGTCAGGCGTTTCCATACTATTCTGGGCCACTTTTTATGGTGTTCTCTTAGAGTGCTGTGCAATTTTCTTCAACTGCTTGAACATGGATTTATCCCTTCCTTAAATACAAATATATTAATATAGACTCGTCTCTTCATCAAATGTGGTCTGAAAAACAACAGTTGGTGAGTACAGTGGGGGAAGAAAAAACAGTTTAGGGATATCACATAAAACGTTGGCATCTTTACTACTTTTTTAAATGGTGTTTATTGTGAGGGAGCAACTTGCATGCTAATGGTGTTTTTCATGTAATATGATGATTCCAAGCGTTTAAGAAAGCAGATAGTTACATTCATGGGGATGCAGAATATCATTATAGGCAATTAGGCATAAGTAGGCATATGACTTACTTTATAAACTCAGTAACCTCTTTATCTGATCTCTTTATCACCACATCATCAAGAGGCACAGAAAGTACCACAAGTGGACAACCTCTGCTCCAAAACAGTATCACTGTATCACCAACCCCTTAACCTAGCTTTCCCATTCGTTCAAACCTCCCAGCAATGGACACTCCACACTCCTCCTTGACACTCTACTTCACTGTTAGGGGGTTTTCCTAAAAACTAATAGAAATCAAACTTTCCAACTTACTGAAGTCTTCTTACTTGGAACTGTTTTTCCTTAACCATTCTTACCTAGTTGTTGCTTTTCCCCTTCACATTCTCTGCAAGACTGCCTTGTCAGAATGAAATTTGGTAGAGTTCCCCATTAATTCATTTGTTCTCCATCCATACAAAAATTGTGTATCCCAACACAACCTATAAAATTTTGGACAGCTCCTATTGCTCAGCTGCAGTCAGTACCTGACAGGTAAAGATCCCTCTTAAAAGTCAGATGTTGAATAACTGTGCAAGATTAAATATACATCCATCTGATCCTTCTGATGTGGCAGAAATTCCCTTGTTTTATTATAGATTTAGAGTAGACAGCTACTCAATAAAACCTCCCTTTTCTCTTTTTTTTTTTTTTTTAAATGACTTTGGGGATATCAAGCGAACTATTCTTTCTCACCTCTTAGACTGTTTTAGTATAGGCAACCTTTTATTCACATTTCATTTCCCTCTTTACTGCCATTCTGTCTTTGCTAAACAAACTCTGGTTTTCTATTTCAGTGCTTGGTTTTGTCTGTCCTTACATAACTAGGATTGGGTATTGGAACTTTGAGGCCCTGATTTTCCTCAAAATGCCTATGGCTTCCAGTGAGCTTGTGATGCCACCTCCACCTCTGATCCCCACTTCCATGCCCTTCTCCTTGTGACATTAGATCTCAGACAACACCCTCCGTGGGGCTGAGGGGCACAGAGAAAGAGGAACACCTTTAAATTGCATCTCCAGCAAGCCCTCAAAGCTGAGCAACACAATTCTAGGGGAACTTGGCTTTTAGTTTTGAAACATGTGTCACAATTGACAGAGCGCATTTGAAGCAGAGGTGTCCCCAAGAAAAGGCAGTGCAGCTTGTCTCCTCAACTCCCACAGATGAGAGAGATCCTGAATCAGTTCTTGGAGTCAGCAAGAACACAAGATTCATGAGGCACTTGCTGAGTCTTCATCTTTCTGCTATTAAGACAGCTCACTTATGGCTGTTTCCAGACTTAAAATCAGGAATTTACTTCATTGATGCACTTGCTGAACGCTTTTTTGTTCAAACAGACAAAAAAACCCAAACCCCAACCAACCAAAAAAAAAAAAACCTCAACCAAAAACTATTTCAGGCTTTGAGCAGGATTTCAAGTAATGTTATGAGCACCAGAAATGCCAAAGAAAAAGTCCAAATAATGCACAGTTGCACAAGAATCCTTTTGGTGCCTAGAAACCAAGACAAATTTGGAGTGTCTTAGCAGCTGGGTTGTGTTTCCCACCAACCTGCTAAAGTCTTTTGAGGCATAAAATCATCAAGGGCCAAGACATGGAAAGAGTCATTCCAGTGAGACACTAACCAGTGCCTTCTGGCAAAGGACAAGTGACAGAGACACAGCCCAGTACTGTAGGAATCCCCATGTTGTCATAATCTATAAACAAGAAGTTTTAGGAAAGTTTCCAGGATTCCTTGCCATTTTCATATCAGCAGCACAAGTTGCCAGGAGAGACTTCTCTGCTTTTTCCAGTGCCTATCAACACACAGCATGTGTCCCTGTTTCTGCACTGGGAAATTGAAAGTGAAATCATGAGAGAAACCAGTCTTATACACGATAGAGAGCTTTGTGTAAGCATGAGAGGAACCACTGTCTCAGCTAGTAAAATGTCATTTGGATTAATTAAGGGGCAGTAGATAACCCTTAAACTTCTACAAACACTCAGGACAATTCTGGATAACTGAGAGCTAATTCTAGGTAGGAAAATGGACGGCCCCAACACTAAGCCATCTGTACTTTTTTTTTCAGATTTGTGGACATTTTAGCACATGTTTAACCACCCTCTATAAGCAGGATCTTTTGATAAGTGAAAATATATTAATTGACTAATCGAGGCTCTGCTTCCCATAAGAGAACAGAGGTCTTCATTGTATGGTACAAGTGCATCTGTTGGTAGCAACAGGTAGACTTCAGGTAGACATTGAATCATGATGTGATGATAAAATGTGACATAATTATCAGCATAGTTCTTAAGCTAATTGCTGTGTTGGATAGGGACATTCTACCTTGCATCATGAACAGCAATCCCAACCTGCTGTTGGGACACCCTACCAGAAACAGGAATGTTTCCCGGCCTAAAACTGGAAAGTATATTTAAGGTATGCTGTATTCAATTAGCAAAACAAATGCCTGTATAACCGAAGAATCACACAAAATCAATCTGATTATCAGAGAATCTGAAAATATCCCAGATATTATAGACATTTTAGCCAAAGATAAATTTTAAGTCATAACCAATAGTACACTACTTTTAAACCCTAAGTTAGCATTTGATATTGAAAAAACACTTACAAAATATGCTAATTTGGAATTGATCTTAAAAAATTATAAAGTTTTCAGCAACTTGACCTTCTTCACCTCAGCTGGAATGTCATGCTACACAAATGCAAGCAGTTTTAGCTATAATAACCACTGTTCTTTCACTGCTGATTGTGCTTTCAGTAGACACAGAGCCCATGGACAGTGTATGTAAAGTATATTTAGTTTTCTAACACATGGTGAAAAATCATGAATGCAGTTCTTTAGTTCTGACCTTTAAATAAGCCAGTTTAAACACCAGTATCATACACCTTGCCTTCTGAGGACAGAAGTTATGTTCAGCTGAACAGTCTAACAGAGGCCAAGGAGATGAATGGTGTGTGCCAGACAGTACCTTTACATTATGAAAAATTACTTTAGGATTCTCTATGCCTGTACCCGGCCAAATAAAAGTGCACTGTCACTACTGCTGCCACCAAATTAAACTAATTAGTCCCAGCCAAATATAAAACCACTGGATTTGAGCCCAGAGGAGCACTGGAGAGACACAATTCCCTGATGCAGCTGCTGGGTACTGCTGCCAAGCAGCAGGTCAGCATGGGCAGTGGCACTGAAGGAGTGAGGGAGCCTGGCCCTCAGCACAGCATCCTCAGCTAGACCCAGACTAGGGTTCCCTCTGAGCCCAAGAGCTCTGAAGTATCTTTATTCTAAAAGAGGCCAGCCGGGTTCCAAACCTCCACAATTTCTTCATTTGTGTGGTGGTACTCTCCAGGCTATTGCCCTATTATTGTTTCTTTCAGGCTTCACAAGCAGGATTGGCAAATCTCAGATGTCCTAGTGATAAGTTAAAGATAGGAAACAACTCTGATTCACTAGCCCAGCACTACACGTTCAAAGCTTCAAATAGCCTTTGCAACACATAGGTAACTACTGCAGTCACCAAAAGTATCTGTTTTCTAATTTCAAATGTAGCTGTTTCCAGAACGTGGTAGCTCTGACTCAAATTTATTAGATTTACAGGCACACATGAGTAGAGGGCTACATGCAACCTTGAGAGCTGAAGCTGCCCAAAGTTACAATTTTTATCTGTATTGAACTAGAGAGGCCAATAAACTTGTTTAGAGGAATTATTTTGCTGTCTTTTCTTCCTGCCAAGCTCAACCTTCAGCCTTTGCACTGCCCCTGCCAAGCACATCCAAGAACATTTTTCTTTCAAGCCCCTGTGTTTGCCCTGACACTTCCACTCCTGTGCTTGTGTGCTGCAGAAGGTTCAGGGCATCACACTCACCATATGTGACTGCCCACAGAGACGATGAGGACACGGCCAGCAGCTGGCAGGAAAAGTGACATTCTCTTACACTGATGTGACGTTTAATCCTGGGCTCAGTGAAATGTATGGCACTATATTTATTAAATAGCTGAGCCATCCTACAACAGCAGAAGTTGGCTGCAGCTGTGACAGCCTGTGAACTGGTCCAGGAAACTGGCTGGAGGTTTCTGAGGAAGAAAATCACTGCTAACTTTTAGCATCTTCCAAATAAGTTTTCCTTTACCAGGTGTTGCTACACCTGATGGTGTCATCAGCAGAGCAGGCAGTGAACCCCATTCCTGACTGGCTGGTTCCTTCAGATTTGTGGGAAAGGAAAGAGTCAGCCAAACCTGCCTGCTCTGCAGTGCAGTATGTGACAAAGGACACTGGGGACACCACTGGGGAGACAGCCCCCACAAGGTGGCCCATCCCAGCTCTGTCTCCCCTTTCCTGTGACTAGGGAAGTCAGTCATAGCTATAAGGTTCCTTATTATAAGAAAAGCCTAGATAGAAACATACACGCATACACACACACACACACATGTACACACATATACATATTTACATTCACACATGGATACCTATATATGTGTGTGTTTATATATAGGCATGACAGAGCTATGATGAAGCTGCACAGAATTCAGCATATCACTGCTTTCACTGCTTTTCCATTTGAGCCGTGTACAGCAGAAGGATTTTATTGGATTTTTCCTTTTTTTTTTTTTTTTTTTTTTTTTTTGTTACCTTGCCACTGTAGACAGGAGCAGTTTGGGGGAGGGGAAGGATGCCCAGAGGCTACTCCATAAAGCTGGGGCGCTGCTGCCATCTAGTGAGGTGTGTCTGCCCAGGGATGCACACATATACACACACGGCAAGGTGTGGGGACACCTTTCTGTTCGTGTTTGCCAGGTAAGGCCGGGAGCATCGTGCCACTCTGAAATTAAAGGGGCAGTCTGGAAGCTGAGCCGTAGGACAACATGGCATACAGCAGAAGTGCCTGTTTCCCATAGGGAAGCCTGCACTACAGCCAGGTTACAGCCTGTGTGGGAGCAGTTCATTAGGATGGTTCAGTGAGGCTGTATCAGATTCTGCTAATGCCTGAACATTATCATTTCAGAGAAAATATATAAAATCAGTCCAGATTTTACTAGGGATCAAATTATGGACGTGACAGTGATTGGAGCGTTGTGTATGAATTGTCACGGGAGACCCCAACCCTTGTGAGCACAGACTGCTGTCTGACAAAGGTAACACTGAAATGCAGCTTCCCTTCACAGATCACTTCCACGTGGGAAAAACAAAGGACCCTTTCCACATCCAAAACAGATCTTTTCTGACCTATAGCTGGTTCCTACAGTTTTAGATCACTCTGCAATAGTCAGGAATAAAAAGCAGATGAAGAGATACAAAATGCAAAGTACACTAGCTACAGCTTCACTTGCAGAAAGCTTTGTGATTCATATGTCTTATCCCAGAACAGGAGGAACAGAATAACCCAGGAGAGAGGCACCGGTCTTGGTGGGCTCCGTGTCATGTCACACGAGAACGTTGTAATCTTGCAAAGCCATCACTTCCACACCTGTGGCCTGTCCCCTGGGCTCAATGGCTCCCTGCAGGGGTAGATGGGAGAATCCAGAAAGAAATCCTAATATACCCGTGTGGGAAAGGGAATGAATGGATGACATTGCGGTGTGAAGTCAGGAAGGGGGTTAGTTTTGAAGCTATTGAATTAAAGCTACAGAAGAAAGTAAAAGGTCTGGCTGGGCATTTGACGTGCTTGTTTGAGAGCACTGCTTCATCCCATGGCACATCAAATCTGTTCCTCCACAGGGAGTCCTAGACACATGGTTATCTTATGAAGCAGACATTTGGCCTATTTTCCTAAATATGCTGACAGACCTAAAGATGGTACTGTAAAATATAGTTTGCTAAATTGTCTGAGAACTGATGGAAAAAGAAAGCACTTAAAGTGCTTTCTTAATTACTATCCATGGCTTATTGTGTTGGTTTTGACTGTGAGAATATTAATTCTCTCCATAGCAGCTTATATGGGGCTGGGTTTTGGATCTGCACTGAAAACAGTGTTGATAACACAGAAAAGTTTTTGTTATTGCTCAGCAGCACTTACACAGCATCAACAACTTTCCTGCTTCTCCTCCTGCTCCTCCAGCGAGGAGGCTGGGGGTGTGCAAGGAGCTGGGAAGGGACACAGGCAGGACAGATGACCCCAACTGACCAAAGGAATATTCCATACCATATGGCATCATTCCAGAGTATAAAGCTGAGAGAATAAAGAGGAAGTGAGGATGTTCAGAGGGATGGTGTTTGTCTTCTCAAGTCACAGTTCCACGTGATGGAGCCCTTCTTCCCTGTAGTTAACTGGACATCTGCCCATCCATGGGAAGCAGTGAATTATATCTTGTTCAGCTTGATTGTGTCCATGGCTTTTGCTTTACCTATTAAAGTGTCTTTATCGCAACCCAGGAGCTTCTTCACTTTTACTCTTCCTATTCTCTCCTCCGCCCACCATGTGGTGAGTGAGTGAGCAGCTGCACGATTCTAGTTGCTGACTGGGGTTAAACCACAACACTCACCAACTCTGAGAATTAAAGTCTTCCAAGACTTCTTCCAGTCTTCCAAAACTTTCTGTAACCTGGATCAAAGTAAGGCCATTTTGCAGCCTCTGCTCTTGCATTATGGACTCCCCACTGACTGACTCAATTGCTCACGGGTCTGAACCATGCAGAGACTGATGTTTTAGAGAGGTGTATTTTTGATTTGCACTTGGATAATGGGTCTTCTAAGAAAGTATTCTTTTTCTGTTTCATTCCCCTTTTCTCAGACTCATCTAGATTCTGAGGATATGAGTGCTCTTACACTGCCCAAGAATTTACTTTTCTTTTAAATATGTGGAATCAGTCTTATGCTCTGATCCTGGAAGAGCTTATGAAGATTTAGCCTCATGCCTTTATTCTAGTACCTATTAACTTCATGACAAGATTATGCAGTTATGTAGATATTTGCAGGAATTGCCACTGCATGTTGTTAAATTGAGCATATAAGGCAGTGTTCCTATGATATTGTAGAAAAATATCTGTGGCCAAAGAAAATGTCTGAAAATCATGACATTTTCACTGACAGCTATCATATTTTTCCCCTGGAAAAATATAATAAAAATCCATAGTCTAATATTCAAGCTTCCCCTAAATCAACCAGTCAAGCAATAGTTTCTATTCTATCCAACGTGAGTGACAAATCACATTCCTATCTGAATAAGACACTATAGATGATAACACTTGAAGCAAATTGTTTCCAAACCTTTATCAGACTAAAACATCTGAGAACAGATGGCACTCACCCAGAATAAAACCACTCTAAAACCTGGACAGAGCTGTAATACTAAAAAAAAAAAAAAAAAAAAAAAAAAAAGAAAAAAAGAAAAGAAAAGCCAAACAAAAAATGAGGACTGATTTTAGAGCAAAAATTTTAAGGCAGGTCTTCTGCTGGACATCTAGAATAGGTGACTCCAAATTAGAGATTAAATATAAACAAGACTTTGCCCTCAAAATATATATGTTGCTTGCATCAGTCTCTACTATAATGGAACTTTTACCAGGCAGAGGATGAACTCATAGAGCGCTGGAGTGAGTGAAAGTGAGTGAAGGAAAATTATTGGTGCAATCATCAGACTGCCAGAAATGGCCTTTTTCCATCTGACCTGTGAGGAATAGAATCTGTTTTAGCCTCAGTACAAAACTGAGATTCCCATTTGACTTTCTAGAGACCTTCATAGCTCCTTCCCTGGTTTTCTTCCCTTCTCTCTCTTTCCCACCAAGCCACACTCATGTTGAACCATGAGCTATTCTGTGCACAGTTTAGCACCTGCAAAAGAGCCCCAACCAACACACATACCACACAGGAGAGGCAGGGGATGTAATTCACCACTACAAATAATTTATACTTGAAGCCTAAGTGCAAAGAGATTAACTCTGAGGCCTGTCAAGATACTGCTGCTATTTGTTGCACCACACCAAGCAGCAGCACTGTTGTTAATCTTTGCCACAAGAGGCATGTATTATATTTTATAACACTATGAGCAATCCTCACATGCTTTCTAAAAGGAGGAGAGCCAAAAAAAAAAAAAAAAAAAAAAAAAGCTGAGAAAAATAGTAAGGTAGGACAGTAAAAAGAAACGCAATGAAACAAACGTGCAGCTAAGAGTCATCTTATCCTGCTATATCTGTCCTCCCCTCTAGACACCCCTATGGAGCTATTTTAGTAAGTTTGGCTATTTATTATATTGTAAGCCCTGCTGCTTGATTTATTGGGCCTTGGTTGCCTCAAGGAGTGAGAAAATCTCTTTCCCTTCTCAGCTTAGAACAGAAGAAAGTTTTATTACCATCTCTGTGGTGCCCCCTGGTCCTTTCTTAGTGATGCTATTTCTGGCATAGACTGATTGAAAAGTGCTTCTGTCCCCCACATGGCTGCCAGTTTGACACTTTTTGACATTTCTAAAAACTCGTGCTCTTCCTGCCAACTCCCTGTTGCTTTCTAAACCTTTTTAATCCTGAAGAATGCAAACTAATCTACTGAGAGAAAGAAGCTGGTCCTGGGAAGCAGAGCTAGAAATGTCAGAGTGGTAGAAATGATAAATTTACCTGCTAGGGAAAGAGACTTAACACAGGAGAGGGGCTGTTAAGAAACGTTGCTGATACTGTGGCCAGTTAATATTATCTACTCTAAAGACAGTATATTATTTAGCAGAACTGTGTAATATCTTCTCAAAAAAAGAATGGTCTGGAGGCAAGCACAAAGCATGGTTAATCAAGTGGAATAAAGCAGTGGTCCCTGAGGGAGACTTAAACTACTTAGATCTAAGTATAGCTAATAAAAGTTAGCAATTCAAGAGAGTTTCCAAAAGGCTTTATTATTATTATTGTTGTGTCACGCCTGATCTTTTGAATGGAAAGGTCAAAGAGCCTATTTTGTCCTAACCTGATAGATTTATTTTCCACAGAGTACTCTACATATGCAGAGAACATCAGGCCCCAAAAGACCCCCTCTTCCCTCTTCTCACTTTCCACACTGTACAGTTACTTTTCAGGCGGCCTCCTAATTCCAGAAAGAAATAGACAGTTTCTATTCTAGCACCATAAAACAATAAGCTCCAGGTTCTAGAGAGACTCTTCACATTTCTTTACCTTGTTACATTCACAATGATGCATTTAAAATAGATGTCCTCTGTCGTTTCTTTGTACCCATAGCTCTTTACAGACACAAGGCTACCTTCAGCCACTTAACCAGGAATCTAAAGACAAGGCTTTCCATCTAGGCTGCAGGCAGCAAAATGCAACCATGGTTTACCCTCAAGCAGGCAGCACTACTAGCAGGAAGCCCAGTTTAAAGAAAAATGAGTTGTAATGCACATAGGTGATAAGGGCTCTAAGCCATACTTCTCAGGTGCCTGTTTTTCTTAATTCATTGCTCTAACATGTTGGAAGCAGACATATTCCCTTCAAACTCTAATATTTCCCATTGACTGTGCCTGGCTGGAGCTGGCTGCTCAGCACCCTTCCAGCCCAAGCACACCTATCCCCACCCCAGCACAGTTCCTCCCTGGCAGCATTCAGAAAACCTTACATTCATTGAAATGTAATTGGGGTAATCATAAGATTCCCTAAATACCACCTGGGTTTTCATTGCTGTTTGAAGACATCAGAGGCACTTGACTGGTAAAAGCACAGAAGTGCAAGGATTCAGGAGAAACTGGGCTGTTCAATTCTGACTATAAACAGAATATTTTGAGATCAGACAGTCTGACACTATTTTTTTATTACGTCTGAATAGCAGAAGAATGGATTAGACATTGACATTTCAACATAATAATTGTCAAAAATAACTTAGAAAATGCATCACCAGGAAAATAAAAGTTTCTTTTTAGTGAAAGATTCACCACTTCTCTAGCTTTATGAACAATACAGCAGCAAAGAGCAGAACTCAGCCTTCAACTAGGTTTTTTGTTCCTACCAAAGGGCAAGACAGAAAAAATACAAAGACACCAACAATGATGATCAATAGAGAGAACACTTTAGATGACATCCTGGGCTAGCTTTAAAATGGGATTTATATGTATTTTCTTTGACATTTGACAGCATGTATTCCAGTACAACACAGAGGTTCCCTTCTGTGAAGCACTGGCTTATGAGAAAAACTTCTAGAAGAAAGTGAAGAAAAAAAACATTAATGAACAGGAAAGTATTTATTAGCTTGGCTTCATCTGTGTCCATCAAAATCTTGACTTTCTCTTACACTCTTCTCTGTGACAGGTCACTTCTGATGCAAAATCTAGAACACTACCATTGAAAACTCCTGTACAAATTGAAATAAAGTCCAAAGACTTAATTTCAGCAACCTTACATTTTACATACCCCAGAAAGAGGTATCTATGTGACTGCTCTGTATGGTGCAGAACTATATGCAGCCTTGCCATCTGGCCTGGAAGGGAGTTTGACACTGGAGCAGAAGCAGCAGTGAAAGGTGCTTGCAGTGCTGCTTACTGTTGCTGATATTAGTAATTCAGCTCCATTAAGCTGATACATACTGGATTCATTAGAAACATGAAATGTATTGAAGAAACCAGAACTCTGCATTCCCTGCCTGTTAGATTAATAAATTCCATGAAGTTGCATTAGACATCTCAACTAAGGAAGAACAGCACAGAAAAGGAAGCAACTCCGGGGGAAAACAATTCAAGAATACGAATGCATCCAAAGATCATAGCATGACCCACAGGATTTGCAAAACTGCCCCTTTTGCAAAGCATCCAACATACCTTTGACCTACTTATACCTTCAGACACTGGCATTTTGATGGCCTCTCTCTCAAGATGCCTCTTGGCAGTACAGGAGATTTTACCCAAATAACACAGGACCTGCTGAAAACTAGCTTAAACCTGCAAGGGCTAAAAGCAGCATGGAGAGTTTCACTGTTAGGCACAGCAGTGAACTCAGGAACTAAACCTGGAAGTTTACAGCACAAGGTTCAGTTGTCAGCTCCATCACTGGCATGTAATGCCACCCCGGGGAGATTCTTCCTTCTTGTCCAACTTTCCTGAGTCGGGAGGTTGAGAGGAAGATGGTCTCCTCCCACATCTAGTACAGTTCAGCTCTGATATCAAGGGATTGGTGTGGTACAAATAAAAATGGAGATATGTACAATTACTCTTCAAGGCCATCTCCAAATCTCTCAAGATTAGGATTGCTTCTCCTTCCTCAGACAGGCAGGATGCTCTTAATCTGTATCCTATTGCTGTGAAGAACTCATTTCCTTCAGGAAAAAGAAAATACACCTTCAGCAAATACAGAAATATCAGGCTGTCATTGGGAGGAAACAGGTGTGATACAGAATGTCGTGAGACAGCTTTCTCCAGCAGAGCTTCCCAGAGGCATCCCTAAGTGAGGGACAGGGGGAAGAAAGCTCTCCCGTAGGTAACCTTTTAAAAGGGCATCCTGGCAGTCAGAAGGCATTTGACTTTTGGAGGTCCCTGGGTCCCAAAGCCAAAATCTCTCTGCTTATTCTTCCCAGACACAGAGCTCAGAAATGTGAAAGAGAGCTTTAATTATAAACAGTAAGGGTAAAAGCCTGGTCTTAACAAGTCAGTGATGAAACTCTCCTCAGCTTCTCAAAGGTATTTCTAAGTTGCAGTGTTGGTTTTAGTTTTTAAGTTTATGATTTTTTTTTAACTTTACCTTCTGAAACGTGGGTTTGAAAATATCTGTGAAGCTGGCTACAATTGCTTGTGACCTATAAAATATATACAGTAGTGTGTTATCATATATTAGTGTGTTATTCTCACAATTTCCCCCCTCTCCTAAAGGGTACAGGGGATGCACTTTGGAGACAAAAATTCTATTTCAATTTTCAGGTTGTTGCCATGCTGGTCTCCAGAGTTCATTTTGTCTTTGAATTTAGAAAATTGGAATTCTTATCTCTCTGGCCATACATCCTGTACGATTTCAGTCAGATTCCAGACTCCCTGATACTTTTTTATGCTGCATACGTAGCACAACTGCAGAACTGAGTTTCTCAGCTCATATATCCTCTTTTGCCCAGACTAATACACTGAAGTCACAACGACCACAGCCCCTTTTCTGACTTTACATAGTGGCAGATTAGGGGGCCCAGAAAACCCTTTTCACTCCACACCACTGTGACATGAAAATTTTAGACTCATAGAGATAGTCTGCTGTATCTCTGTGGTAAGATTTACACTTCACAATGATTAGGACATTGAATATCCTTTACCTGTGAATTCTTTTGATTTATCCTTTACTCACTGAATTTTATAAGTTCATCCTTTCCTACTAGTGGTTATTAATTAGCCTTGAAGCAAATTTTCCTTTAATTTCACCTTTATTTCCATTGTAATCACTCCTCATACAACAGCAGCCTCTTATTTTTTCATGCTTGGTACACTTATATTGGAAAATGGGTTTATCTACAGAGTTACACAGACTATCACAATTTATAACAGTGTGTTTAATTCTTTGGAACCAAACTGAGCACTAACTGCCTTGAGCTGTTTGGTGGGAAATTAGATTTGTGCTAAACTGCTTAATGCTCTGGGGAATGCAGAATAAACTAGATGTGGCAATTTTATGAGTTCCAGAACTTCAAAATGACTATATTTTTATCACTATCACTGAGCTTGGATGTCATTATCTAAGATTTTTTTTATATATATCATTGTCCCAAAATGGATTTAAATTTTTTTAAAATGAGGAGGAAAGCAGGGGGAGGGGGTGGTTTATGCAAAACATTTCTAATTTAAAACACTCTACACACTTAAAACATGGAATAAAGAAAGACAATTTGGGAGCATTTTCATTTAAATTTTACCTTTTAGATAAGACTACGTCAATAAATGCGGTGTGTTTTCAGATTGGCAATCTAGAAGTAAAACTTAAGTTGAAAACATGAGAAAATAATTGTATCTTACTCCTTTTCCAAACTGCAGCAGAAGGACAGATCTCAAATCCATTCTTTCGTGACACTACCCAGGTCACATCAGAGAAGGGGGAAAGAAACAAAGAAATGATGATAAAATTATTTATGCTCAACCGTTTAAATAGGCATTCCAGCTGACACCACACTAATTCTGAATAACAGCACTGCTGTATGGACAAGAGTTCTTTATTTAAATTCCCAAGTGCTGTTAATGTAATATGATAATGCAACACAATTAGCTATTTCAGCAAGACCTGATATTACCAAACCTTTTATTGCATGATGAAGTGCCATCTCCATTATGAAATCTCATAAAATACATTTATCACGTCAAAAAATATATATTTGCAATAGGAGGACAATAGAAATTGTTAACAAGATGATGAAGCTTCTGGAGCAGTAATTATGTGGCTAAAAGGCTGTGATTGTCCCACAGTGCTTCTAAGGCAGGTTTCTGCAAGCAAGATCTGTATTGCAATGTTTTATGTTAAATTCACTGCCAATTCTGCCATTGCTAAGGACAAGAAAATTGATAATTTTCTTGTCCTTGGCAATGCTGTGGAAAGATAAAATACACAATGGAATAGTCTGGATTTGCAAACAAACTCCACACGTCTGCTGAGTTATGAAAATATAGGAACCCGTTCTTGTACTGAATGGAGAAGGGTTTGAATATTTCTGTATTGCTTTAGTATGATGAACAGGCAAGCCAAGCTTGACCCATCTGTCCAGTTGCTGTTGCCAGATATTGGCCCTCACAGAACTAAAAAAAAAAAAATTATTTCCAAAAAATTTATCTTCTCTTTTGGTTGAATTATCCAAAAAGCTCCTTGATTAGATTTTTTTTTTCCAATGATAGACCAATGAGCAAAAATCTCTGCAAAGACTTCACAGAGTTCTGATGGGACTCTA
The DNA here is from genome assembly GCF_052056855.1 of Sturnus vulgaris. Lineage (NCBI taxonomy): Eukaryota > Metazoa > Chordata > Aves > Passeriformes > Sturnidae > Sturnus > Sturnus vulgaris. The sequence goes on along the minus strand of NC_142243.1, from coordinate 65,360,724 downwards.
TATTTTTAAGTCCTTGCCAATGAACATGTTTTCAAATAACTGGAGCTTTTAATAGGATTAGCTGTAACTGGGATCTGTGCATAAAGCCTGCTGTGACAGAGAACAAGGAAGAACTTGGACAGAAAAAAGAGAAGTAAGAATAGGCTAGGGTATCTAATGTATCATAGTTAAATGATCCGGAGATCCATACAAACCTGAAAATCTAAAAAACAATGAAAAAACTTGTCCTACTATGATATAAAAAAAAATTGTATGTACAGCATAAAAATCTGAGTCTGTAGAAACCTGGACTTCTACCTCAGTGCCTTTCTTGGAAGGAGATTTGAAGAGCCTGATGCTGTCCTCATAGAGAGAGACTAATTATGGAGACTAATATACTAAAGCTTTAATAAGGGCTATTGGCAAGTAATTACCTCCATTAGTATTTCTAGACACACATCATTGGAAATTATTGTTAAATGATGCCCTTTCCTGTCAGATGTGTATCTATCAAGGCAGTGGTTTTCATAAAGCCAATTTTAAATTTTGGGCAAGGAAAACAGAGTCTATTGAAAAGCAGATACATTTAATGAAACCAAGAACAGTACCTGTACTGTGTATGTAGATTGAAATCTTCAACCCATCCAAGTTGCTGAGCAGTCAGGAGTTAAAAGAGATTAAATGGATTTCATTCTTCAGTGTATAATGGAAGTAATTTCTTCCCTGCAACCAATAAGTCTGCAAAAGTTTTCATTAACTTCTCTTTACTGCTGATAAGACCTAGAAGAAGAGAACTTATCCAGCTGCTGTCTTTCTGGTTGTTTTTATTGTTAATTTTATTGCTCTTTTTGTTGTAGCAGCTATTATTTTAGGCATATGATTATTGTTAGCATGTTTCTTAGTACACAATGAAATTTAATAAATTAATATTATACATCACAATACTTGGATAAAATGAAATAATCATATTACTAAAGCATAATCACATACAGGCACAATCCCTAAAAACAAAATTATAATTAAAATCCATGTTTTATCAATATAGCTTGAACTTCAGTGCTTGGAAGGGCAAGTAGGAGGAACAGACACATGTACAGCTGCAGATACCACCAACAAATATGAATCATTCCTGCTTGAATTTTTACACTCTTTGTATGGTGAACCTCTCTCTGACATCAGTAGTACTGGTCACTAAGCACCGTACAATATAGTTGAAGAGATCAAAGAAGATCAATTTCTACCAAAAAAAAAAACCAAAACAAAAACCAAACCAACACAACTGCATCATTGTAAGTCTTCATTTGGGCAATTTTAGTGACATTATGCAAGTCTGCAGAGTTGGACAAGAGGAAAAATACATCATTTCCAATGACGGAAATATTTTTTTATTTTGGATATTTAATTATTTTAAATATCTATGCATATTTAATTTTAAGTATCTTTCAAACTAATAAACTTATGTTGTTATTTTAAAGATAACTTCAAAATAGATTTCTCTGTTTCTTTGGTACTTCATTAAATCCACCTTTCTAGATAAAGTTTTAAATAAGAGGCCTTTGCCATGAGACTCTTCAAGGTAAAGCTGAGCATGACCATTTTTTTGTCCTATGTTTCTTTGACCCCAGCTCAGTATGATGAAACATAGAAGTTCCCTCCAAGAAGAACTGGAAAAAGCAACAGTGACTGCCTCTCACAAGAGTCTGATTCATGTATTTCTAGGATAAGCCAAATGTAAAAAAAAAATCAGTGACTGAGATTTTAATAGAAACATCTTCATGTTTTTTAGTCTCTCAGAAGGAATTCTCCACTCCATGTAATTTTATCTTGGTACCATGGGAACCAGCTGGATCCCTGTGTTTTCATACCATCTGTATGTGATCACTGAAACAGGCACAGAAGTCTCACAGCCCAAGTGCTGCACACTTCTGGAGCTCTCCCCCAAGAACGAGCTGATGTTTGAGGTAAAGAAATGGCTGAGACTGAAGATCACTCCAGATGGTACAGTCCTGAAGGCAGCAAAAATACAACTGCAAGAATTTGAGATATAAATAAATGCCAGCTGTATATTAAAAAAAAAATTCAGATTTTGAGTGTATTTTAATGGTACTTACAAAGACACTCAGCAGGACTTGATATACTGCTATATGCCACTGGATTTCAGTGGAAAGTAACCTCCAAGGCAGTATCTTTGTAGATAGTATCTTGTACTTTTGGTACAAGCTGCACATCCCCACAGCAACCGATTTACAGTCCAAAATCCCTGATGCTGAAAACCTGATATTCCCCACTGCATCAATTTTAGGGGAAGTTTAGGTAAATTTAACACCAATCTGGCCCCTGAGTATTGGAAGCTCAACTTGTGGGTGAAGTTTGTGGGAAGGTTCAGTCTGCACCCTCTGGGGCTGTTCCCCAGTGCAGACCCAACACAGCAAGGTGGGCAGCTTGGCTTCAAAAGTAGAGTCAGGGTAAAGCCAGCAACTCCTAAAGTGGGTGCATCTAACTTGCTCTGGCACTGCTAAGCTGTTCCTACTTAATACTCCTCTTTGGCCACAGGAAGACAAAATGCCATTGTGAATTCATCCCTGAAACCCAGTCTGGTCTTAAATTTTAAAAAATTGAAATTATGAATATCCTCTGAGACTGCATCCTAGGTAGTGCCAGAGTATGTACAAAATAATTAAGTCATGGGATAAACCATGAAGAAAAGAATTTCATGAACTATCTTGGAAGCATTCCTGAAAGAAACTGTATACAGACTTGTTTTAAATCATTTATGTACCACCACAACCATAAATATTCCAGGAAATATTTTTTAACTAGAATTGTTATTTTCCTCATCAGTTATGCTCAATGGCTAATTTTGACTGTTCTACATGTCACTATCTCAAGCAGACAAAAACAATGGTCAAGGGGGCAGCATGAAGAATATTTCATCTGAGGAAAAGACGGAGTAATACTTAGAAAGATCTTTTTTTCCTTGTTTCTCCTCAACTATATTTTTTCCAGAAAAGAGGGAGTAATTTTTAATGCACTCAGAAGAAATCTGTCTGAGTAGTCAGGGCTATACTTAAAAACATGTGTAAATACCTATGGATAGACTTGAGTGCCTGGAGTAAGTCATTTAACACCAGTGCATGAGAGGATCCCAACTCAGGAGGGACTTTTGGGAGCTCTCCCAGAATCCTAAATGCTTGTTTAAGTTATTGGTTACTTGGATCATGAGTACTGCAGTCAGTCTGTTCTGGAGGAAGAAATCCTGAAGAGCAAATACAGTTTGATTAATTTCCCTGTTTATCCCAGCACTGCAGAGCACACAGAGCCCATCACGTACAGCCACATAAGACAAGACCCTCCTCTGGGGTCCATCACCTCCTCAGCCCCCCTTCAGTGTCCAGACCTCTGTCTTTAAGGGATGTTGGATTCCCATTGGATTGGTTTCACTTAAAGCAGTGCTAATTGAAAGAGCCCTCAGGTTTATTCTAGGAACTGAATGAGTTTGTCTACATACCTTCAGTGGAAGAAGAAACCTGGATTCAATGATTTTTTTTTTGTGATTCTTCTTCATTTATCATTTACAATCTTTGGCTCCTAATGAATATAGATCTATATATAATTGCATTAAATTTATGAGATGTGTTTCAGTATTAATAATTTCATATATATCAAAACACCTTTTGGAAGCTGGCCAAAACAATATATAAATTTCTGTAATTTTAAAAGGTAATAGCAGCAAAATACTAAATACAGGGCTGCAACAATGAGCTTCTCACATATTTCTCTCTCAAGATCCTGATTTAAATTCTGGTTTATCAATTAAAAAAAACACTACCAGCTTTCAAATTTTAATTTCCTTTTGAAATAAAGGTCTCATCTAGATAAAGCTGGTGTTGCTTGCCTCTCAATGCTCCCTACTTTCATTATACAGATTATTTTTCATACAGCTGCTAAATCCTATTTTCACAAGAGAAAAAAAATTTGCACCTCCAATCATCAAAGCAGCATAATTTAGGCCTTTATTATGTCAGTCATGAATTGTCTTTCTTGTGAACTCACAATGTCATAATATTCTTTCTGATTAATGAGGATCCTGCAATTACAGGGTAGGAACCGTCATGCTGTACTGCAGAGCCTGTCGAGAGGCAAAAATTACTGTTAATGCTAATGCGTTACCGGAGAGTTAGGGGTGGAATTATTACTGTCAGCAAATCCAAAGGGTCGGCACCCACAAGATGGATGGCTTTTGTCATTTCTGGAATGCAGTTCTGGGAGGCCAATGAACTTTCACATGGGACCTCACCAATTCCCACTGCCACTTTCTGCATGCTTAGTGCCCCTGTTCACATTATCTGGAGCACCTCTGCCCACCTAGGAGGCTGCCAGATGGAGGTGGAACAAAAGGGACCTAGGAAAGCTAGCCTGGCTAAATGGAAATCTATCACACCAAAACAAACCAGTTTCACTCTTCGAAGTATAATCAGCTTCTCTCGTGCAGGTGAAAGGCAAAATCAAATCAATAAATATTCAAATAAATTCTTGAATTGTTATAGGCCATTTGTTTCCTTTTTAGTTGCTTACAGTGCATTTTCCGACCTGTAATCACAATAAAATCAAAGAGATTTTACAAACCTGTGTACTTTATGGTACTTATTTTACACCCATGTGTGATCCCCACTATAGAAAACACAGGATTTTTGCTATAATTGTCTCTGTGACTTGGATAATTTAATCCTATGTCTAAATGGGAAAGGGATGTGACATTTTATGTGCTGCTTGAGTACTTTTCAAATTTTGCTCTCAGCATTTCTAAAGAGTACTTCAAGCTTTCTACTGTTTATTATTTCTCCACATCACTCAGTAGTACAAGCATATAATAAAGATCAAAAACATAGGACTTGAAATCTGAAAACCAATTTTTCCCTTTAGAAAATAAATACTCATGATGGGAATGATTAAATAACGAGCAGCATAAGTGATGTCAAAAACCAAAGTGTCTTTGATGCTGCACTTTCAGAACACAATATCATCTTCCTTGAATCCTCCTCTTTTGTCACATCTCCTTATTTAATTTCATTCTAGTAGGATGCATCATGTTTGAACAACTCAAGTGGGGAGGCTCATTCCAGCTTCCAATATGTCAATGCCATTAACTGAACACATGTTTTGCAGTGGAAGAGACTGGTTGATGTAGCAGTACAGTCATTATTCAGCAGACAGACATCCAGCTGAAAGCCATTAACCCAGAGAAAACAAATGACTGTTCTCAGGATTTGCCCCTCCAAGTTTATGCTGCTGTAAAGAAAAACATTTAGTCCCACACTGCAGTTCTCCACGTAAAGAGCTTTCTTTACAAAAAAAAAGCATCCCCTTCAAATGAACAAATCAGTTTAAATATATCTCTTAGCTTGGAAAAGCAACATATATTTAGGAAATCATTCCAGAAAGTAGGTAAAAGCAGAAACAAATAATGGTTTAAGGGTATGAACAAATATTGCACTATTTTCTATCACCTAAGGAGCTTCAAGCAGTCGGGAAGGGGAGAAGGAACAAAAACATTCTGACCTACCACAAGCTTTTTGAAGTTCTATTTAAAAGTAATAGTCTGTGATATGTAGGAGTTCAAGAGACTAGTTGATTCAGTTGCATTTCACTGTTATTAAAAATATCCCAGAAATGGTACCAGCCATAATATTTCAAGTACACTTCATGATCTAATGATAGTCAACAATCAAGATTGTTGGGTAAATAAAAGATTCAGATTTACAATATGCTGATGTTGCTAAAATCAGTGAGAGTTTATAACTTAGTTGAACTAGCATAACTAAGATTATGGTGGACCGCTCCATTTTATATGGCAAAATTACAAGAAAAGTTCACAACATAAACTCTTAGCAACTCAATATATTCCATGGAACAAATGAATTATATAAACAACAAAAATATTCATAGATTTTTCCATTGGACTTCTTTTCTTGGGACGTTTCCTGTAAAAGCTCCTGAGGAAGATGAATAATCATCTATATTTCTTTATGGCTCCTGGTAATACAAACTATGGCTTTGAAAATGTAAATTTATATACTGACTTTTCAAAACTCTTCAAATCTATTTATTTTGGAACAAAAAAAAAATCAGAGAGAAAAATGTATTTGAAGAGAGGGAACGAACATAGGGGCTTCATAGTGAATGAGGCTTGTAGACTACCAATTTCAGAGCCTCAGTTCTGATAAGTGGTAGTAGTGAACCTTTAGAGACAGTACAGTACATGACTAGGGAACATATTCATGCCTTGCCTGTCCTCTAAATAGTGCTAATCAGCAGGTTAAGTGTTTTTGAGCCAAAAGTTATATTCAGGGCAATGAACAGCAGCTGTCAGAGGATTGAGTTGCCATGAACTCGCCCGCCCTCTTTTGAAATTCATTTTGAGGAAGGAATTGTGCAGCAAAACCAATAAGAAATGAGTACTTTTTGGGACAGAGTAGAAAATGCCAACCATTGCAACTTCCCTCAACTCAGTACAGCCCCCACAGTCTACCAGCCCTCATCTTGGGAAACACAACCTTCCTCCCAGGAAGGAGAGACTAAAGACAATGCCGTTTCCTCTGTTGATCTTAATCCAATTGCCATTTGCATCTAGCAGCTCCAGTGTAAGCATTAGAAAGGACTCTCAAAATAATCTCTAAATGCACTGGTAGAAGTCACTTCTTGGCTAACAATGTCTTCTTGTTTCCACTGATCTCAGTGGAAATTCCTTGCAACTGCAGCAAAGCAGGACTGGGATGGGCAGCTTAGTGGGGAGAAGTGATCCATGTCCATCCTGTTCTGGCCTCCACATTCATCATCTGCACTCCACAATACAGATGTTCATCCTCATAGACCAGCATCTCATTCCTTCCTATTGCACAAAGAGATGAACACCACAGCAAACTTTTTTATTCCTACCCCTACCCCCATTGTTGCAGATGATTATCCTGAGCAATTTAATGCAGAAGATTGTCAAGCTTCATCTTCAAAAAAAACCAACCATTTCATTCCAGTATTCATCTGAAGGTTGTTCCACAACCTTCTGCAAGTTGGCTTCTTTTCCAGATGGCTAAAAACTGTCTTCTAATTATCAGCCTGAATTTATTCATGGGATCCATTTGTTCTTCTGCCAGTATTGTCTTGCAGCAACAAATTGTAGCCACAACTGAGTTGGGTTTCGATCAGCAAGTTGTAACCTAAAGATAAAAGGATCATTGTATTGCATTTGTTTAGAGTTTAATTTCCCCTATAGTTATTTCAATAGAAAATATGCAGTGAAGTGTTGAGAAATATGAATGAATGACATTGGCAGTTAAAATAATAGCTTATAAAGTTACATGACAATTAACAGTCTTCCTAAATTATAATTATGTTTAAATTATTACTATCTAATTATCTATATGTGTATATCTTTATGAGCTAATTATCTGTAGCTTGTTAAATATGTGTTCTACAAAATCTTCAGTCATTAATAGCAGATTAATTAAAAATGTATCAATAATTTGCTTTGAGGTTATTGCACAGAAAATAAATTTATCTCACATATTAACCTGATGAACTGATTTGGCTTGCTAGAAGAAGCCTTTGTATTCTGCTGATGTCTTTTGTAGTACCTGAGCCTTCTGCTGAGCTTGACCTTGGTCATCTCTGGGAGCCGTATTTCCCTGCTCCTGCTCCTGATCTTCCATGGTAAGCAGCCATCCCTCACCCTGCTGCCCACCTTCTCCTCTCAGGCAGTTACCATTTGCCTTCTTCACCTCCTTGTGATGTTGATAGATGGATTCACAGAAAACAGCTGGACTCCATTATAGCCTTGCAGCTAGAACCATTCTCATGGCAGACAAATAAACTCCACTGACACTGATATTTGTATTTTTTGCTTTACAAATTATAAAAGATTTTTGCTTCTCCAAAAAATGCTAAAAAAAAAAAGGCTAACTATTCCACCAGTCTTCGTGAGATCTCTCCCACACCTGTTGGAAACTATGATTTTGCTTTGCCTTAAATTAAAATAAAATGCCCAAAGATGACAGTATAGAGAAAAAGGATATAGGCAAATAGCATTTCCCATGAGCCTGAGTTGCATTAACAGTGGGCTGGCATTTTCTTTCTTTTAAACATTAATTCTTGAAACAGGGTAATATTCCTAAAGGCATATTTTTATATACATAGTTATCTACAATTTTATCCCCAAAAAAGTAATACATAATATGAAGATAAATAGTAGCAGGTAGTGGATTAATGGCTTGGTAATTTTTTAGAAATTTTTACAGATTATTTTGTAATATTTTTTGCCGCGAATATAACACTTAATTCTATCTTTGAGTCCAACATTTGAGTAAGTTTTGCACAGTCTCTCACTAAGAAAACATAACACCTCTCTAAGTTTTAAATTTGCTGTTGCTGAAGATGACAAGGAGAAAGCAGAGACTGCCATGTGACCATGAGAAGAAAAGTTGACCCTGGGCTTTTGCATTTCCAATGGAATATAAGTGCCCTCAGTGGAATAGAATCCAAGAAAAGAGGTGAAATTGCCCTTCCCCCTCCTTCTCCCCATCAATATAAAGATTCTGTGTGTGGTTTATTTTGCTCCTTAAAAAAAAAGAAAATCTGCTCCCCATGACAGCCTGGATTGTAAAAGCAGTATTTCAATTGGAAGATTAGTTAGCTTTCATGGGAATTAACAGAGAGTCCCATCATTCACAGATGACTTGGACAATAAAATCTGTTTTCTGTCATTAATCTGGCACCAAATGGCTGACTGGTCACCTACAGCAAGCTGTGAGAGATGGGAAGTGGGGAACAGTCATGTTTATTCACCAGATAGTACTGTGGAAAACAAACAGAAAATTATCTTGGGAAAACTGTGGACCACAGAGAAGTTCTTGTCCATTCAATGCAGGGAGCAAAGTTATTAATGTGATGCCTCAGAGATTTTCTCTTAACCACAGTTCAGGGAAGGAAGATATTTTCCTCTCATAGGAGGAAAGAACGGAAAAATAATATACAGAAGTTTGATAAAAGTACAAAGAATAAGCACTGACAAGTCTTTGAGGAGCTACTTATTCATTAATAATATTTACTTAGCAATAGCAGATGTTCAAATGTCAGCTTTTCAGTGTTTTAATACAGAATCTACTTTAATGTCATTATAGCAAGCCCTCAATATGGCTGTGGGCCAGATCTATGGGTTTAGAAGCACGCCTCTGCAGGAACCTACCTTACTCCATGTAGACAACTTGAGCAGGCACCAAGCAGTTGGAGAAAGGACTTCAAAGGTGGTTTGAATTTAAGCTTTGTTGCTCAAGCACAAGCAGTTTGTTCAGTTTGAAATTTCTAGTCCCAAACGCCATAAGAAGGCTCAGAAAATGTGTTTGCTGGGCAGCACGGAGGTTGCAGTACAGTACCATAGGCAAATCTCAGAAGGCAGAGTTTGGGTAAATTTATTGAAGCTGGCTGAAAATGAGTAGAACTAAAACTGAGATATTGGGACAGCAAACCAGTACCAGACTTCACCACAGCTTGGTCAGCTGAGCTCCACTTAACACCAACAGGTTTTCTGACAGTAAAGAATACATTCATGTTAGTTGCTACATTTACAGATTTCTGATTTTAAAGACGAACAAAAGCTGCCAAACTAGAAAAAATAAAGAAGTCTGTACCTGTGGAGCTTGGTTCTTCAGCCACCTCCATGATTATATAGCTGTGGATGCTTAGGCTCAGCTAAACCTTTCAACATTAACAAATCCATATCAAAAGCAACTGGCTGGTCATGCATCCAGAAGATACCAAAATATGCAACAGGAAGTGCAATTTTCCATCCTTCATTTCAGAACACTCTGCTGTACTGTGAACTCCTCAGTGACATTATGCTGAAAAAGGTGGAGATGGGTCCCCAGCCCAGCAGTAGTCAAGATATTTTGTATTTTCCCTGAAGTACAGGATGCCACTCAGCTCTGGGTAGTTGTGCTGTGCAGGAGCTAAGACCATAGGGGAAATCTTCCCTGCTTGTGTGAGGCTCTCTGCACTTTTCTTTTTTACTTAAATGGGTAATTTTTTGTGAGAGGAAAGAGCTGCTCACAGTGAGTGATGGTCAGATGAGTGCTACATATAAAAGAGTCTATGAGTCCAGGATCTTCTCTCCTCTCAGACACAAAATACACTCAGGTGATTAACAGGAGCTATTTTTCTTCCCTAGCAGTCTTTGACTCCAGGGTTAGTCCTCACAGAAGCAAGGACTCCCACCTGATCTTCTTATGGTTTTCTTTGGGGCTGGCTTCTCCCACGGACAGCCCATGACTAGTGACTGGTTTTCAAGTTATCGCTCAAGACCTTTGCATAAAAAAAAGACTCTAAGAGGATTCCTGCTAACTTACTTTAAATAAGAAATAAGTATTAAATTGCAGCAGTTGTGGCTGATTTTGTTCACTGCACCTGTAAAGCCTTGTAATAAAGCTACTTGCAACTGCATTTTTTTTGTTCATTATTAGCACACACTTGGTGAGCTAATTTTTCAGTTCAGCAGGTTTAATTGCAGCACTCTAAAGGAAACATGCTACACAACAGCAGCTCAGTGTGTGTGGCTGTGTATGTTCAGTCCATTTCTTTCTAAAACATACATAAGCACAGTAATGTTAACCTTTTTCTTTTGTGAAAACAAATACATTTAAGAAGTTCTAGTGCTCCATTCCAATCAAGACAAAGCTGAAAAGAAAATACAGTGAATATATCACGAAGGTACTGATCAACACTTTTTTTTCCTTCTGGAAATATATTTGTCCTCTTGGAGACTGAATTTTCACTGAAACAAAATACATTAGTGAGAAAACAACTTTGCAATGTGGTTCTTTTGGCACTAACAGAATATTCTACAGTAAAAAAAGAATTAAGAATTTTGAGCTGAAGAAAATTATAACCTTAGTCAAAAAAAATGAAAGAACAAAAAGAACAGTAGAGGACGGAGTTTAAGTCACTCCTATTCACTGGCTTGGCACAAAAATGTATCAAAGGTAGGAAACCTCCATTTTTTGTGAACTAAAATTAAGTATCATAAACCAAAATAATATTTGGCTTCACAGAAAAAGGTATTACAATAGTAATATTACACTCTTATACAGTGTTTTTTTATCTTTAGGTCTCAAGGCCACTTATAGTAAATGCACGTAAGTGTTGTTCAATAGTTACAAAATGCACAAAGCTTATTTATAAAATACTTGGTTTTTTAAGTGTTCCTCATCCATTTAAACACACTTAGATAAAAATGTGACCCACAAGGCCTAAATTGCCTCTTGCTTGCAGTGGCATACGGAAGATTCCCCCAAATTATTCCTACAAAGACCTCAAGTGAACCAAAACAATTGAATGGCCCAATCACATTTACAGAGAACATTAAAAGGATAAGAAATCAAAAAGCTGGCCCAAGTATATGGAAATTAATAGAAAGCTCTCCCATTTATTCCCACCCTAGATGAGAAGATGAAATACCCACCAAAATATTTGGTGTAGGGAATACACAATAATCCTGAAGAGAAAGATCTCAACTATTGCACATGTTTAGAAGTTACGAAGACAGATATGGAAAACAAGCTATCATATCCCTAGAATTAATAAGGCTTCCACACAGAAAAAAGATCTTTAGATTGTGGGACTTGCAGTCAGCACCAAAAGCTATTGAACAGTTTAAAGACAAAGACAAGATGGGAAAGGTGAGCACATCTGTTCCAATACAGTCAAAGCTGTGAGAGCTTTAACTAGAAGAAAATACTTTAAAGAGGAATCACAGCAATCTAAATACCGAGAAATAAAAGTTCCACTACAAGCCTCACTTACCTTTGAGGGTCAGTCTATAGCAAGAAGCAGTTCCAGGCCACACTTTAAGATTCTACAAGTTCCTTCAAGGCATGTGTTGTACCATGCAAAGGAAAGGAAAGACTGCAACTAATCCTATTTTATGCCTTCTTCAGCTGCCACCTTTAGACAAGGGCATGTGCACAGTGACTTGTGCTCTAATCTTCCAGGTGTCTAGCTATGGCAGCATGCTCTGCCCAGTAATACATTCCAGCAGACCCAGGTAGACACTAACAACTTAGCTGAGACTAAATTTAGCTAACATTTCCATTGGGGAGTTCCCATTTCAGCCATTGGGGAGTTTCCATTTCAGGGATTAACTGTCCAGGGAAAGAAGGACTTTCTATTATCTAACAGGACATCCAAGCACAAGAACAGCTGCTAATTTTCAGACTGCTCCTTAATACTCTTATAGCATGTTTGCGGGCAGATTAGAAATACTTCTTAGATTTTATTAGGCAGAAATTACATAAAGGCATAAAAAAATATTAATTACTATCTTCTAAAGCCCAATGGCAACAGGAATTCCACATCCTCCTCTAACTAGTCAAGCCAAAGGTATCTCCTATTACCGATTTCCTGATCCATTTGCTCCAAGTTTTGACATCAAGTGGACCGTAGGCCCACCCAAAGTTTGCAGAAGTATCCGGCATTTAGATTAAAGGCTTACAACAATTACACAAAAGTTTGGCCCATAAGATGAATTTAATTCTACTGAAAAGCTTTTAGTAAGGAAGACTGGTCATCTTTGTGAAGAGGATGGATAAACTCACCCTACAAAACAAATGAAATTGATGTGAAGTATGTTTCCTGCATGATTAACTATGCAAACAAATCTATAATTGACTTAATAGGAACAGGGTGAGCCTGTAGACTAGAAAACCAATGAAATGTTTCTTGTTAGTTGGATCTTCTGTGTCTGGGAACAATATCTCTGATTTTTTTTCTTTCTTTTTACAAATGAAGCTGGGGGTTGCAACTTAGCAAATTCTTTAATCATTCAACTAACCACACTATCCATTATGTACAGCACAGTGCATATTTGATCAATAGCACTGTTTTTGTTAATGCTATATGAACTAAATAAGTGGGGAAAAATCCTTCAAATTTTGTGGGTATTTTCAGTTGCTGAGTCAGAAAACAAAATAAGGTCTAACATCTGCTTTTATTTCTTGTTCAGTAAAGCTTGCATCTCCCTTCAGGACTAAGAGCAAGCAAACTGCTGCTAACCATGATAATTACACAGTACTCAGCATGGTGAGTAGAATAACATTGTAATTGTCCAAGGGTTTGAACAATTTGGACTGATTTTGTATAGTGTGTAATTTACAGTAAAGATTCAGAATGTGTTTTCTTTGCTCCAACACTTTCATCCTTTAGCTTTGGATCATTATGCATGAAGACAAGCATCCACAATCAAATTCAATCCAGATGAAGAACATCTGCAAAAATAGAACAATTTATTTTATTGACATTTACATTTACATAATTTTATCAGCGTCTGATTTTGCTTGTGACAGTAAAGGTAATATAAAATAACCAAGACCCCACGGAGTCATTCAGACAAAATAAAAGTATGCAAACTCTTGAAATTTTACCATAATCAAAACAAATTAGTGACAGTGACTGAAGTTGGGTGAAAGAACTCAAGAAAATATTAACAAACTCCATGCTTGCATATGGTTTATTTTCCTTCATGAGGTCAGGGCCAGACTCAGTCATATGCAGCTACATATTAAGACCCTCATTCTGCAGAAATCCAAGTGTTTATTTTTGCACACTGAAGAGTCACTGTGAAGCAACTGGGACTAATAACAATTGAGAGCAGTTATAAATCAGGGCCCACATAATTTCTGGGTATTAGGTGTGGTGGTGCATAGCAGTGGGCAAAACGAGCACCACAGCCATCGTCATCGCCACTGCCTCCAAAGCAGCAGCATGACCTAAAACTCTTCTAGCTTTTCTCAGAAAGAAATGAACAGTTCATCACTGTGAAGGTACAGTATCATCCTTTATGAGACACAGGCAAAAAATATTTACAAAAATAATCAGAAATCTTAACAATGGTTTGTTTTCTATGGCCTTTAAAGACCTTTTTTATTTTTTTTTCCTGAAATTGTTTTAATTGGGGGAGGCAAGGGGAAAATGGAGCTGTTGGGAGTTGGGGGGAGAAAGTTTTTATCTGTCAAAAACTGTCTTGAACATTTTTGTTCTTGACTTGAAACAGATTTTCTCTTCCAGAGATTCCACTCCACTCTCATTTTGGTGAAAAAAAAAGAGATACGTAAACTAATAGCATTTCTTTTTTTCTTCTGTTAATGTTTCATGGCTGCTGCCTATAAAACGGGAATAAGAAATACCTACCCTAAAGGACTCCAGTGGAAATTACATAAGTACTACTTATGGGCCACTTTCATGAAAGAATTTAAGATAAAAATTCCAATAGTTACAAAATTATATCATGGCATTGAATAATTCTAGCAGAGAATTGAGTACTGTTTCTAAATCCCAGGATTGTTGCCAAAATGACCTTTCTAATGCTACTGAATTCATTCCTGTTAGAAACTTAAAGAGGTCTTCATGCCAGTTGCCAGGTTTATATAGGCCCTCAGAACAGCAGTAGGTTAAACACTAGATCCAAAGTCTGCTTTGCTAAAAATTAGTCAGTAGAGATGAGTAATAGACAGTTCAAAAATTTCTACGTTAAATGCCTTCCAATGTTTCTTCAGTCCTTAAGGTAATATTTTAATTCTACTATGTAAAACTGGAAAAAAAATAACTCTTTGAATTAGCATTAAGTCTAGCACCTAGAGCAACAGTTAAATATTTTGACTTTACACTTGTATTTTATATATCTGACCTTCAAGTGTATCACACAAAGTCCTTTAAAAGTAAGATTCACAATATAATTTCTGACAAGTTTCCTATCAAAATGGACATCATAGCAGTTTCTGGACATAATGTATCAGTATTTGTTTATGCCTAGACAGCTTTATCCAGTACAGTAAAGAGGGAAGCAAAAAGGGAATTTGTACATAAGGTGGTATCCTTCTTCTCAATGTTAACAAACACTATTCAGATCTGGAAAGCAAGGCTGTGAGGTGTTGAGTCTAGGTGAACTTTAAGAGTCAAAACCAGATTTTTCAATTAATTCAATATTCATCCTTATGATGCATTTAACACTGTAATATTGCAAGTCAAAACTTCAGACAAATCTCAGATACCAACAGTTGGTCTGACAAACTTTCAAGCAGATGCTACCAAATTAAACAACAAATAATAAAAAGTAAGAAAACTGTAGAAAATAAGGGTTAATTCTGGCTTAAGGAGGTTTTCTCCTCATTATTATAATTCTGGGGAAATTATTTCCTTCTTGCACTACTTTCATCGCTACCCTCAGATCTAAAACCAGGTGATGAACCCCTATGAACAGAAGACAATTATTTGGGTTACTTTCCAAACTGCTCAGCTTCTGAGGCATGGATTTCAGTGTTCTTTCCTTGAGGGAAATCTCAAAGCACAGATGCAAAATTAAATGGTCCCAAATTGAGTGCTGTGCTCAGCAACAGTGTTTATCCAACACACATCAGACAGAGGACTTCCTGAATTACATCAGACCCACAGCATTTACTCAGCAGGAGGTTAAAAAATCCTTCCTGACAAAGGAGAGCAAGAACCAAATGAAAGATGGCAATCGGATCTAGGCACAGAACATTTTGGGAGATGCAGTTCCAAGAGGACATGAGCATGACATCTTGTCATAAGCACTAATGGCGAGAATGTCACTATAGGCCACACTCTCCTCTGCTGCT
Source organism: Sturnus vulgaris (assembly GCF_052056855.1). Lineage (NCBI taxonomy): Eukaryota > Metazoa > Chordata > Aves > Passeriformes > Sturnidae > Sturnus > Sturnus vulgaris. The sequence continues at coordinate 65,345,068 of NC_142243.1, read as the reverse complement.
GCTAAGTGATTAGGTTTACCTATATATTGGTGTATATAATTTATATTTGCATATTCATTGATGGTCTTGTGTCAGGCCCTGGCCTCAGGGCCATTTTTTGCAGAATTCTGCAGCAGTACAGGTGAAGGAAGCAGACTCTGCTCTAAACCACCGAAGCACATCATCACAAGAAAGAGCAAGTCCATAAGTAAGTTACCAAACTAAACTGCTCACACACATCCTTTCTTCCCTAAAAGGATAAATTTTATTTTACTGAATACACTCTAGCCTGGTGCACACAGGGCACAGGGCTCCCTCTCTATCCCAGGGTATTGATGTATAGTTCTTGAAATGAAGGAATTTACCACAAGTGTGGAGGACAGAAAGTGGGAGGGACCATCATTTAATCAAGGTGTTTCTGGACACAACAGGAAACCAAATTTTATGTTGGCCAAGGCTTACCTTAATACAAATAAAATAACTAACATAAAACATTTGCTTCCTTGGCTGCAGAGGCAATTAAGTAGGACTTAGGGAATATGCTTTTCAGCCATCCTAAATCCTACATTAGACCTTAAATTTTTTTAGGCTCTCATCTGAAGACTGTAATGAATCTCAAATCCATCCCAGGGAAGAGAAAAAGAATCAGAAAACCTGGAAAGTAAATTTCCCAAAGCTTCTCCAGTTCTGTCCACCTCTGACAGATTTTCTGTCAGGAGGATTTGACTCTGTATTTGCCTGGTATTTCCATTCCATTTCTTTAGCAATACTGAAGTTCCTTTTTCTTGAGAAAATTCTAATCACAAATTTAATACAGTCCATAGTGTTAAAAAAAATAACCAAAACATACTGAAGTTCAGGAGGGTTGGGATCTAGTCCAGAAAACTTGATTGCAAAGCAGGGTTTTATTTATGTCAGCTTTGCAGAAAGCAACATTTCAAATTCTGATAGAAGACCTTTATATCTAAGATCTACATTAAGCAGTCTGTTGTCTGGAAAATCATGCCAGTGAAAAGAAAACTGTTTTCTTAATTATCTCAACTCATTCTAACCTCCATGGTATTTTTTTCTTTTCTTTTTTTTTAATGAAGCTCAACCTGTGCAGTTCAATGTATGTTTATTTTCTCAGAAAGAGAAAAGACTGGGGTATTTTTATTTTGTGATGAAAATAATGCAGCTGTGAAGGTTTGTTTTTTTTTTTTTTTGGAAGAGTTTCAGGATATATGCAACAAAGTATGTCCCAAAGGGCAGAATGCAATTGCTCACAGAGAGATTTCTCCTGATAACTTTTTTTTTCCCAGGATGTGATTTTTCTGGTAGAGTTAAATAATCCTTTAATATCAACATTCAGTAATAAAAAGTTTAACACTTTGTTATGTCACTGCTACATTGAAAGACTATATTGGGTCAGGTACTCACCTTCCCTAAATCAGCATAACTTTACTGAAAACATTCCAACAGGACTTCACTGCTTTACAGTAGTTAAAGGCCTAGATACAAATCTTCCAGAAGCAAAACATCCAACTAAAATAACCTTCCTTTCCATTCCTAGAAAAGCCTTGATTTGTAGTACTTGGAATCCACAGGAGGAGGTCAATACCTTTTTGCCTTCCTCACCCATGAAAGCCCTTTATTTTTTACCCAGATTGTTTCCAGTGAACAGGCTTGAGGCAATTAGCTTTGAAACCCATTTGGTGACAGCCTTATCCTCCATCATCTTTCTCCTGTAGTTAGTTTTTCCCTGTTTCATGCAACATCAGTAGGAGACACACCATGCCAATCCCACCTGTCCACTTCCTGAAACACAAATCTTCTGAGGTTCAGTTATGTACTTCAGAAAGGAATTTGAAAGAAACATTGACAGTAGTTTCTGTAATGGCCAGAAAAAAAGGAAGCATGAAACAGAGAGAAAGCAGTTCTGATTTCTTTTTTTCAGGAAGCTACAAATGGTCTGTTCAACAAGTGACTGGCTGAAGTCACAGAGTGCTAATCATTGATCCCTAACAGAGAAAAACCTCACAAGCTATGTTAAAACCCATTTTTTTATGTCTCTCCAGATACCACAAATGAGCTATTAGAAATAGCACGTCTCTCTCCATGACAAGAACAAAGAGTACTACAGGTTGCTCCTCAGCACCTGATTTTATCCTCTTGGAAGCATTTGATGCAGATCTGAAAGCTCCTAGCTCAGTTTGGGTTGCTCTTTGTTTCAAGAATCTGTTGTATGCTTTATTATTCACTGGTGTGTTTTTTAATGCCAGGCACAATGCAATGAGGGTATTTCAAATTTACATGAAAGTAACAGAAGGTAACTTTGACTTTAAAGCCGTTGCTTTATTACTGCTGTCTTGGTTTGAAAGATAGGTATTTGCTAAGGAAAGGCGAGAACCCCTTTCCTGAGATGCAGAGTGCAACCCCCTTCCCTTCTAATTATTAGAGTTTCAAATCAGAGGCTGTCAGGCAGGAGGTATGGGGATAGGGATAACAGTTCTTTACTGATATCTAACAAGGCAAAATAGCAGAAAAACAACAACAGCTGTAAGAACTGACAACAGAGCAGAGCAGTGTAGCTCAGTTCCAGTCCCTTTTGGCCACAGGCTCCCTCTCCCTGCGCTCAGTTCCCGGTGCTGTGGGCAGGGCAGGGCTCGCTCAGCTGAAGGCGCTGGGTGATGGCGGCGGCGGCCCAGGGCTGAGGGGGATGGAGGAGCCGCTCCCCCTCACGGTGTCGGTCGTGCTGCTCGGCACAGTGCCCGGAGGTAGTAGGGTGAGGTGGGAGAGCAGCAGAGCGATGTCCAACGGCAGGGAACATGGATCTCGGCGCTGGGATGGCAGGGGAGATGCTGGATCGGAGCACGGGCCGTCCTCCTCTCACTCCACGAGAGCCAGAGAGCCCAGGCCCCTGTCCCACCTCTCCTTTTCCCGTGTCCCCCTATCCCCCATCCCCCCGTGAGAGAAAACTATTGCGACTAAGGTGTAGCCACAAATACTTAGCATAACAATGGGAATAAAATTCCACAGAAAGAAAAGAGAACAATTCAACCCCGAACAACTGCAAAGTTGTGTTTTGAAGTGATTACTCAAATATGAATCAAAGGAAATGTATGCTGGGCGCTGGATCTAATGAACATAAATCCGCAAGGCAGTACAGCCAAATGAGGATTCTGATTTATATATACTTCTTGTTGCTACTCACACTTCTGACTCCAGATTCAAGTTCCTAGTATGCCTTAGAGCCATGATTCTTAAAGTTAAAATAAATGTTAGAAATATATATAAAAATTAATCTTTGTTACTTTTGAACCACACATGACTGGTTGCACACAGCACAGGCAGGAGAAGCTCCATCCAAGGCACTGCAGAACAGTCTTTAGGGCAAGCAGCACACTGAACTAGACAAATCAATTTTTTGACAGAAGTAACACATATGAAAGGAGCAACCAAGAGCCTCAGCCACAGGCCGCCAAAACCATTGGACCCTTTTTTGCTTTATAGATTAACATGGGTTATGACAAATATAAGGCTTTCATCAACACACAAATAAAGTTGGAAGGAGTTTGTGCTAAGTTTTAGGTAATATAAAAGTATTCATTTACCTATTCATTCTCATTGTCAAGTATTAAAGTTAGAGCCTTTCATGGCAACATTTTTCAGTGTCAAACATTTTTATATATTCCAATGAGTTCTAAGAAGTGCTGTTGCTATTTTTCCATTAGAGCCATCCCCCTTCCTTAAGGTATGTATATATGTACTTGGCTAACTGAAAGGGAGATTCGTGTGGAGGAGGTTGTATGCAAGCCAACATTTCAGAATTTTCATAACTCAGCTCGAATGCATTTCCAATGAGGCTGATGTAGTTGAAAGTAGGGAGATTTTATGAGACTAACTGCTCTAACACAGCACAATTGTCCCCATCTGTTTAAATCCATAGTTCCATTAAGCAAGGAGCTAAGAGTCTAGAGCATGCACACACAATGGTCACAATATGTGCAGTAAAGAACTTTGTATGGGAGCCTCTTGTCACAAAGTATATGAGAGACTTTTCATATCAAATAATTACAGGAAAATATGTGAAGAGACAGCAGGGAACACTATCAGTGGAAAGAGAAGAAAAACAGACAGTGTTGCACCTAATGGTGAAGATATTTGATTTGCCTATAATCGTGGCCTTGACTTTTCATTTTGTTTTCATTTATTGAATTTCTTTGTACAACCGTTCTTACAACCATACAAAAGTCAAAGTACCTAGAGTTGAAATTTTATTTTTAAAAACTACTGCTTCTATTTTTAGTTCTTTGAACATTTCAAATAACCTTGACACTTATTCTTCAAGAATTCCAGTGTATCAGTTTTCTACCAGAAAAATCTGTCAATCTATAATTAAAGAGCAATGTGGGAGATCCTATGGCAATTGGTTTGTCCTATTTCCAGCATTAAATTATTTTATTTAATCTGACTTCAGTTGTTTTATAATCAAAAATACCCATCTTAGCAGGAAAAATCTCTTTTCAAAGCTTAAGTATTTCTAATATTATCCAGGCAAATACCAAAGTTACAGAGTAGTAGACAGGTTGTCTTCCATAGGCTCAGTTCTGTTGCAGTTAATAATGCAGAGACCAGTGGTGTCCTTAGTATGCATCAGAAATGTGGATAAATACCACTGACAGTATTAATGCATCTAGATTTATACATGCAACCAACAATACAAATAGGCAGCAATTTTTTTTTCTGAGATTGTTCAACTTTAATTTATCAAAACAGACATTTTCACTCCCTCTAATCGTCCATTCTCACTGATGTTTCTCAGGCAGGTAATTTGTGCTATTATTCACATACTTAAAACTTCCAGCAACTCAGTAAATATCCATTCCTTCAGTGATAAATTGTGCTAAGAAAAAAATCATAGTAATATCAAAAATAATTCCCAATACTATGATGTTCCATTAGAAAGAAATTGCTTCATTTTTTCCTTACAAAATAATCAAGAGAAAACACAGAAAGTGAATACCCTAAAGAATATAAAATGTAAAGTTGGCAGAGGCCTAACATATGTTGGTTAAAAAGTTACAATGCAAATCTAAACTGGAAGAGATCTTCACTGCAAGAAAGTCACAAATAAACAGTGATTGCTCCCTAAAGACTTCAGACAGGTAGAACACAAAGGTAAGACACATTTATAGAAGAATACATATGATAAAGAGGAAAAATAAATTATATGGCAAATAAAGCAGATCCTCTTTGTCTCACATCTAAAGCATCACATCCTGTGAAATTTCAGCTAATAGCCACGAATTCCAGAAAATGAGTTCCTTATATAGGATGGAAAAAGCATTTGCTGATCTCTATAGAAATTCACACCACAGAATGACCCCATATACATATTAAAAGGAAACATAATCTACCAAACAGAGTTGCAACAAACAGACTTTAGGAGGAAAATTACAGAACATGCTCCTGTATTCTCCCAAGCCAATCTTCAGCACTCTAAAACAAGAAAGAAAGATCCCAAGAAAGAAACAACACGTGGTGGGGATCTCACTATCCTCCATCAGGACATAGGCTCCCACCTTCTGTGTGTGTTGCAGGCAGAATATTTCAACATACTTTTGGACACAAATAGAATCCCCAGAAGGACAAAGGTAAATTTTATATAAAAGCAGCTGAGCTGAAATAGTTTAGAGGTGACAAAAACCATTTCCTACTGAGTTAAGATAAAGATATGAAACCTAAATATCAGGACCACACCAAACAAACATCCAAGGACCCCAAAGGCTTCTGAGTAGTGGATAAGAAGCACAGAACCTGTGGAACAGAACAAGCTGGAGAGAAACTTCTGTACCTCCATTTCTGGATGGCTTCAAATTGCCATCCAGAGTGAATATGCCTTCAAAATTAACACGTCATTAAATTACCTGGAGATCAGGAAATGCTAAAATACGCTACGCCAGAAGCAGAAAATACAAATAATTTTTTTTAAATTTTCAATTGAAGGACCACATCCCACCTTAAGCAGTATAGTTATGTTGCTTCTCATTTCTAAGCAAAATTAGTCTCTGTTTTGAATACTCAATTATTACTATCTCTATTTTTAAACTTCTCGTTATACGTGAGCTTATACATTTCCTGGGAGATTTTTTTCTTGATATCATAGTCAATTTATAATGCCTTATGGACCATAGCACACGAAAAATTCTGCTTTAAACAAAGAGGAGCTGTAAAGTTTCTGAAAAATGTTGTGTGCAATTGCTAAGGATGAAAACATTCAGCATTTTTTCTTAATAACAGCCTTTAAAAACATCTATATGGTTGGAACAAATTTGGATTTATGCAAGCAGTGACAGCAAGACTAAAGCACACCTCAGCCTTAGAGAAAATGCCTTATTTTAACTGCTCAGGGAAAAAAAAGGAGTGTCAAAACACCATATATATAAGATGTAATATATTACTTATACTGTCATTATTTCCAATTGAACAGCAAAGCTATTCATGTTCACCTTTTGCCTCCTCAGTCCTTAAGACTTTGAGGTTGCTACTGCTGCTGTCACTTGAAATGCTATCAGAGACCAAGGATCTCAGTCACTCATTGGAGGAAGAGTTTTGGAAGTTTCCAACCCACTTACCTGACAGGGACATTCTTAATCAAATGAGGCTGAAGATAACAAGTGGGTGGGGAACTGGAAACTTTCCGCCCCCAGAGAACTTGATATTCCCCAACTTGACATTCCCCACCTGTGTTTCCTATATAGCAGTTCTCCATGCTAGTGTTGTATCAAATTCAAGGAAGGGGAATGATGCTATTTATACATAGAAATATGCATCTTTCTAAGTTTCAGCTTCACATTTCTCTGAAGATTGAATGGCTCATGTGACTTAATTCTACAGGCAGCTGAGAGTAAAATCTTTTCTGTCATGCTTCATTGTGAATGACAATACTTATAATATCTCTGTAAGATGTAATTTTTTCGTGTCAATAGAAATTTGATATTCATAATCTAAGCAATAATTATCCTTTGTAAATGCCCTTGTTTTAGGCTGCCACTCTTATTATGGTTGTTTCAATTCACCATCTCCAGCCTGTAGAGAAAAGAAATGCAGCTATTTCTTCCAATGAAGAGAGGAGAAAATAGGTTTTTTTTAAATGGAAAAAAATGTAAAAAGCTGGAGGGGTTAATACAATTAGCTTAGTGCTTGAGGCCTTTTCTATCTTCAAATTTATTTCTAATGTTCTGAAAAAAACCCAGAAATGTATTTGCTTCAAAGAGGGTTCTATCTTTTTCATATATAATTTCATTTCTTTTTTATACTTTTATCTGTTTAATTGTGTAGGGTGGACTATATAACTTTGAATAGATTCTTCACTGAAAATAGTTTACCTAGTTGGAGAAAAGCAATTGACTTTGATTTATATACTCTAACAACAAGGCATGGGATCACATTGTTCTATATGTGTATAAGAAGTCTTTTGTATAGAATATGGGGTAGGGTGTGAGAGGAGGTTTCCTTTCAGCTGCTGTTGAACAGCTGACCTAAAGCCTGAGGACTTTAAGTTTATATTTTTAGCATTTTACATGCATGAAGTTTTGCCTTGTCTTCTTATGTTGTTACACATAAGTCTGAAGGGGAAACATACTCTGTGATTATCCATCTCCTAAGATGGATCTGCTGCTACACATTATTTGCAAGCAGGCCTAACTCCTGCTTTTCTATTTTATTCATTACCAAGAGTTATTGGAAAGCAGACTTTTACTCCCAGTCAGCATACCTATGCAAAATAAAATCCATTTCAATCCAGCATACACGATAGGCAAGTAGGCAAGAAATGATTTTTCTGCTGATCTACAGCAGCAGATCCCACAGACAGGTCTTCCATACTCCTGTCTCTCCCCAGCAGGCAGCTTCTTGGGATGCTGTCACAACAGGTTTGGCAAACCTTCTGGTCCTCTGTTGGTTTTCATCTGGTATAAAAGCAAAAGCTCTAAAAGAAGCACAAAATTTATACAGTTTACACAGAGAGAGGAAAAAAATCTGGTCTTTCATCCATCATAGAGATTGTTGTGCTGAGGTTCACTGGGAATTAAAAAAGTGTACATGGCAAGATATCCCAGTTATTCACCCCTCTGAGATTAACTACAAGATCATATCTGGCTGCTTCTCTGACACAAATCTTTCCTCTTTTTGTCTTAGTATATCCCAAGTGACAGATGAGATGAAAACTTATCAGAAATACGAGAAAAAGTAAACAGGGTGACTCTCATAATTTTCCAATAGGCCACACTGGTAGGTCCTCACAAAATGGCAGCTACCTCTTCTAGGAGTAACCTACCTTTGCTTAAATGGGTCCCTTTCCATAGCAGAGTTAACCATCTATAAATATGAAACAAGTGCAAAAATTAGTAAAACCATGCTGTCAAAATGCATTGCATGCAATCCACAAACAGGATGTTTACATTTAGTATCTTTAGCTGAAAAGACAAGTACTTTATATCTAAAAGTGATGCTCCTAAGATCTTCTCCACATTCTAGCTTGGGTGGATAAATGGGAAGTGGAGATGTTAGAAATAATTAAAATCCCTGCAAATTACTTTGTTCCTCCAGGAAGCATCATCATATGCAGATTCAGGATCAACTTCAAAATTTTACTTCTCCTGTGCAAAGTGACTTCCCTTGATCCCAAAAAAGATTACAGAATCTGTCTACAAAACCTGACTTTCTTGGCTCTTCTTCTCAGGTGAGTCAGCTTCCAGCAAGCACATATCTGGTCACTAATCAGTCCTTTTGGTGGGCTCGAAAGGTGCAACAAAGTCCAGCATGTGGGAGATTTGCCCACCACAGCAGTTCCTGTGCCTCTCCTGATTCTGAATTGCTCCCAGTGCTTTTGATCTTTTTTTCTGTATGTAGTCACTTGTTCATTGCCATAACTGTAACTATATTCTCCTGACAGAATATAACTGGATAGTGTGGTACTGTGTGTCTTGTCTCATCCACATGGCACACTCAGGAAAATTCATCTGAATTATCCTTTCAAGTGGATTAATTGAGCCACATTAATAGCTTAGCATAAATGCAACTTAAATTTGTTTTAGTTTAATATGTTGCAGAAACACATTAAGCAAAATTAAATTAGGCACTGTTTTTGTTGTTTTGTTGTTTTGGTTTTTTTAATATGTGGTTTCACAGGGTTGTGATATTGTTTACCTAAGGTAACTTCAGTTTATACCTTTGTTTGTCTGCACAGGCCAACCCTTATGATCCAGGAGTTAGTATCCAAGACAATTTTTCTATACATGCAAGTTCAGGATCAGAGCAGGTTGCTTGATGAAAAATATCAAAGCAGCCAAAGTATTACTTTCAAATTTCCCTTCAAATATAGATCCCTGGCCCCTCAGTATCACTGTATGGGAACTGAATTCCCAAATTCTTTGTGCCTATCTTTCACCTCCACTTTCTAAGACACTCCTCTCCTGGAAAAAGGTGCATATCAAAAAAAATAATCTTCAGAAAGGAGGGGAGAAAGGTGGCATAAACTAAAGAAGTGGAATGCAGCCAGAAAGTAAGCACAGGTAAAAATTAGAGTGTCATTTCAGTGGGAGGAAAAACCAGGAGGATCTTCTCTTTTATTTCAGATAGACTGAACTAAACAGTCGGTACAAAGGAAAAGATAGAATAGAGAAGGGTTAGTTATGTTCATACTTACTTTTAAAGTTAACAAATATGCTCATCAATGAAAAATGTGGAGTGGCCTGAGGAGGGCTCCAAGAAGCAGCAGGCAGGGGAAAAAAAAGACCTCAACTGAGACCAGAATCCCCCATACACTCGAGGGCAAAAATATCAATCTGCAAGTTTATTACAGACAAGAACAAGCCCCACTGGTGAAAAAGACTGAGGTGTGAAACATCTTTTGCAGTGACTAAGTTATCAAAAGCCAGAAGAGTCCATACTTGTGATCCCAATGGTTTTTGAGGAGAAAGTGCAGGGCTGCAGGGGGAGCTGTGCACCCATCATTTCGGTGCAGCAGCTGATGAAGGGAACTCCAAATGGCAGTGACATGTCAGAGGAGTGCTCCTGTATCAGCAGCAATAGGCACAGACGCCATAGGGCTCAGTGGAACCATATTGCTGGTTAAATTTCTGGCTGCATTTATTCTCTAGGTGTTCCAGCAGCTCTTGAGTGCTACACTGGAATCGTGCTCCCAGACACTACAGTTTTGTCTCATCTGCACATTGTGCTTAATTTGAACTGATGCAATACTTCCATTCTCATTTAGCACAGAAAACCCATCCTTCTTTCAAGGGGAAGAGCCAAGCACTGAAAAAAATCCCATGGTTTAAAAAAGTCATTAACTGATGACTACACCTTCTTCCAAATTGCAACAAGAGGCCTCTACCAGCACAAAGAGTGCCCAAATGAGCAACTGTTTACTTTACCATCAGTACCAAGGAAACAAAATGCCTAAAAAATGATTAATGGACAGCCATATCAAAAGAAATTAAAATTTATAGTATTCATATGGCCAACATATAACTGGTAAATAATGTTACAACAGGAATGCACCAATAAATAATACTTGTATTTGGAAACTGAAAAAGTTTTACAGGGACCTAGGAAATTGTAGAACATGCAACTTGTATGCTAATTTTGTCAATCCAAATTTATGCTTCATTTAAACAAAAAAGCAGCAGAGAAGCCAGCTTAAAAATGCAGTATATATTTCATTTAATAGATAACTACGCAGACTGGATGTATTTGATTCTGTACGTTCTGGTACAGATATGCTTTTCCTGCAATATGCAAGGAATGTAAGGTAGAACTCAAGCTACAGGAGGAATAGGAATAAACAGCAAGTGTAAACAATTGTTATGGTCATTCCTATTTATGCTCACAGTGATTTATGACTTGGATGTATTGACCTAAAGAAAAGACTGAGTTGTTAGCAGTGGAGGGTATTTCAGGTGATCAGCTCTACAGGTACAAACTTAACACAAAAATGCTTGGATATGGCACTGATGAAAACTAATATAAAAACCTGGCTGCAACAACATTCATCAGAGTGAGGAGTCTTGACAAGACCTCTGAAATCCCCTGCTTCAGCTGAGAAAAAAACCCTTTCTCTTTCCTGGACTGTGCTAAAGAATAAAACCAGGAGTTTGACCACATATTTTCAGCCAACTTTTGCTAGACATGAAAGCTAATAATTTAGGCATTTTGTGACAATCTACTCTGAGCTAAGCCTAATAGAAGGCTGAAAGGAATCTTGTGATTATACCAGGAAAAACACATAAGTAAATACTCTAGAAATATTACTAATGGAGTAGAAGAGGCATTGCAGCTGGACAGTCTTTGAAAGCTTATTTGTCAAGGTTTCTGTCTTGCCCAGTTATTATTTAATGTCACTTGGCAAAACTCTGTTTTGACCAGAGATCACAGAAGACTAATTTACTGACCATTCCCCCCATTTTTTCTCAAAAGCAATTTTCCATATTAGTTTGGTCCCAGTACTGTTAAAATCATTCATTGAGAGAATCAACAATGGAGATTATGTAAAGAAACTATTTATTAAACATATATATAAATCAACATGAGCAGATCAAGCAGTTTTAAGAAGGAATTAGCAAGGCAAACATGACATTCACATTTAAATGAGAACATGGAGGTAACTTTTTAATATGCTTTACATGTGTGTGGTAAAGGGAATGTACAGGGACAAAGAAACGTAAATACTCCCTCACATCCATCAAACAGTACCTTCTAGAGGCTAATGACTAAAAATCTCTGAGGGCGTCTCAGTCTCAAATTTGTTTGCTTTGTGTTGCCTCCTTGGCTTGTACACACTTGGGTGTCTCACTCATTGTGGTAAGGACCTGCAAAACCAAAGCTTGCTTCTACTTCAAATACAGATGGAGAAACTACTTTGGTTTCTTAACTACTAGCCTTGAAACAACATCTTTATCATGCCTAGGGTTTGGGTAAGAAGAATAGACACCACAGCCCAAAAGCAAAATTCAGATTTTATATGTTCTTACTAACTGAGAGCAACAAGAACACAAGTTGGTGCTATATGTTGTTTCTTTGAGAGAAAGGCAATTCTTTTGAATAATATTTCCAAAGGTTTGCAGTAATAGAGTGTTTAAAGTAGCATATGTAACTTATATTCAGTAGGAATTGATCAATGCTGCTCTGATGAGCAGGAAAGGGCCACATTCTTATATGACTCCACCAAAAACTGCCTGGAAAAATCAGCAAAAAAAGCAAGCATTGGCTTATCATATAAGACTACTTCCTACTTCATTCCTACTTCCCAGGTATTTCAAGAGCTACAGAAAAATATAGCTGTAAGAGAAGAAAAAGGTTTTAGTTAGGTTAAGTCTTGACTTTTTTTTTTTTTTGGTTTTACATGTAGATCATTAATTTCTACCAAGAATACTAGACATTTTCAGGACAAGCTTTTGGTGCAACAGCCGAGAAGAAATACATGGGAAAGTATTTTAAGGCTGTCCTGTTCGATGTTCAGAGAGAAGCAATGTAAAAGTAAGTTTCCCTATCATTTTCAAACATCTTGTCTCTCCTGTTAATGCACACACATGTTTATCACCAGGGTTCTTTAGCCCTGGTGACTTCTTTTTACATGGTGATTACACATTAATGTACAGCCAGCCAAGGACAACGAATTAGCCCAATCAGAGTCAATAAAAGCTGAAGAAGGGTCTGGGCACAAATTGTACAGAAATCCAGGGGTGTTTAGCCTGGAGAAAAGGAGGCTCAGGAGAGACCTCATCACTCTCTACAACTGCCTGGAAGGAGTGCAGAGCTGTGTGGAGATTGATCTCTTCTCCCAGACAATCAGCAATAGGACAAGGGGAAATGTCCTTAAGTTGTGCCAGGGGAGGTTTAGATTAATTGTTAAGAAAAAATTCTTCACTAAAAGGGTGGTCAAGCACTGGAACTGGGTCTCTGGGAAGCTGTGGAGTTACCATCCCTGGAAGTGTTCAAAAGGCATGTGGATGTAGCACCTGGGGATTTGATTTAGTGGTAAAGAGGCAATGCTGGGTTGGATCTTAGAGGTTTTTTCCAGACTTGATTATTGTACAACTCTGTGATTAACCCTGCTCTCTCACTGAGAATTTGGACAGTGGTTGTGGTAGAGAAGGGAGACAGATAACAATTAAGCTAAACAAAGAGAATTTCTTCCATATCTTATCCACTGCTCCACTGTTGGTAGATACATGCTGTCTAAGCAGCCACCCATTACTTCTCTGAGCCCAGATCTTGCTACACCAACCATAGACTTAAAAGCTGAACAAACTCCTGTTCTCCCTCAGGCCAAAACAATTCACCCATGTATACTAGGAACAGGCTTCAGTTGTCTCAAAAAACACACATGCTGCTAATGGAAGCTTCCACTCTTCTTCTGGACCTCCTCACACCTGTGGCATCTGATCTTACTTGTCATTATAGGGCTTTCCAAAACTGGAGACATTATTTGGAAGTGACAAAAACCCAACTAACCAAACACACACACATAAACAACCATGCCATCAGGCTGACCAGTCCCTCCTCGTTGAAAGTCAACTGCTGCTGCTGTATCAGGGGAAATTGAGGAAGGTAACAGATATGTCCTCTCTGTTCTTCTTGTCATTGACAAATCAGGGAATGAGGCTCAGAGCCTCATGGCTAATTTACCACTGAGAATGCTGAAGTGTCCTACAGAGACTGCTCTTTTATAGCTATCCCATTCCGTGCCATTCTGCCATTTACTGAGGCTTGGCAGGTGCTCTGCAGGTGCTGCTGCTCAACATCAGGAAGCAAATGTCCTCCCTTCTGTGTTCCAAATGAAGAAAATATAGCCTATGAGACACAGTAAGAAATTCTGCATGGCCACTGAGGAAACTAGTAATGCTATAATGGTACACCAGTTAATACATGGGGGGAGAGAGAAAGAGAAATAAAGCACTGAAAAAAGATCTGAAAAAAAGAGTCCATGCATCTGATACGTGTCTGATAAATGATTGCTTTCCCACAAGACATGTGGGAACAATGCCTTAACTGAGTGTGTAATGGCCCTTCCCAGAGACAGGGCCAATCTGTCTGACAGATGACACTGAGCCCAGAAAAGCAGGAGCATTCTCCTTGGGCCATGGAGCAATAAAGTCTCTCTGCTAGAGTTACTGCCACTATTAAGAAGAGGTGCAGGGCATTAATTATATTCACAGGAGAAACAGAAGTAAGGCTGTGGCATAGCAGTCTAATAGTGTTGAGACTGTAATTTCCCAGTCCAAACTCCTCTAATTATGTCCCAGCTGAGGTCTCCTGTTCAGGTCTATAGTCTTGATTTCAAAGGGAGAGAGGCAAACAAATAAATAAATGCAAACAGTTTAGCTTCTTTACAAGTAAGGAAGGCCAGATATTTGGAGGTATTTGTGGGTTTGTTTTTTTTAATTTGAAGAGGCAAGTAGGTTGTTCTTACCCAGAATTGTCTGCTGTCCTATTTTGAAATTAATTGACTGCATTCACTCTGTAGAACCTAACTGACCTTGAAGTCCACCAGGACTTGATAGCTCTTAGGCTTACTTTTTTTTATATTATAACTCAAGATCTGCCAAAAAATGAGAGCACAGGAAAAATCCCACCATAACCTTGCTCTACATCTCCATGTACTAAGGATATCTAATATTCAACACAGGACTATTACAACCCACTCCTGGCACCAGCACTTAGCATCAAGGCATGTTGTATGACTATTTTACTTCCAGTTCCCAGAGTGGTGCATGTAAATTTGGTGACTACTTCTGCACATCTTGTGCTCCGCTCTTTCCTTTCCTTTCCTTTCCTTTTCCTTTCCTTTCCTTTCCTTTCCTTTCCTTTCCTTTCCTTTCCTTTCCTTTCCTTTCCTTTCCTTTCCTTTCCTTTCCTTTCCTTTCCTTTCCTTTCCTTTCCTTTCCTTTCCTTTCCTTTCCTTTCCTTTCCTTTCCTTTCCTTTCCTTTCCTTTCCTTTCCTTTCCTTTCCTTTCCTTTCCTTTCCTTTCCTTTCCTTTCCTTTCTTTTTTTTATTATGGTGAAAGTGATCTCTGCCACTTGATACTTTTAATGAAACTTTATTCCCTGTTAAAAAAAAAAAAAAGAAAAGAAAAGAAAAAATAAGCTTCAAGGGCAAGTTTGGGAATTTTTTTTAAATTTACATACTCAATGACATTTCAAACTAATAGTTTTAAGCCTGCTTCTGTTTATTTCGCTTCACAAGGACAATGTTAGTAAATCCACTCCTCCATATTCTTCCATTTACCAATAGATTACTTGGAAAAAAAATGAAAAGAAACAAAATTACAAAGGTGAACATAAGTGAAAAAGAGGAAATCACAAATTTTGGAGAGAAAACGCCCTTTTCTTGCTCATGTTTTCATTTTACTTCTAATTTCTTGAATAGAGTCCATTCATGAGATTACCTTGCTGTTTGCTTCCTTTTTAAGTTTCAACTGGTTTTCTTATAGGTTTATATATTTAATTCTCTTGGGGTTGCTGAAGAAATCATTAGTCAATGGTTTATACAATTGTAATTTCATTTTCCCAGGTTATTAAAAACTAATAGCATGGCATTTAATTAGACTAGATGATGAGAATCCACTTAAAAGTTAGAAATAGACTTACAAACTGCCAATCTTCTTCCTTACTGCCAAGCAAGACTTTATAATAAATCATTATTCCTTTTAAATGAATTTAGTAATTACAAAGGACTTCATTCTTCATTATATTCACCACAGCTATACATATTTCCATAAGTTATCTCATTTCTTTGTACCAAGAGTACTATTAAATATAGCACTAATTTCTCAGAGCAGGGTATGGAAAGAAACCCTTAGAGGATATTATTGGTAATGGTCTGAAACGAAGCTTTTTGCTTATCCAAAGAATGAGCCTCTGCAAGAACCCTCACTATTAACTCTCACACCACAGCATGGCAATGCTGTAGAGTGCTGAGGATGAGGACAAGGCACAAGGAAAAAGAGAGAGATTCCTTGGCCACATTCTTTCCAAGTGCAGTTCCTGTGCTGAGCCTTGAACTGAGATGACAATTACTGTAACCTGGAGCATAGACCTCTTTCCCTAAGGAAATGAACCAAGATCTCCAGTTTATTTCACATAGTCTGTTTAAGAATCATTGGATAATAATGGCCTTCAGTCACTGCCAACCCATGGTGCATTTAAAATAGTGACTTGGAGGGGAAATGCTCTATGTCATAACTCCCTAGGCACATGATCCCCTCTCTCATGCCATTTATTAGGCAGCTTGGCCCTGGCACCACATTTATTTGTACCATAATATTTCATGTTATATAGTCTGAGGTTAATAAAGTCTCATTAACTGCTCCTTTATGGACTACCCCTTTATGGGCAATCTCCATAAAGCTCTCCAAGATTTTGTTTTACAATAATGGGAAAGAACCTCACAATTTATTTTCCCCCATCCAATTTTAAAGACCCTACAGCAACACAAAAGTGGGGAAAAGAAAAGGGGAAAAAAACAAAACAGGAACGTAGTTATCTGTGGTGCAGTGAGAAGAAGGCAAAGAAAAATGTGGCTATCTAATAGGCAAATATGTTTCCCTATGTGCCAGACTATATACTCTGTTGGTAAGTCGAATACTTCTTCAAGAAAAGATCTGGATAAGGACGATGGTGATTTTTAGTTGTCTCTTTGTTGCAAAATTCTCATTGACTTGGCTTGAACTGGAATTTCACCTCATACTCTGTGCAGGCTGCTGTTTTCTGGAGTCCTTTGAACTTTTAAGCCTTTTCTCTCTGTATTCTTAGATACAATTACAAGAGCCTCTGTGTCTTGGTTCTTTCTTGTTTGAATTCTGAATATCACTAAAAATTGTTGATGCTTTCTAAAAGAATAATATTTCCAAGGCATTGGGGATTGGGTGTTTTTCTTTTGTAGAACATATAAGCTTCTTCAGTACTTGGATTTAGTAGAGGCCCATAATTTCTTTCTTAACCTGTTCAATATCAGAACAGCTCTGGGAGATCCAGAAAAGAAAATAACTAATAATAAATTTATTTAAACTAATAATAACTATAAACTAATATATCAACTGAAGAGACTTCTTAAAATGTGTATTAAAAAGAAACACATTGGAGCTTTTGAAGGTAATAAGACAGCCATAGCTGAAGGAGTGTGCCAGAAGGTTGTGGCAGGAATAAGATGCATTTACCTTTCATGTAGAGGAAGAAGAACAGCACACTTAGCAGTCCCCCTGTGAGACAGGACAAGCTTTGCCTCGGTGGATATGTCATTCTGAAATAAATATACAATGTCTCTTAACCGAAGAAGTCACAGTCCAAATATAGGAAGCACAAAGATGTGGAAGACAAGAGAAGAAATGAGAAAGAAAATTATTTGCCCAAGATCAACGTGAAATCTTCTGGTTTCTATTCTACACCAAACTTAGAGGAGAAGGGGTCAGGTCTAGTCTAATATTCTTCCATATGGCCATTCCTGCCTGCTTCTCTCCTACCCCAAAATTTAGTGTTCATGTGAACATGGAATTTAAGGTGTTTGGGACACAGCAGGTAGATACTACCTGAAGAAAAGCAACAGGTATCAATTGGTGCTTTATACTGTTTGAGGAAAAGCAAGATACATCAGTCAGGGTTTTCTGCAATTCTAAAGGGGGATTAAAGAATTATAAAATTCTTATTCCCTTTTCAATTTTATGCTTATGTATGGCCAAACGCAATTTATACTTTATTTCCTAAAATAATTGAAAGTTTTCACTGAAAAGTAGGTTATGAGTAGAAAGATTACATATTACTTCAGAGAGAAGGGAGACGAACTTGACAAAGAAAACAGTCACACATGAGGAAAGATAGATGGATGTCAGAGCCTGTGAACACTGTATATTCTGATGTAAAGCCCATATTTGAGATTTCTGTCATATTCAGGTATTTACAAAGTCAGAACTTGCAAACAGTGACAGAGTTCATAGGAAAATAAATACTAAAAGAGAAAGACAAAAATAATTGTTTCTCAAATAACATCAGTTATTCAATGAATATCTAACACATATGCATAATTTTTCAATGGGAGATCAATGGGATCACACAGTGAAATTTAAACATTTGCTTAAATGCTCAGTCAAAAGAGATGGGATTATTTATATATGAAACCGAAAATTCATATTTACTGTAGTCTCTCACCCAGATTGTTGTATGTTTGTAAAATTTATATGAATAAAAAAAATGACCACTGTATATTGATGCTGATGTCTATTATAAGACTTTTAGGAATACAGAAATCAAGACGAGACCATTCTCCCTGCCAGCATGGCATCTGCATGATGTCTTGCTGCACTCCAACCTGCATTCCTTCTATTGAGTATCTAATTTGCCAAATCCCAGTGATGGAACGACAGTTTATGCTGAGAGCTTCAGTCTTTAAGTTTCTTGTGGTTGGTTTTTTTCAGTCTTTTTTAAATTTTGTTTGGGTTTTTTTTAAACTCATATTTAAAATCATCTAGATGGGAAGTGCCTTTGATTTTTGTTCTGTGAATGACAATAGGTATGAACCAGGCACATGGAACTATTTCACTCTTAGAAAGAATACTTGCAAAAGTTTTACTGAAGATTGCGACTTTCTATGTGCTTCCTCTTTTGGAATGTTCTTCCCCCTTTCTTCATGGCTTCCAGTCTTCTAATAACTGTTTTGAAGCAGATATTACATAGGAGCTGTCCTTGTGCAATAGGATGTTGTATAACTCAACTGCAGTCTGACAAATTTCAGTTCTGGAACTGAGCTGAACTGAAGGCAGAGGCTCAGATTATGAGGCATAAGTCTGACATAAGAGTGTTGCCCAGACCTACGAAAGACAGACATTTAAAATAGATATGCTTAGCAATATTGCTTTAAAGAGTACAGAAGGTAGGTCAATATGTTAGAACTACATTTCCATAATGCAACGTCTATGTTACAGCACTCAGGAGCCTCTATTTGATTTGGTGTTCAGCTCTGCCTGTAACTGCATCTAAGTATTGATCTATCAATCTGTAGTAGTTAACATCACACGCAAATCAAATCTCATTTATCTTCACACACCTGTCGTCCATTATTCAGATCTAGCATGTCTAAAAATCAAACGTTCATCAGGTTTTTAAAGACGATTTTGTAGTAACAACTCATTTTCATCTTGTCTTTATTATTCATGAGAGGGCTTAGACCTCCTGAGCAGCTCAGCCATAAACTGTTAATACACAGGCTAACACAGCATTAGGGAGACAAAACAACCCCACCCACAAACAACAAACTCAGCACACAAACAAGCAGCCCTCATTTGCCAAGTCTATTGCATTAAAGTATCTGTAAAAGAAAGAAATAGGAAAACGAGGGTGGTGGCTTTTGTATGCTCTGATTCCAATCACTGAGAAGGAAACAAGACTGTGAGTAGGTAGAGGTAAAAAGAGAAAGGAAGGGATAAAACAAAAAGCATTCCAAAACAGAGCACTCAACAGGAACACAAGGAACTCATAGGTGAGAGAAACCAAGAAACCTTCAAGACAAAGACAAGAAATACATGCAAAAGATTACAAGAATTGCCAGAAAAAACCAAACCCCAAACTAGTAGTGCTTTGCACTCATCTTAGGATCTCAATATCACTTATAGCAGTCTAAAGAGAGGAAAAGCAGACACAAAGCACATCTGCCAAGAAGATGCAAGTGTTGACATTTATTTCGTCAAAAGTTTTAAAAGTAGAATACTGAATTTATAATCATTTAGAGTCAATAAAAAATACAGAGAAATAAAGAAGCAGCAATAGCTCTGACATATCTATAGGTAGTGGGAGTAACCAAGTATTATAACTGGGGAATTAAATATATGAAAATATATATACAGGTGAAAAAACTCCCAAAAATTCTCAGCATCCATTTTCCAACTGAATTCCATCTATAAGACAGGTAGAAAAGTTGAAGTTGCACTTGAAACCTGCTCTCCGTTTTAATTTATGCACCTCAATCAATGTTACATGTATTTTCCATGCTTCATTCTTGTTTATTCATTATATAGTGGTAAGACAATTTTCCAGAGTGGTAAGACAGGAAATAACTTCAGAGAGAAAAGCTTCAGGATTTTTGATCAGATTATTATTAATCAATTGTATTCATTTTCTCCCTTATAAGGTAGTTCCTGGCAGCTCCACTTGTAAACAATTAATTGAAGATATGCAAGGCAACAGAAAAAAAAAGAAAAAAACCCATCCATTAGATACAACAGCTATAAAAAATAAAAGAAACGACATGGAATTGGCACTGAAACCTAGAGAGTCACAGCAGAAGAGGCAGAAAAGGCTACTCTCATAACTGCATTTCTCAGATAATGCTGAAATCTAAAGGATCTGCAAATATTTCTCAGGATGAGACACCAGATGGAAATCACAAAAACCAAGGGTATAGACTGCCCGTAATGTCCAGGTTATTGTCATTCTTCCAGCACATGAGCTACACATTTAAATACTAGAGGAAATAAGAGAAAAATCATCAGAGCACATGTCAACCCATAGGATCTCAAGACATCCAAACATATCTGCAGTTCCCACAGTGTGACCTAACGAGGGCCCGTGTGCTCACAGAGCTGCTAAGGGCTACAGTTTTTAATAACTTTTTGCTTACTTCAAATTTTTGTTTTGTGGAGAATAGATGTCTTCTCTGCAGAATGAAAAAGGTGAGGGATGGGAGAGGGAAAGAGAGTGAATACATTTTTCAATGTTTGGACTCCCAAGGAGCAATAAAAAAAAAAATTAATTTCAAATTTGATTTTTTTTCAGACTCAAAACAGTGGGGAAGACACTCTTAGTTCTTAGTACTAGTATAGCAAATGCTCCCTTCCATCTCCCTCCATTTTGCCCATATTCCCAGCCTGAATATGTAAGAAAATGGGCATCCCATCCTCACTGCTCAACAGTAAAGCAAAGCAGGAAAAGGGGGGAAGAATTAAAAGCTATGCATATGGAATTATGCATATGCAATTGAGTGAAAACATACTCTGGCAATGCTTTGAAATGATTAGGAGCAAGGCAGCACAAATCTGGAAACATTAACTCACGTTCAGAGCCGTGCTCCTGTGTGCTGCCTCTCAACACATTCACGTTTGTCTTGCACTGCTTATTCTTGCTCCAGTTCTTTGGAAAGAGATTATCCAAGGTAGTTTCTTGCAATAGCAGGGGTTTAGACTCAGTGACCCAGAAGGTCCTTTAGTCTGAGGTCTCTCTGAGTTGTCTAATTCCCACCCCAGCCATACCCCATAAGCTGCAGCTTTCCAAGTAATAGCATGATCATCCTTTGCCTTACGTACAACATTTTTTACTGAAAGCAGAAATATTTTTCTGTATCCTAGCACTAAGTTGTACCACAGTAACTGAGCAAAACAGAATTCTGTTTGCACACTAGCAAAAAGAGGTAACACTGGCATCCAAATAAAGAGTTTTATCTATAAAATCTTTTATTTTAGACTATTAGGGTTTAAGTTGCATTTCAACCATTAACATGGGAGAAGCTGTCCCAGATGGTGAATGTAAAACGTGCTGTAAATTTTAATGAAGCAAATAAGTCACTAATAACAATAATGCCAACACTGCTGTGTTTTTGGTAGATGTTAATAAAGCAAAATTTAAAAAAAGAGCATGCAGCATTCAAATAAGTGCTTTAGAAGCTCAATATAATTTGCTAATTCAGCTATTCACACTTTGATTGCACAGCCTCTGGTCATCTGCTCAAGTACAGCTGCTTCATGTAAAAACAAATTTAAAAAAAAGTTTTATTGTCCACCAGATGTCCCAGCTTGTAACACTTGCTGCTATATTCAGGTCACTCAAGGTTCAAGCACATTTAGAAATCGATTGTTCTTGGATGGTCAACCTTGTGATAGTGGTCAAGGCACTTTGGTCCTGGGTTTATCCTGCTGAGAGGTGAGGGAGCACTTCTGCATTGAAAGAATATTCATGTTATGAGTATCACAGGCCCCCCAAACAGATAATTACTACTACAGCTTAGGGAAAGAGCTGGAAAGGGTTGGAGTGGAAAGAATTCAAGCAACATATGCCCTGCTTTATAAGGCCATTGAAAACCTATTAACAGAGCCCCACCAAATTTATTTTTTTTCTTGAAAATGAATTTTTTATTATTATTAAAGAAAGGTATAAAATCACCACTACTGTGCACCAGTGTTCTCACTGCTCTTGATGGGAACTAGAGGATACATGTAGTGTAGCCAGTGTTTCTCTCCAAATCAAATGTAAAAATCAATGGAGCAGAATTATCAGCTGGAGCTAAAACATCTTGCACCAAGGGTGTCTGCTGCTGTGCTGCACAAAACAGGCTTGAAATCAGCAGGCATTGTTTTGCTTATGGATTTCACAGGGCTGACAACTAAGGAAAGGCTGGACTGGAGAAAAAGTGAGCTTGTTTCTGCAAACACCTCCTCTTTCAGAGCAGGAAAAGGGCATCAGTGAATGGAAGGAATCTGAGCAGAGCCAGGGACTCCTGCCAGAGCCATGCTGAAGGCACAGCTGTAGCATACAGATGCCAACCGGGGTGAACTGAGAAGGTCGGTGATTTTGTACAAGAGGGCACCACACCCAAAACACTATGCCTTTACTGCACAAGATGCAAAAACCTGAAACGTCCTAGACATGTCAAGATGTTTCAGAGTAATTTTTCCTTAAACAGGACCTGTGCAGTCTGTCTTAGCAACACAAGCATCCATTTGTCGCATTGTCCAATGATTTACAAGGAGCAATATCTTGACAGGAATATTTTGTGAGAAATAATGTTGTTCTGCTGTACCTAATTTACACAGCGCTGCAGAAGACACGAAAAGTTACATTTTCATCAGGCATCCACCACTCACTGTACAGTTCCTCTCAGCCACTGAATTTTTGCAACTCTACTCAGTCAACACCAGCCTCTGGCACTTAAATGTGCATTGCAATTAATAGAACAATTACTTGATTGAAAACTTTCTCTCTTGAGCTTTACCACTGTTAGCCTCATAATAGAGAAAAGTACAGGAAACAGAGAATGGCTCAGCTACTTACTAATTTCACATGAAAATGAAAGTCCCTTCTGTCCTAGTAGACTGAATTTTGGAAGAGCTGCTAATGTCTGTGAAAGGACTTTACCTCTCAGCTGGGACAGATTTAAATCACTTGTTCTTCAAAGCCTACCTTTCTTACTTTGTTCTCAGAGTTCAGGAGTGTCTCCTTGCCCAATTTTCCCCCTCTGCACTTCCTTGCTTTTCATCCCCACAGCTGACCTGCCATGATGCCCATGCAAGCCAGTTTATCAGAGTTCCCTCTGCTCCCCGTTTTGTCACCATGTCCCAACGCATAACTACAATCCAATGATTTGAGTGCCCTTCAAAACCTGTCTTCCTTTGTCAGCTGCCATTGACAAAGAAATTCCACTATGTCTTTTATCTTCCTCCATCTCTGTTTTGAAAATTTACTCCCACCTATATCAGTAGCCACCTGCAGTCTCTTGCCTTGGTGAGGCACTAAATAGCCAACAACAGCCTGGAGGAGATGGAGCAATAGCTGGCTCAGTGGCTTGGCTAGGCTGAAGACAAGGATGCAGTGCTGCTGGTGCAGGAGCTATGCTAGGAGCCTCATGTCTGCTGCAAGGAGCCTCTGCTATCCTGTACGAGGGGAACAGGAGATGAGCAATACGGCTGGAGAAAAACTGGGTCCTAGCCTCAGGCTCCCTGTGACTTTGGGTCAGCCACTTCATCAGCTTTAACAGCTGCTTTCTGACACATCAAAGCAGTAGAAATATTGTTCAGAAGTGCAGTGGGCTTACCTCTATCCAAAAGAGTGTGGAATAGACTCAGGGAGAGAAAAATGCAGCAGCTTCAAACAGTTAAAAGGACTAGGCTTGAAGATGTTGGATCAAATTTTAATCATGTCAGGAGAAATCCACCTACATGCCCAGGGAGCAAAATATCTAGCCCAGGACTTGCAAAGAGGTTGTCATTACAAATGCACGTCCTTGCCTTTTCCACACAGTTCAGGCAGGACTTGGTCTGTGCATGCACAGAGGCTTCTCCACTGCCTGCCCAGCACTCACACAGCAGCTCCCAATTAATTTCCCATTCCCTGCTCTCCACCTGGGTTAGCTGCAATTGGAAAGCTGCCTTTTCATTCCCATCTATCACAAGTTCCCCAAAGCCGGGACAAATGTTGGAAGGATTAAATCAAATTTAACAGAGGGGGAAAAAAAAAAGGGGGGCGGGGGGGGGGGGGGGCAGATGTGGGAGGAAACAGAGGGACGAGAGGAGATCCTGCAGCCAGGATGCAAAAGGAGTGAGCAGGTGCCTCCCAAACATTTACTCTGCTACCACATTCTGTGGAGGGCCCACTAGCAGGCTTTTCATCCTGGAGTGATGCTGGCAGCGAGCAGCCCTTGCAGGGACAAAGGGAAGCCTGATCTGCTCCGTGCCAAGACGGCAGCCCCAGCAGCCGGGGTGCCCTGGAAACCCGCCCCAGCTGCAGTCACTCTGCCTGCACTGGCACCGAGAGCCACTCCTGGCCATTGCACGGCTCCTACAGACTAATCTTCTCAGAGGTTAGCCTGATGAATTAGCAGCTACTGGATCAGATGGGCTGCAGGCAGGCTGCAGCTGAAAGCTAGCTGAAATTTCCCCTTATACCTCTGTTTCTAAGCATCAGATTCAGTTTCCATCTCTCAAATTATTTTCCCCCTTTTTAATCATCAGCTCTGTTACAGACCCATTGACTTGAACGACAGTTTTGTTTGACAAACTACAAAACTTGATTCTATATTTTGAAGATTCAGTGTCACTTTTAGGCTGTTGTTAGCTCTCAGAGTTTCATTGCCAGGCAGACAATAACAGGTATTTTTTTCAAGCTGCAAGGACTGGAGTCCAGGAATTATATAACTGGGAAAACAAAATGTGACCCGCATCTAATGGCTCAGAAAGCAATGTAAGAAAACAGTGATTATTTGTCGAGCCTCATTTTTAAGCGTATTTCAGGACTTTCTAAACATTGAGGGTTGAACAATTTGTATCACTGCCAATTCCTTAAAACAAAATTTGTCCCCTCTGCTGTTTCAATTATGCAAACTGCATTGTATCTACAGTGTTTACACTTTAAATAAAAGATCTTAATATCTAAGCAGATATCCAAGCAACTTATTTCTATTTCTGCTTTTTTTGAGCATTTATCACAAAAGGTTATTATTTCCATGGGACTGTGCAATTAGAATTCACCCTTTATTGACCTCTGTCATATTTTGAATTATCCATTATCTATGTTGTTACTAAGTAGCTACTTTTGAGTCTCATTTCATTTGCAGTTCAGAGAATGGCTAATTCATTTAATTCGATGGAATTAGGTCTTGCTTGCACCAGCAGAAAAGAACTAGGACTTCTGTTTTCCAGCCTCTCCAGCAGGTACAGACAAGTCTGATCTTCTCTGAAGTCCATGGAAGTCAGTCACCCACAGACAGGTAATATGAGCCAGCTTCTCAGCTGTCTGACATCTGGTGAAATCAGTAAATCAAAGCTGATAGCTGCAGTCAGGCAACATCAGAGCCTCTCACCCACATGGCTGAGAGAAAGCCACGGAAGAGCAGGAATCTGAGAAAGCCTTTAGAAGCCAACAGAATATGTGGCATTATGCTGACTGCTTTTCTTCCTCCTCCCCTTTTGTTCAAAAATACTTCTACTGAGCTTTTTCCTCGAGATTTCACAGTTCTCACTGTTATGTGCAACTGTAGCTAATACTTTTTCTTCAAGTAGCAATAATCCCCTAGCCACGTTATTGGTTTAAGGTTTAGCCCAAGGACAGAAATAGGGCTTGCCATTCAAATCGATATGAATGCATTAGCATGTTTTATAAACTCTAGGGAGTGTAATTCTGGGGATGTTTTGCATTCTGATGCCAAATTTGAATACAAATTCTGGGGACATCTTTATTACTTGTGATCTGACCTAGATGGTCCCAGATAAGGTTTATTTTAGAGATACAGGCCTATATATTCCATGTGAATGCTCATGTGAAAAGGAGATAATAGATCAAATATTCCACAATTTAAAAAAAAAAAAAAAAAAAAAAAAAAAAAAAAAAAAAAGGGAAAAAAAATCCCCAAACCCTAAAGAAAAAAAAAAAACACCTAGAAGAAAAGCAGACAAATAGAAGACAGCTACTGACAGACAAGTTCAAAGTGCAGTTTGAGATTTTCACTTAAAAGCTTTTACTCTTTCTGATGATAGCTAGGCACGTTTACCTCTGTACAGCATGGTGCACTTGGTAAAGTAGTGTAATACCTCTCTTCCTTCCCCTGAGCCTCACATTTTCCACATCCTTAGCAACATGAATGTTATAGTAGAAAAACTTCAAATAAAGCTAGGGCCTAGGGTCTGTGGAAGAGCACAGAGTGAAACAAGTGCCTCCACAGGCAACAGTTTGGAAACTAGCAAAGTACAGATGAAATTTTGCAGCTATTGCAGAGATTTTTGTTTATGTGCAAAAAAACCTCCTCACAAAAACGGAAGTACCATGCATGAAATTTATCAAGATACAGGTGGTTTAAATGAAAGTTTGACTGAAGACACACATTTCCCTTGATGTCACTTTTATCACCTCCATGGTAATTTGATTTTTATATTTCAACAACAATGAAACATACTTCCCTTATTTTTTCCCGTCTCATCTTCTAAGGCTACAGTGATTCTGAAAACTTCACATTAAGTGTGAATCTGTAGCAGAAAACTCAAAATTACCTACTAGGAGAATCAAGCTTATGAATACCACATGTAACTTCAATCTACCCGTATCTAGTGTGTTTAGAGGTTGTCTAATTAAACCCATTTAAGTAAGATGGGTCCTTTTGCATTATATCTCTGCTTACTATTCATGGCCTGCTTGGGCAATACTCTGTTAAAATCCCATTTTAAACTCCTGCTTTGTGAGATGACGTTTTAATGCAGTCAGTGCTCATCTCCAGAGTTTTTCTATGGAAAAAAAACTGTGTCTGTTCTGAAGAGATAAAGCAAGAACACAGACAAGCTCACAACCCCTCGTGAGGGGGCAGAGGTTAAATGCTAATGTTTCTGTTCTCTCCACTTCTTATTAAGTAGATTCTTAATTAAAAGCCTTTTTTATTTTGTTTTGGATTTGTTAGACAGAAGAAAAGCATTTGATCTGCTAAACACTTTCTACCTGGTCAGATATGAATCCTTCTCATCCTTCATCACCATAGGACTACCTACAATCCTCCTCAAACACTGGTTCTGCCTTGGAGCCCATAGGGATTTTGCACAGCCTGAATTTATATTAGTTCAAACAGTGCATTTTCCTCCCCCCACTCTGCCCACACTTTGTGAGAAGATGTCAGTTGACTTGCACTGACGAGGATATTAACAACCCTGGGGAAACTTTTTTCCTGAGCTTGTCTCTGCAAGGTGACACTTGACATGCTCAGTGCCACAGTCTAAGCACAGCTGGGCAACTGCTGCCCAAACATGAATACTCATGATAGATGAGTTTATTTAAAAGCTGTATCTGATACTGATGATTGGCTTGAAACACCTGCCTCACCAGCACCACAAGAGGGCTGCCAGGCTAGTGAAACACCGACCATCACTCATCAGTAAGATTTGAAACTGGGCTAATAGTTGACTTTCTGACCTATTAGTCTGCTTTCTGTTTATGTGCCAAAGTATGAGAGATGAGGGGGGCACATTAAGTCACCTGATGGCAAACATATGCCAAGATTTACTTGCACTTCTTGTTGTTGTCATTCCACTTGAACACAAACAGTTGCATGGAGAATAAAAGAAAGCTAGAGCTCACTTTCATGCTGACTTTGCTGTGCACTTTTGCAGACACAGCCTTCTTTACAAGTCCTTCTACAAAACTTCATTCATTCAGCAACCAAACATCGGTGCTGATTGTGCATCAGGCACCAGGCTGGCACGTTGAAAAGTGATTCATTCCTCTGAGCATGGCACTAGAAGTGCCTGTCTCTCTCTACACTTAATATAGAAGCACCTGGGTCAGCAAACTTGTGGATGGTGAAAGGTAGCAAAGCTGAACCCCTCCCTCAGATCTGTGCCTTAGACCAGCCACAGATAAAAACCAGCTGTGTAAAAACCTGTGAGAAATTTGTGAGACTTTGGGTATCCCAGCCAGAACCATTTTGCTCACCCACTTTACTAAGTGAAAGTAAGAAGGACAATTAAAGGAGCATCACCTGGCAGGAGCACGAGCACAGCAGCCAAGACATGGGCAGCTCCAAGAGGAAGCACATAGACAGCCTGGGGACAGCAGGATGTTTGGAGGCTGAATGGCCACCACCAGGGCAACCTGCATGGCAAACACTCCTCTCTCCTGCACCTGTGTGTTGCAGACATGATGCATGCCTCCCACCCATGGCAGCAGCATTCAACTCCACCCTCCAAGGCTGCGTCCCAAATGCAGAAAATTAATTAAAACTAGGTCATGTTGCAAGATATCAGACCTACTTGGAAAAAATTTTCTTGAAACTTCAAGCAATCTCTAAAATTATAGCCTCACACTCTTAAGGGAGAAACATTCCCAGTGACAGAAGTAGTGAAAAAAAAAATTCTGTTAAGTTTTCCCTCCCAAAACAAAGGGAAATCTGAATAAAAAGCAGGTAGTAATAGTCATTTAATAAAATGAGTCCATGAAAGAAAAAAATTAGCACACAGCTTCTTTAGCATGCAGTGTACACTGTAAGTAAGTTTAGAATGTTCATCTTGGGTTTTTTTTAACTCTGAGAAATATGAAAGAAATTGGAATGCTGTACAGGAAAGGCCCAGGTATGGGGGTTTTCCTTTAGATATATCTCTAAAATAAGCACAAAAATAAAACATTGAGAATGGCCTATTGGCAATTTATGAACTAAAAGGAAGACTTAGACAGAGTCAGACAATATCACCTGAATAAGAGCCAAATGCTGATCCTGGTATAGAATAAACCCTTAGTTCAAGACTCAAAGTCTGAGAAGATAGATTCTGCCTTCTTATGTACTATGTAGTCATTATAATGCACAAAATCAAAAGTGATGGTGAATTTGACCATAGTATATGGAAATTGTGAGTGCTTATACCTTCTGAAAGAAAATATTTTTAAAAACAGATTAATTCTAAAAAGAGTTTAACAAACACCAAGTAATAGCTTAAACATGATTTAAAAAATCATTTCCCTATAATTTTGAGAAGAATAATGTCACAAAGGATTTTTGGTCAGTTGGTTGGTTAGCTTTTGGACAGTTATTTCCAGACACATTCTATAGGTGTTTGCAGGAGCTGTGTACCTCTGTGGTCCACCTCACATTCCTTTTTTAAAAGATGCTTTAGCATAGAAACTTTTTATTGATAAATAAAAAAGTGGCTGGATACACTAGAATGGAAAAACATTACAGTACTACTTAGATTAACCTTTTCTTTCCTGTCCACAAGACATTTTAGCTTCCTGTCATTCACCAATTTTTCCAGTTTTTGGTTGCTTTTAATTTTCACTGTTATTAGATTGAAAACTGCAAAATTCACTATTATATCAGTGGGAAAAAATCTCTCCTAATTGCATATGATAAATATCATTTCTTTCCCCAAAATTATCTTTTATGG
The DNA here is from genome assembly GCF_052056855.1 of Sturnus vulgaris. Taxonomy (NCBI): domain Eukaryota; kingdom Metazoa; phylum Chordata; class Aves; order Passeriformes; family Sturnidae; genus Sturnus; species Sturnus vulgaris. The sequence continues at coordinate 65,315,435 of NC_142243.1, read as the reverse complement.
AGTCCGAGTCCCTGTTGAGACACCAAATTATTCTTTCCATTCTAAATAACGACTACATTTCAATACAAGAATTCAATAGCTGTGTATCTTTTTAAGCACCAAATTTTAATTCTTTTTTGGTATTAATTTCAAAATCAAAACTAGATGGCTCTCTCTTTTTCATTCCTTCACCTCTTTTTAGGTCCCTCCAATAATGCCAGCCTATCCTTATGAATCTTCAAGATGGACAATAGGAATATGCAAACAGCACAGCTGGTGACTGAGGATCACTGACATACTATATATTTCCTCAGCTCATGGTAAATTTTCATACCACCAGACCCCTGACAGATTAGGGAGCAGCACAGGCAAGCTCTGAGAGGTGAGAGTTGCTACCTTTTTGCTCCTTGATTTTAAAATGCATGCCAAGATTATAATTCAAGCTGTCAAAAGCAAGATCTTTGCAAGACATTTCAGTCTTGGACACATTTATTTATAATTTTGTATAAAATGCCCGATTATTAGTACCAGGTTTGTCTTTCCACAGGAAAATCCTACATTATGCATGACCAGTATCAGTATTTAATAAGTTCATCTGGGACCTTCTTTTAAGAAAACCGATGAGAAAGGCACCTGATTGCAACAGTGAAAGATTCAATCTCCAAACCCCTACATCATATAACCCAGATATCAACATAACCTCTGCCCTGAGCTCTTGTGAGTGAGAGTTCTTGTGGATTGTTGACCTTACCCATGTAATTACACACTTATGAAACACAATATTTATTTTGATGGTAGTTATGCAGCTGAATATATTGGTTACACAACTTCAGAATCAATACTTGAACAGTTATGTTTTATTTGTCCCAATCTATGTATATTTTGCCACCTTTATGCTAAGCAGCAGGTAATAGTAAATAAATTAAATTCATAGAAAATTCTATCAAGTCTATAAAATTGAAAAAGTTATGATTCAACATTACTAAGCCACCATCATTATCATTCCATATGTTAAAAACTCCACATTTCCTAAATCAAACAAACAAACAAAAAACCACAAACAAAACAAACAAAAAAAAAACAGCAACAACAACAAAAAAAACCAAAACATCAAATAAGGAAATACAATCAAACCTTCTCTATTTTTAATGTACTTATTGAATTTTGTCTGTTTTATCACATAATCCCACTAAATTGATAAAAACTTTCAAGGAATATATCAGCAGATTGAATCTCCTTCATGAATTAGCAAAATGAACATCTGTGAATTGTCTTTTATCAGTCACTGCTTGTTCCCCTTTCTCTCCTGTGTTTGCTCAATACTAATAATTTAATCAGGAAGACAAGCTATTTATAGGAAATGGAAGAGATATGTGTTTCCACATTGTCTAATTAAATAAAATTTAAACAATTTTTTGGAAATTTTCTGCAACATTTGCATTGAAATGTGTTCTTTTGCTCAACATTTCTTTTTTATAAATCTATTAGAAACACTTTCTCAGACGATTCATCTAAGACATGGAATGACAAATCATTAATACTTCACTACTAGTAGTGTTACTTTCATTGTCTTGATGGATGTGACTGAATATCAAAGCAATTTCAGAACCTACTTCAAATCTCCAAATCTTGAGTTTGTGAAAGGAGCTACTGTGCAGAACTTGGATTCTTTGAGCCTAAAAGAATAGGAGCCCAGAATAAAATAAAAGCAAGAGACTAACAAATTTTAAAGTTTCAAAAAAAGCTAGGGAGAAGCTAAAAGGCAGTAAGACATGAAGATAAAGCAGTTTATATCTTGTCCAGACTGTTCTACTCATCATTACTGGTACCCCCTTAAAAACACTTAAATAAAGAGTTTCTGATATCTGCTTACTTTGTACACCACCAGAGATATAGGAGAACGTCTAATAATGAATATAAGACCTGAAAATTAACCTACTCAGACTGGAAAATATCCTCGTTGAGTATTAAAATTTTAAGTGACAAACAGGAGATTTACTAAAATTTGCTCAATAGAAAAGCAAAAGTATATAATAAACAACAGGAAACTTTAAAAATAATTTTCATTTCAAGTAAAATAGTGGATTTTTGTAGTATGTTTAGCCAATCAGAATACTCCTAATACTGCAATAAAAATAAATATGGTAGACCAGAATTCCCTGTAACACCAAGAATCTATGAGTGTGAAAATAAAACAGATTCATTCTAATATGTAAGTACACAAGAAATAATAAAGTTCAAAATCAATACTTGAATTTACATCTTTATCAGAATTAATATTGCAAAGAGACTCCAATTCTTTAATAGAATAAGAATCAAGACATCATTATTTCTACATCTGAAAAGTCATGGTCTGATTTGGGATTTTAATTTCTTCAGCTTCACTGCCAATTAAAAACTTCTACAGCTTTCAAAAATTATTTACAGGTGAGATGAAGAGGCAACATGACCAGCACATATTTTACTTTTAACTCCAAGGCCATCCACAGCTGTCAAAAACATTTTAGAAGGAATGAACATGGATAATACATGGATTGGAGTGGTCACACCAGTAGCTGCTAACAGTGCCAACTCTAACATTAGTTTGCTCCCATGGGCTGACCAGACAATTCAAACTGAAAATACCCCCCAAACACAGGTTAAGAGATGATTCATGCAGGGGAGAGTTAGAAGGGATTTAGATACAGGCAGAAAGGGCCAGCAGCAGTCAAGTCATTGACTCAGACATGCCTATGTGCCTGCTAGCTGAGGTGCAGCCTCAGTGATCTGAAGAAGTAGTTTCAGTTTAAGAGCTGTGCCTAACAAAGACAAGAGACAAGTGTCTGGCAAGTTAGGAGCAGAAACCAAGTGCCATGGGACTTTTCCTCCAACCACAGCAGGCAAGTGAATGTCAGCAGAGTGCACGGCAGTCGCCTGAAGCTCTTGCATTCAACACTATTGTGCTGAAATGTCAAACAGGATCTTCGCCACCGGCATAAACATTTTAGAGAAGCTTCAGGGAATATACTACAGTGCTTACATCTCTGCTAGCTCTCATCTTGCAACACAGGAAAGATCCCTCAGAAACAAACAGACTGTGACTTGTAGCAAAGACTAGGATTTCAGCTGTGAACAGATGAGGTTTGGGAAGGAGGGGAAGAAAGTCAAGGTTTGAGAAATTACAGAAAGGTCAGTCAGATGCTTACCTTACACATGCAGTTCTTTCAAAACCGATGCCACATGGCACTCTTAAATATATAACCAACAGCGTTCCCTCAGCATTTATAGTCTCATATCCAAAGTTCCCAAAGAGGAGCAGAAGTCAGATGTATGGAGAAGGGTGTGACACCAATCCCCAACTCAGTATTAAAAAAAGAACTACTTCTCTTTGGCTCTCTTTGTGCTTATCAGGGTGGTGATCACATTAAATGGCAGAAGACAGCAAAAGGGCACTCCAGGCAAATCCTGTTTCATAGCTTCATGGACTGTGTGATATGCTGCTCCCCAAGAAAGCATTATTTAAAGAAGTAGTGCTCCCCCTCCTAACCAAGCCCAGTAAGTTTTGAGGCACTGTACAATGCCTCATGAAATTTTGCAGAAGATACAGGTTCCCACAAATGTGAACAATTAGAAATTATCAAAGTAATAAATGAACATCCTGTACTCATAACCAAGAGGATAGCAAAGGGAAAATACTGCAGTAATGATCTGTATTTTTTCCCACAAGGTGAGGTCATCTTTGATTTAAAAATACTGTGATGTGCAGCTTGACACAGACTCCATTCCCACTCCAGCACTTTTCTTAGACAAGCTTTACCAAGAGGAGAACAGGTTACAAATATGTAAGCCCATGTGTAGAAGGCAGTGTGATGTCCTGAAAAGATAGCCAGCCTTGTTACTTTTCCATCCCTTGTAAAGAATGTACATAACTGTGGTAGGATTGCTGAGAGTTGTGAGTTATATGGGGCTATATATAGAGCTAATACAAGTTGTATTCTCACAATTTGAATTAAGTAGAGTGGAGTGCACAATGTGGCTAATTGCATTTACTCTTCCCTTTATACTCACACACAATTTCATTTCATCTTAAGAGCTGTGTTGGAAAAATGTAGAGACTATGCTGGTTTGTATTTTGTTGGCATTTATTTTATGAACTGCATTCTCAGACTACATTTTACTGCTGTCAAGAACCACAAAACCTTAGAGACAAGATGCACAGATTTTTCTTTTCCTTATTTTATGCTCTTGTGGCACTGTAACAAAAAGTATTAAAACGGACAAACATTGCTTCTCCATTTAGGGCTTTGTACAATTGTTGCAGAGTGAATGACACCCAAATAAGTTCCTTTCCCCCCTCTTTAATTCTGGCAGATATAACAGATTGAGACATTGCTAGACAGCTACTAGACTGAAGTAATTAAACAGTGTAATGTGCAAACAGCATTTTAGAGTCAGCAATTAGATCACTCAAATTAGATGTTTTATTTGCCCAAACTTGTCTGTAAATCTCATCGAACAAAAGGCTTCATTTACAAACAATACAGCACCAGACTTTCGAAGCACAGAGTTAGAGCACTGCAGACCACTGCCTGTAGTCAGTGCCCAAAGAAATCCATCACACTGATGCATGGTCAAGACTTATAAACACCCCAGAGACAGCCCAGCTCCCTGCATTTACAGTGGGCACTCAAATCGTGTGTATGGGCTGTACCTCTGACTGGATGGCTGCAGAGTTCTGTGGGAGGAAGAGAGAACCCTCAGAAGTACAGGATGATCTGATCAAATGCGTTTATTCATCTTTTGAAACTTGTTTTGAATTTTAAATTAGTCTAGTGTTTCTGAAAAGTTCCTGTTCATGGCCTTGAAAGCTGAAGTCTTCGAGCCTAGTCAGGGACAACACAGAGAAAAAGCAACATCCACAATGTATTTTCTTAATTTTGTGGTTGTTGTGGAGATATATTTGAGAGAACAGCATCATAATAAAAATAACATTCCACTGCCTGCTCAGCTTCAGACCTCCTGCAGTGTACTAAAAAGAGGAAAACTGATATACCCATGAGTCCTCTCTGTAGTCCAGATCCACTTATTATCTAAAAAATGGTGTAAGTCAATCCACTGAGTAACACACAAACCTTATAAAAACTGCCACATGACAGACCATAACATCCATTATTTAACCCTGAAAAATCCACATGACTAAATTTTCTGTACAGCAGCACAGGAGACATGTCTTATATATTCCACTGGTCTTCAAAGACCAGTGACCTTTGTTTCTCTTTCTCTCTCCTCAAGTTAAATTTTAAGGGATCTATTTTGGTCACTGTGCTCTCTGTGGAGGAGTGGCCACTTTCCAGAGAAAGCAAAAAAATTATCTGAGATATCACATAAAATCTTTCAATCCACTCTTTGACAATTAAATAGAAGCAACACACCCCCTCTATCCTAAGTAAGTAATCTATCCCTTAATTAAATAATGTGAAAATCCATTCAGATATATCGTAAATAGTTTATACTAACACTGACATTAACTACCAAACACACTATCCATGTAAAACAAACTGAATCTGTGTATTGGTTTAAATGCAGGTACCCAGCCAAAAAAAAAAGAGCACAATCCATTCAAAGCTAGAACGTTGCAGTCCACCACAAAACAATAGAAGAAAGTCAATTTTGTGTTGACCATAAACATTTTTTATGTAATATTGTCAGAGTATTTTTAAGTTGATTATAATACTCTTCTATATAGAATTTAACCCCATTCTCTCCTGAAGCCCCGAGACTGAAAATCTTCCACCTCTCCACAGCTTTAGATAGCTGATAAAGGCACTGCCTGGACACATAAATCATGTCCATTCTCATCTAGGTGTGGACTTAAGATACAAAATTCCCATCCAAATAGCTAGCAGTATTTACACTGATTTCACTGGGTTTGGAACTAGATGTTAAAATGCTTCTCCTTAAATTTAAATTTATTTTGAAAGACTCAAGCTTCTAGGAACTGTAGGAACAAAAACAGCAGGAATAAATAATAGGACCATTAAAAAATAAGCTTTGGAATTGTCTGTAGAAAGAAGTCTACCTTTATTCCTTCTTTCCTGTGACAGATAATAGCACTTGCCAAAGCAAAGCTTCAAAGAACATCTTGTAGCAGAGGGGCAGGTTTTTTTGTGGGAATACTTAATCTGGGAACACCATTCCTAAAACATAACACATACCCACTAATAAGCTCAAGGACTGTATGTCCTTGCCTATAACCTAGCACAGTCCCAGGTTTTTGTGATAGTAGATTTTATTCAGTGTTCCTATCAAACGACTCATATCTCCCGGTGGCTGGAAAAGGGGAGCCAGATTCCCTTTTCTCAAGGAAAAGAAACCCACTCACTGGTATCACCAGAGAATTCACAAAAGATGAACAGAGAGGAGAAGCTAAACTGGAGGCAATGGCAGCAAAACCAAAGGAGAAGTAAAGCCCCACCCAGGTCCCAGGAGTGGCCTGAATTCCTGGGGCCACAGCAGGCCCTGTGGACCCTTCGAGGTGCTCGGTGGCGAATGGAGCTGCTGCTCTTTCTGTGACACAGATTTGCCACTTGCTCTGGTACAACACACAGCAGACCTTCACTGCAGTTTCTCTCTCCTGCTGCAGCACGTTTGCTCATGAGAGGCACTGCAAATGGCCTGATGGTGACTACATCTGACCTCTCCAGAATGAGAACCTAGAAAAGAAAATTCTGGAATATGTGGCACATGCTCCCAGTTGCCACCTTCTCTAGGCTGGTGCAAGAATATCAATATAACCTCAGCTATATGGGCAGCCAGACTACAGACTGCGAGCATTGTCTGGCAGCCCTTGATCCATGGACTTTTCATCCTTAGACTTTTCCATGTCATGCCATGGGCCCATACCCAGAGCCCAGCATCAATTTAGCATTTTAGCAATACAAAAGCTCAGCAAAAGATAAAGAACTTTCCCCTTCTTTTGTATACATGTGCTCTTTGTTTACTTTTGCTATCATGTGAATGTCATTCAAATGAGAGGGGAAGTGAGAAAAAAGAAGATTGAAGGCATCTTTGCATATTATTATCTCTTACTATATTACCTTGCCACTGATGCTTCCATTTCAGATTTAAGTAAAGAAAATCAAAACTATTAGAAGCAGCTGATATAAACAAACCAAAGGTACTGGAGTGTGATGAAAGCAAAGGAAGATTATTAATGTGTTGCAGGTACAAGAGAGAGATGCAATTATAAGATTCAAGGGAAATAAGACAGACAAAAACATCTGCAGTGAAAGTCTAATCCTTTGAAATTAATTCATTTACTAAATACTCCTATCTTTGAAGTTTAAGATTCACAGCAAATATCACTGCTTGTCAGAAAAGCTTTGGCAGAACACACTTTGAAATACTCATCATCCAGCTCCAAGGATAAAATAGGGATTAGAAAGAATGTGTTTTCTTTTTATTTTTTTAAGGTAGCTATATGCATTAAGAGCATATTATCCTTTTAAGGGCACATTTCAAGGAAATTAGAAAGAGTTGTGAGGTTATTTTATTTCTTTCTTTTTTTTCTCTCTGTTTACAAAAGAGGTCTATGATCTTGACCACTAAAGTGAACTAAGCTGTTGACACTGTATAAGACATGTACACTGGGTCTCCTTCTAAATCAGACCCAGATCAAATAGTCTTGCAAGGGAATGAGAAAAATCAACAATATCTGCAAAAAATACTGACACGCAAAAATTTACAGATATGACAAAAGATTGGAAGGTGAAGCAGCAAGGAGGGCAGATGATCCAGGACCTGACTATAGACTCCTGTCTGACATGTGGAATCCCCATCACTCGGGAGCTTTATGAACTGGTTAGTGAGGGATGGGCTAGACTGGTGTCTGAAACACATCCAGTCTGGCTTGTCTGTGATTAATATCTCTTGCTTGCATTACAGCAGGCTGAGCCAGGAATGAGGACCCCCTTCCCTAGCCACTGCACACACGAACCTTTATTCCAATAAGTTTAGAAAGGCTGGAGACCACTCAAGACGTTCATATAATTTATTTTAAATGCCGAGATTCCATGAACCTCTGCAGTAAGGCTTGACCACCATTCAGCTTGCTTCTGGATCTTCCCTTCTCCATGTCTGATTAAGCAGGACCTACCCAGTTTAGCCTAAATTTCATGAAAGTGGAGGGCAGCAAGCACTGGGGCACTGTGTACCCAGCCTGAGACGTTCACGGGAGGATCAGTGAGCCCCAGATGCCACGGGATGTGGAGACAACAGCCCCTCAGCCTCACCTAAAGCCCAGTAAGCTTCTGTAAGGGACTACCACCTCCTGACCATGAATTCAAGAGCTGCTTTACAGCAACAGCACTCTGTGTGGGGAGGCAGCATGCCTCAGCAGAGCTAGTCCCTGCACAAGAAAGATTCACCTATGTGCTGTACAGTCCTCTGAATCAAGTATCATGCCTAAAACACCATTCAGTTTTAATCTGAGCCACAGCAGCAGCAAGAATGAAGTTTGAATTTTTGCCCTTGCCTCTCCAAAACAGACCTCACAATTCTCTCATACTGGGAGCCATGTGGGATAATATTCCTCTTAAAATCATAGCGAGCTCAAGAGGGTAAAAGGATATTTCCACGAAGCAAGCTTCAGAAACTACACTGAATAAATACTGCAGTATTGATATTTGCAAATGATCTGATCTAGATCATCACCAAACCTCTGTTCAAGCGGCATAGACACTGCACACACATACTCCTATAATGCCGTGTATAGTTTTCTAAAATCAAGCTCACAGGCATGCACACCCCACCTCCCAGATATCCTATTCCCTTAAAACAGGCTGGATCAAATCAAAGGAGTCTGTCATCAAGGAAGCAAGGAGTTGCAAAGACTTCCTGTCAGACGGTAAGGAGGACAAGATGGTGACAAGTGTACCATCTGGCAATTTACTTTTCTTCCCAGGCTTCAGCACACAGCCCAGATTGAAAAGCTTGCAGGAAATCCTTCCTACACCCATTACCTCTCAGCTTCTGTGCTACTCTCCTCCTCAACACAAACAGGGCAAGGTGTTGCTTTCTCAAGGTACAGAGACCACAGGATGACCCACCGTAGTTGGTGTGACTGCAGCACACACAGAGCTGCCCATCCCATTTCGGTTTATCTGTGTTGTGCTGTGGCATCCCAGGCTCCAGAGCCTGAGGCAGGCAGGTGGTGCTCTTGGAGGCTGCACAAAAAGCAAATCACCAACAGTCTCATCCCACTGGATTGCAGAAAGAAAAATCTGCTTTGTTCTGCATGCAGTCACTTTAGAAATCAGAGAGTTGTTGCTCTAGCTAAGGCACAACCTCAGTATAAATAAAAGGAGAGAGAACCAGGCTCCATTAATGGACTGGAGACGACTACAAACACTACACCTCAGCTTCAAGGTGAAGCCAGAATCTGTAAACAGTTTAAATCAACATTTGAAGATTCATCTTGGCAGAATCCACACCTAAAGTCCTAGAGATTTCAAGCATCTAAGCTCCATCTACTTAAAACCTGCACTCGTATTAGAAAGCCAAGAGAATTGTTTCTGTTTGTGAAGGAAATAGATACATATAGTTGTATATGAAAATATATATTACAAGTCAAGTTAGAGGAGAAGTTTCTGGTACAGCACATGATAGGTTTATTTAAAGAAATGGTTTAAATATGATAAGAAGTAAAGAAATCAAAACCAATCCAGTTAATAAATAGCATACAACAACTCTCAAAAGATCTTTATTCTGCAAAATTTTCCTAAGCAGTTTTTCAATTTTCAAAAAATTTTCTGTGGATAGTAACAGCTGATACTAACCAGCTGCATTATTCAGTCAGGAGTGTTAAGTATAACAGAGAGAGAGCTTATGATTTCAGCAGAACCCAAACATGCAAAAAAAAGATTTGCAGTGAAGCTTCCCCCTTCCCCTTTGTCACAAAAAATTAACTGTCCCTTTAATTAAGGCATTATTGCTCAGATATCAACTTCTCTTTTAAAATACTGTGAGAGAAAGCAGGAGTACCAACATTATGACAAATTTTGATGAATTACATAACGGTGCAAGTTGTATAGGACTTGGACGATGCACACATCACGATAACAATCCCAGTTTATTCTGCTAGTTGCATCAGATTAAATACAGAGACTTGTTAGATTTCAGTGGAGTTTCTGCTGCTGTAAACATTAAAAAAAAAAAAGAAGAGAGATATTCCTGGAATAAGAATATGTATTAAACCAAATATGATTTCAAAGAAAAGTGGTTGGTGATAGCACTCAGAAAACCCAGCTAACTGCTAAACAAACAATTATATTTACAGGACAATAAATGCATTCAACCAGCTATCACATAATGGCACTTTCTGATGGGCTTGAAGCTGTATCTTTACAAAAACTTCATTAGACTACTAAGATCCTTTCACATTATCTTCAACTGGAAGAGCAGCAATAAACCAGCTCATTTTTTATGATTCTACTCTGATCCCTGACAACTGAAATTCTCATATATATTTAATTTCTTAAAAAAAAAAATTAAATCCTGAATCAAATACAAGCTTTTTCAGCTGTGGAATTACCTCCAAGAATTAAGCTGGTTTGGAATAAGGCCATTCTTTTAGCAAATTAGTAAAGAACATGGAATAAATTCAAACTACAGGCCAATCTGAACTCATCTCCCTGTATAGAAAATGCATTGCTCTATTTACATCCCAATTCAAATAAATAAGTATAAGGGAGAAATTTACTTCATTTTTATGATATAATATGCTAATATCATTACAGTAGATTTTTGAGAGATTTCAATAAGTTTTGCTTAACTTAAAAGAGACACTTAAAACTTCCTACACAACTTCCATAGAGCTTCTCTTGCAATTTGCTCTTGATGAATTATCTTAGATAAATAGAGGTTCATTTATCCATACAGTCTTTTGCAGATTATACATGTAGACTACATGTCCTCTGTGCCAGGTATATATTGCCTCCAGTACAGAAGCCCCATGTCTATGTTAAATCTATGTTAGTGCAGCACCACCCTCCAGCTATGTCCCTCTAGTTCTTAGCACAGTGTTAACAACATTTAGGATTGTTCTCTTTCATTAATTCTTTCGTTTTCACTCTCTGCAGCTTCATGTGTCTTTCCCAGGGTCACTGAAATAGAAAGCCATTCTTCTGCCTCTTGACTTCTCTACCAAACCACATGGAGAACACTAAACCTGCGGGCACCTTCTCTCACGTTCTTCAGTTTGGACAGACCATGTGTTCTTTTCCACGTTTTTGTTTTGTTTTTTTAGAACCCCCAGACCAGTAGCATTATGAGATGGCATACTCCCTTAAACTATAATTATGTTTGATTTTTGAACAGTCAGATGAATTATCTTCCCCACAATAGTATTGGTAGACCTTTCTTTTAGAGTTTAGAGTTTATCTTGCTTTATTTATTCATTGAAGTATTTTCCCTGTTCATCTCTCTAGTGCTCACTGTACACTGTCTTAGATGTAGAAAGGGGTTTTTTCACCCTCATTTAAAAGAACCTGTGAGTAGTATCTTTTTTTGTTTGTTTGTTCAGTCTACTTCTCTGCATGTAGTAACTAAATTTCCTGCTTTTGCTTCATCGTTCTTTACAATTCCCTGACTCCTCTTTTCATCTTGCTGTCATATACTGTTTGATTTTCAATCTTCAGATACTCCTTTTCTGTGATACCATTCCCCGTCCCAGATGGCCAAAAATATGTTCATTTATGATAACTTTGTTGCTTTGTTTTCCTTTTTCTTACCTTCAAAAACTTTCTAGTACCATTCTCTTTGTTTTCAGGGTGAAACATGACTAGAAATAATATCCTTACCTAACTTCCAGGGTCTTTAGATTTCCCTCTACACAAAGATCATAAATCTTCTTAGTCAACCAAAATACAGTAATTTAACTTTTCTGGGATCTTGTTTAAAGAGTGTGTCATGATCAGATTTTCCTGTCTTCCTCCCCCTCTACAGAGGTTTCATTTTTCCCTCTCCTCTTTGTCATTCATAAGTCAAATATTAGTTTAAGATATGGCTTGAGAGGGTGTGCAGGAACCACCAGGAACTGCCTATAGTATGCAAGAGGGATTCTGGAGGACATTTGGGAAGGTGACTGTGTCACAGCTTTTGCTGTAATGCAGGCAGCTAACCAGCCATTCTAAGTGTTAAAAGGGGTCATGGCACACATGAGTAATGGATATCTGATCTCCAGTCACAGGACATATCAGCTGTAAACAGGGGATTTTGACATAGTGAAGGGAAATAAATCTAAACAGAGGAAGCATATCTTCATTTACTGGATGGAATCCCACAGTATCTCAGTAAACAATTGCGGCACATGTTAACATGAAAACTTAACCAGATAACATTTTAAAAGCAGAACATTAAAAGGAAGGCCTGGATAAGAAAAGCTAAATGCTTCCATAATAAATGTGCATAAACCCAAGGTGGGGACATACAAACTAGCCTAAAAGGGGCCTCCAAGATGTGGTCCTGTGGGAGATGAATGAACTCTACTAAATTAAGAGGTAGCAGCTTTCCTCGCTTCACTTCAGGTCTTGCCATAAAGCACTGTGTAAATACCAGACACAGTCAGTTGTAGCTTCTCTCATTCCTTTGCTAATTGATAATTCCGTTGCTCTGGCTCTACTTTGGGAGAACAGTTATCTGCAAAAACTGTTTATCAAGCACATTTCCCCCTGACACTACCCTGCAACCTGAACCTTAGCCAGCCTGCAGTACCCCAGGCAGTTCCCAGCAGGATAGTGTATGACAGGGACCGTATGAATGGACAGCAAGATGAGATAGCCCTAGCTGGTTGCAGAAGAGTTCCCCTGCACAGATAAAAAAATATTTACTATGTCACTTTCATGAAAAGAGGGCAAAATCTAAACTACCTCATCTATTAACACAGAGTAGCCTGCAATAGCCTGCCATCACAAAGAAGCTATTATCTCCTCATCTTTTTCTAAAATCATTACTGATTTTGGTCCCCCTAGTTACCCTACAATGGTAGGAGATCAGGAAAACTAGGAGTATTGATTGGAAACAACTGCCTGACATTTCCTCCATTCAGACGAGCTATTCTTTTCTTGTGCTATCTGGTTAAATCAGAAAGCCTTATACCAAAAACACTCTTGCACATGGTGTGGGCCATTTTGAGGCCCTGTGCAATACAAACGATGAAGGGAACAGGACAAATAATGGAAAACAAACATTTCCATGAATCCAGCCTCTCATTTTGATTCGGTTTTTTGTTGCCTTTTCCACACTCCTTCACATGTATGAGTTTGCATTTGCATAAATGCTGAGAATAAGGGTCCATACAAATACTCATTCATATGCAAACAAGGGTATTAACTCCTGTTCCAGAAGTGTTTGCCCTCTGTTTACAAGGCTTCAGTAGCAAGATCACACAGCAGAAAAATATCATGAATTCCAGCTGGTCAGTGATATCCCACCAATAATGTGCACTAGCCCAGAGACAATAAAAAGGAAACAAAAACACAATGATGTTCACAGTGCCTTGATACAACTAGGTAGTGAGACTAAATATGCACAATCAGACTCTGCACAAACCATGCTTATAAAAACACTGCATTTCCTGATAAGCTGGCCGTTTCATAAAGACAGACTCACGTCTACCACAGTGGAGAATGCCTGAGCACCTAGCTCTGCTTTCTGCTGCCACACAGGCAGGCAGATTTTGGCTTCGGGGTTTTGTCATTTGTTTCATCCTGATGCTCAAGAGCCCAGAAAGAAAGGAGAAACTCCCCAAGGGGTGGTTGGGATGTTCACTTGGGAATGGAAGCAGCCGCATTTAAGTGACTGGCACCAATGTCTATAAAACAAGTATTCGAACTCATTTTTCTATGCTCCTGATAAATTAGCTCATTGATCTCTTCTGTTGCTGATAGCTCTCTGTCACACTCAGCTATTGAAACTGTTAAACTTCTTCCCTCCTTCCTTACTCTCCCTTTGTCCAGAAGTGGATTGAGTGCACTTATCCTAGATGCACAGAGTTTAGGATCTAGCTCTGCTTCTAAACCCGACTCCTGGCTTTCTGATGGGTGTTGAGCATTGCTCTTTTCTTCTGAAGTGAGGACTTACAAACACAGGGCTATGTGGTACACAGGGACCCCATCCCTTCTTCCTCAGTTGCTCAGATCTCCCACTCTGGCAGGTATTGTTTTCGGGATGTATCAGCACTTTTGTCAGTAGTTTTGGTTGGAAAAAAAACTCATTTTATCTAACCATCCACATTCTTCAAGAGCAAAAGACCAAATCTGAAGTATGAGATATTCAACCCCCCACAACAAAAATGAGAAACTTTGAATGCAAAACGTTAATTGTTACGGAAATTAATCATAAACTGTGAAGACAAAACATTGTTCTAAAACTTTTTCCCAGTTAATATTTTACTTGTAATAATTCTACAAGTGATTTCAAATGTGCCTTTCCTGGTTTCACTTTCATCTTTGAGAAATGTTCTGAGAAAAGTGATTTTATTAGATAACAGGAAATTTTTGAACCATCCTAAATAAAATTATTTTCAAAGAAGCAAAGAAATACTGGATCACATCTTGGCATCATTTATGACAGTGTAAACATATTGACAAAGATTTTACTACCAAAATTTATATTTTGCATCTGTTGTCTACAAAAAAAAAAAGGGAGAAAAACAAAAGAAAACAAAAGAAAATCACAATATGATAAAAATTACAGCTAAGTTTTTAAAAATCTCTTTACAAGAAAGGCTCCATTTAGAAACCAGGAGTCCACACCTGGGATAGTGACCAGGCTGCACCTGCACCTCCCAGGAGCTCTGGCAGCCATGAGCCTGCTCCTCCACTGGTGTCAGAGTGCCAGGAAAAGTTCCCAACACATCTGAAAATAGCCCAGGGAATGACTGCAATTTATAACAAAAATGATAGGACGCACATTCTTGCAGGGACCAATGGTCAATCTAACTGAAAAGAGGAAATTAAAGTAATGAGCATTCAGAACATGGTTGCAAAGGAAAACCATTTTGGTAATGCATTCCAAAACGTACTGAGTTTTCTTCATAAAGTTGAGTGAGTTCCTCTGATCAAATCAGTAGTTTTAGAGTTTTAAAAATTAACTATTTTTTACTTTCCTCATAAGACTTTCTGTTTGCTGGAAATTGTTAAATAAACCAAATTTATTATCATTTTTTTTTCTCATTTTCAACAGATTTGCAAGAGGCTACAGCAAGGAGCAGAAAGCACACAAGTCTTCTATTCTGGTATGCATTTTGAGAGAGACTTGTTTTTCACTCTCTTAATTTACAGTTTGTATTTGTATGGAGTATAAGCTGTGTGAGGAAAGCAATTGATTTACAAAACAGACTACATGCAGCACATACAAACTGACTCCTCTTATCAAATAGGAAGGACTTTCTCAATGCAACAGCTTGGTGCAGAAGAGCATGCTGAGCTGAAAAGCAAATACAGCTATCTGATTAATTGATTCTGACCTCATAAATATTATACTTTGGGGGCTCTAATGGAACTTCCTGAGGGTAAATTGCATGGTTCACCTCATTCATTTATATCTCTGGCTGACAGATGTACATTATGAAATGTCACTGAATATGCTGGCAATAAATGAGGTATAACATTAGCATCTTGGTTCTGTTTTCCTGAAGGAACACTTTTGTTAAATGAATCCCACACCAGTAAAAATATTATTCTCCGCTATGTACACTTCTTTCTATTTTAATCAGTCTCACAGAAATATATACAGGCCTTCCAAAAACACAGAGCCCCAGTAAATTAACAAAACAAGCTGCTCTTTTGTTGTGCATGTTTCCATTGTGAAGCTATATTGTTGGAGAATATTAGGCTGTGACAAGCATTTGATAGTGTAGTAGTTGCACTAATGTTATGGTTATTATCTTTACAACCGCACAGTGAAACACAGTTAATTAAAATACAGTGAAGAAATTGCTCCCTTCTCCTGCCCACACATAAATGAGATGATAAATCTGTTGTTGTAGTCAGCATATAGGGTCCCTTGACCTCTCTGCATGTTTTTAGGCATTATTCTATTTTATTTCATTTTTTATTTCGTTGCCATTTGAGACTGATAAAACTGTACATAAAGGGCTTGGGAATAATGGCAAATAACCATGACATGTGCAGCTTAATGAAATTATATACTGTGGTGCGTTGCAATAAAATTCAGAGGAATATGTGCCCCACTACTGTAAGGCGTGCAAATTCCAATAAACCATTAATCCTTGCCATGAGCAGGCCATGACTGCAAAGGTAACTTTGCCAAGGAATAGGGGGAGGGGAAAGAGAGAGGAGGAGGGAAGAAGAACAGAGCTGCTGGAAAGTGTGGTAGTTAGAGGAAATGAACCACCCCTTTGGGATTAAACCTACTTCCAACTATCCCCTTTCCTCCCACTGCTAAGGCATAGTTGTTATAAAGGACAGCACTGGAAAAACATGTAATTTTTCTCTCACTAGTCGCCGTCAGCTATTGCAGGCTTAGGAGCCCAAGTGATGCTGAAAGATATTTCATCTTGTCGTGTTACCTCCAGGACAGATTCTGAAGAGCTGCACGGGGCTGCCTGCTGCATCTCAGCCCCCACTGGTACCTGCCGGCCACAGACATGTTCCCCTCTAACAAATCTTTCTCAGCAAGCTCCAAACCTCTCTCTTCAGTTTTTCAGAAAGGGAGTGAAGGAGGGAGGCCAATAGGGTTGGGAAAATTGACCATTACCAGGATTTTCTGTGAACAGAAACGGAAAATAAGTGACAGAATTTGTGCCTGCTCTGCTACTACATCTGTGCATTTATTGATTTACTCTCCAGCACAGATATAGGTGGACTGTAAAGGGGCTGCACAAGACACCTCTGCATAAAACCACAGAGGTCAGCTGTCATCAGTAATTTTTTGACTGAGTTTATGCTTTCAAAAAGGCTAGAAAAACATGTTAGATGCAAAGAACACCATCTAGCACTAACAGCAGGAACACAAGGCATGGTTTTTGCAACATCACCTCTGATGTACACTGTGAAGGGTTCTGGGAGCTGCCAGGCTCTGCAATTGGGCTCAAGGTGGCTGCAAGGGGGGAGCAGTGTCCTTGGCAGACAAGGATACCTGGGCTCCAGGAACATGTTTGCTATGAGAACAGCTCCTCTTTGCTCCACTGAAGTGGAGCTTAGTCAAAGTCATGAGTCAGGCCTCATCAGAATCATACAGATTTTTTTTTTAATTTTTTTTTTTTAGTTTTTTTTTTAGTTTTCATTTTGTTGTGCTTTGGATTTTTTATTTTGCTTGTAATTTAAAATAAAGCAGCATGGATGAGGGGAAGCAAGTTGTAAATTCTGTGACACTGCCTTCCTGTTCAGACTTTATATTTCTCATCTCTATTCTGCTAACAGACTGCTTTGTGACTCCTAGTTGCAATGTTTGCGTGTTAGGATGTTTGCTGGCATACTTGTCTATTAAAACAGGAGTGGAGATATGTTAAAGATCAGTAAATAGGATTCCTACCCCAGAAAATCTTTAGAAGGTGTATATGCTTAGATGTAGGCAATTATATATTTATACATAAAAAAACCAGAATGACAAATAGGAAGTATAATTATGATTATATTGGATTTATTTCCTGTTTACAATTTTCTACCATTTAAGAATACTTGTCTCTTCTGCTTCTTTCACACAATTGGAAAAAAAAACCACAGAGGAAACAAAAAGTAAAACAAATATGCGTGCTTTACCAATTTCTGCCTAAATACCAGCACACACCCCCACCTTGACTGATAATTAATCTGGAAAAAACAAGGGAACTACCCCAAACTGCCTCATACCAGGGGACATTATCCCATGCATGATTTCCTGGCTGATAAACCACGGTCCAAATTACACAGTACCCAGGGCCATAAGCCTAAACTTGCCAAGGCATTGTGCTGGTCAGCTCTGAGGCTGCTCAGTGCCTCCCACTTAGAGAGTTTTGCCCTGCTCCAAAGTGTTGTACACTGTCAGGCTATGAATATGGCACCAAGCTGGACAATTATCATCCAGTCCAGCAGGGAGCACTCAGGTGAACCAGGTACGTGCCACTAACCCTGTCTTAACCGTGGCGTGAAAAGCAGATCACTAACAGCAGAGGAGTCTGCTTCAAAAATATTATCCATATCACACTTGTACTTAATGTACAGTGTCTAGACATTATTGACTGCGTGTACAGATCACCCTCCCAGGGACAGCTCTCTGAGACCTGAAGCTGTGCTGCTATAATTAAAGCCTTTTGGAAGTCACTTGCTTTTGCACTTATGGTTTTTCTGAGCAGCCTTGCAAGCGAGGCAGCTACATGCACTTCCCTAACATAACAGGTGGAAGATGAGGAGAGGGAGAGCTATATTTATACAACTGTGACCAAATTTACCTGCTTTATAAGGCATTGTGGCTGATAAAAATAATGTTCTATCTAATTCATCTACACAGAGCATAATTTCTTATTTTCTTAAAATTTCCAGTATACTGGTTTATAATTTTGATCCCTAAACATCAACAGCAACCTTTAAGACAAGGATATATCAGTACTTTTTATTTTCACCTCTCAGACCAGGTTTGCACTATACAGACAAGCAGAGGTTTTTAACTCTAAAGCTTAATTTTTCTTACTAATTTGGTGTTTTATTTTCACCACAAACCACACTTCTATAAATGGCCCAGCCAAAACATCATTGATTTTGCCTCCAGCAGCCCACCCAGCTCTAAAGGTGTAACAGCCAAGGACCCACTGAGCTGCCTTAATGCCCCAGATTTTTCATCTTCTCTTTGGTTCGCTCAGAAATCAACTGGTTGTTGTCTCAGAAAGCAAGTCAAGCCATGCAATAGTGAGTGCATATTGTGGCACAGGAACAGCCTGACACATGGTATTTGTTTGGCCAGCAGTGCTTTAGGAGCTCAGAGCCAACAGTGTTATCCAGCTCTCAGTATTGTTACTGGGCAGCCCAGCAGACACATCATTCAAAGGCTTCCTTATTCTCAAAGGACATTTCTATTAAAAATTATTTTAAAAAGAAATTAAAATCCCCAGTTTGCTCTTTACTTTTAAAAGACCTGAAATGCATCGCAGTGTTCTTCCTTTTAGAGCTAGTACCCATACTCTTCTGTTACCCATTCCTCTTTTCATGCTAAGGATCAAAAAGAGGCACTGTCAAGGGTATTTGCAGCACAATCTCTCTCTACTATTTGTGATTCTAGAGCTTCCCAGATAAGGTCAGAACAGAATAACATCTGGCCAGCTCAACATGAATATCTTTGGAGGGAAGGTCAAGGAGAGCAGAAAAAATATGAGACCAAATATATGCCAGAGGATGAGAAGGAGAAAACAAAAGGAGCTCAAGAATCTAAGCTGTCAGTCTTAAATGCTCAGCAATAATGCTAGCAGTGGTCCCCCCAGAAGACACAAAGTACCATAACCTGGAAACTGGTAATATGTGCAGAGTTTTGTTTAAAATTAGTCTAGGTATCCATGATGAAGAAACAGAGCCTTTCTGAGATGGTGGAGGAGTGAGCATTTGGCAGACACCAGTCAGCAGTCTACACTTGGAGTACCAGAGATTGGCTATGCAAAGCTAACTTACAGGAATACAGTAAAATTAATAAAAAGCAATTTACATTTTTTACATGGAAGGACAATTTATTTCCCCTCTCTGACCTTCCAATACCCCTTGAAGAAGTAAACTGTGGCATTCCTCCAAACCACTAACCTTTCCCAAATGAAACCACCTTATCTAGCATCAAAATTTTTTTCAATCGTAGGCCATGGTGAGGGATTGGGGGAACTACAGCAAAAGCAAGACAACAAGCATTAAAACTTCTCTATAATGCTGACCATGAGGTCTAACTCTCCAAAGAGAAGTAAATGAATTCTGCTCAAGCATCTGTGAGCAAGTTAGCTTGGGTTTAAGCTAGCGAAGATCATATATACTGAAATACTTACTCAAAATTAGCCACAGCAATTTTCACTTTGTGTCATGGCCAGCAGAACTGATCCAACTGTTGCTTTTTCCCCTCTGGCCTAGTACAAATGTCATCTTCCTAACTGCAAGAAGATACAGAGAAGAAGACAAATACATACATACATATATATATATATATATATATATATATAAAACCTATGAAGCATGAAATTTTGTTAACTCCTCATGAGGCTACATATTTTCCCATTGCCTGGGTCAGCATATGTGATGCATTTTTTTTGAGTTATACAGACAGATAGATAGATACGTGTGTGTGTATACATATATATATATACACATATATATACATATGCATATATATATATATATAAAAAACACACACAACAGTACGTTACATATATCTCTCTCCATAAATCTTCAGTGGAATATAATGCCACAGAGTTTATGACAAGCTATTTTCCTGATCCATTATTAAGCTTACTAGCTTGAGCTCTGTCCCAGTTTTTATGCTGCCTTCCGACTCAAAACCTGACGGGGAGCTTACAGAAAAGCTAAACGCAGCTGGGTAGAAGCTGGGTCAGCTTTGGAAGGCAAACCAGGAATCAGCCACACAGGAACTGCTGCCACGGACCCAAAGTCAGGGGTTTGGGTCATCTTTGGTAACAGCTTGGGATATATTGAAGGAGTTGCTGGAAGCAGGACATAGTGAAGATATTTGTTCCCAAAGCACAGAAAAAGAAAGAAGAGGACCATCATGCCCTCCATACGTGCCAAGATTGGGAGAGAAGGTCACACCACAAGGTAAGCCCAAGAGCTGATGGAAATGAACTCAGTTGTTTGTTTGGAAGTCATGCATATAGGTGCCTGGGCAAGTTGCAAGACAAGCAAGTCCACTTGCTTTCTGAAGCACAAGCCTAAATAGCCAAAAAAAGTATTGGCTCTAATAGTAAAGAAAGAGAATGGAGAAAACTCACAAACACTGCTCATCTTCTCAGAGACAGGAGCCAGCTTTCCACTTCTCCGTAAGTAGAAAAGTACCAAAGGAGGAATGAAAAAAAAAAAAAAGTCAGATCCTTCCTTTGAACTCCTCATTTCAATTTATGTATCCTATCTGCCAGGGAATTAAAAGGAGAGAGGCAAATACTGGAGATTTGCATAAGTTACACTGAAGCAGAGATGCATGCTGGTCTTCAGAGTAGCAACCTTCAACGTGGCTTCTTCTTCCTTCCCGGCTCACTTTAATTTTTTTTCCTTTAATCGTTTTTTTCCCTTTAATGATTCTCTTCTCTCCTGCCTCTCTGCAGAGTTGCACGGAAAAATGCTGCCATCCAGTGGCATTCCCAAAAAGAATTCCAGAGACTGGGAGTTGTGAGGGTCTGGAGAACAAGACCCCCCCCAATTTATCCTCCCAGAGCAGAGAGGAGCAGCAAAGGGGGCTCAGGAGATGCAGGTTTAAGACTTGCTGGCACTCTGACTTTCACTGCCAGCCATGATTATCTCGAATCAAAGATGAGACGACTCTAAGGATCCTGCAAAGCACATTGATTATTCCTTACTGAATCCACTTCGCTTACAGGCAAATGGACTTTCTGCAGCTGATGCATTTGAAAAACCCTGATTTTATTTCCCTAGAATGATCTAAACAGAACTGTATAGAAAATTGACTAAAAATTCAAATATCTAATTTTATAAATGTAATTAGAAAGAAAAATTATTTTAATGAAAAATATTTCCTTTTCTATTCTTTAGAATTATTTTCCAAGCACCCAAAAATTACAAATTTTTCAGTCTAAAAGATATGCAGTCTGTTCACATGTTATAGAAGACTGATTCTTTTTTTTTTTCTCTAGGAACATTTAACATTATTCATTAACTTACTCAAAGACAAATGTCCACAGTCTATGAATTATATTTTGAGTTATCTAGGTTTTCACAATCCATTAAGGCTTTGGAGACCTTTCCATCACTTCTTTAAAAGCTTGAAAATATCTGTTCCATGTCAAGTAACTGTGTCTAAACATGCAGTTCCATAACCAATGTTTCTGTCTCTGGAATGGGAAGAGCAAAATCAATCCTTTTAAACAAGCACATACACTTGCAGAGAAGGTCAGCAATATTCGAATTTTAGGAAAAAAAGGTGGTTGTTTATTTATCTTGGAGTAAATGATTTTGCATAACACCACCACTCAAAAACATATGTGCAAGACGAATGCACCAAGTTTATGAAAATTTAGCATGTCTGTGGGCCTTTGTTTTGGCTGTGCCTTTAGCAGTAAATGCTCGTATAGCACATCTGGGTTGTGTCTGCAGCTTGAGTTTTTGCTGCCTTCTTGCTCCATGAATCTCCTCCACCAGAAATTCCAAGCTTGGCATGAACTGCGCTTTGTCATTCAAGACAGGGTTTTAAATTTAAACATCTGCTTCCAGAGACAGGCACAGCTCTCTCTCTCCCTGCTCTCTGCCCCCATGGTGTGAATTCGGAACACTTTCCATGGCACTCCCAGAGGCCAGTGCTCCCCAATGTCCAGCACCCAACATCCTGCTCCTGGGTTGTCTTCCATGGAACAGGTGACCATCCCTTTTCTCCTTCCTTTGGGACACAGAATCCATCAGGGATAAAACCAGGGGGATTTATTTTGTTTACAATTAATTAGTTATATCCATTTTCTCCATTTGGCAAAGTCTTCTCACATGTTCAAATTTTCAGTCTCTTTACAGACTGAGCACATAACTGCCCACTGCAGCCCCCATCCTACACTCGTGAACAGCCTCACCAAAGGAAGCTAAAGCCTGAGTGGATGGTGCACACAATTCTCCAGTGTGGGTGGATGGAGTCAGACTGGGAGGCTGGCTGGGCTTCTGTTAGACTGTCAGCTACGGGGTAAAGCACCAATTCTAGGCTTCCATGCCATGTCCAGATTCCACCTTTTATACCATACTGAAGCCCAAATGCTCCAGTGAACTACAGAAAAGACATTTACCTCCACATCTATCTGTGAAAGAAAGCTAAGATAGAAAACTACTTGCCTCAGTGTAAATATGCACCTTGGTTTCTGCTTCGTGTACTTCATTCCCAGTATAAACCATTTCCAGTAATCCCATTAAATTAAATGGCAAGCCTGCATGTAAATTCAAGAAATTTTTTATTACTGAAGCCTCAATTTTCCATTCATGCAAAGCCTATATAAATACTTTCATCTTAAATCAACCAAATCATCAACTGAAAAGCTCAGCCTTAAAAGCAAAGTCAATATATCTACATACTGGACCTACAGGGACATGCTCACAATATGTGGTAAAGGAAAGTGTATACAGGATAGATAATGGAAGGAAATGGGGTTAAATCTACTGCTGACCACTCCCTATGCATCTTTGTTCAAATATCTCTCTGCTATTTTCCCCTCAAAAACTATTTTCCACCCTTGTCAACAGTTGGCTCCCCACTGGCTAGATATTTAGCAAAATCCTTTATCACTCCTGTTTACTGGGTGTCTATTCTTTGATTAGATATGACTTTACACTTCCCAGAGGTGATGCTCTGGTATGTTTTAAAAGGATGAAGAATTATCAAAATATGAGAAGACTGTCCTTTGGGCCTATCCAAAGCCATTAAAATCTAGCACTGTTCAAGAAAAGAGAGATTCATATTCCACAAGAGACTTTTTGCCCCCTATTTTTTACACATCCCTTTACTCATGCGTGTTGCATGAGCCAGTTTTTGCTAATTTTGCAAGAGTGGAGACCCAGATTGTTAAAACATTCTGTTTACTGGCCTGTAAAAGGTCATCTCTTTCAATGGCTGTCATTAAGCCCATTACTGCACAATTTAATCATAGATGCTTAGAGAAAACACTTGAAGCAAAATATCACAATCAACATGTCTAAGTGTATTACATAATAGATTAATAGAATGGAAGCTTCCAATTTCCCGTCAATATGACTGAGTAAATTATTTTCTTGAGCAGACTAATTACTATGAAATATCTCAACCAAAACCTCTCCTAAACTTCATCTATCAGTCATTTACTACATGCATGTCTGAAGAAATATGCACTTATCTGCTCCATTTAGAATAATGAGACTAATGAGTTTATAATTGTTCTTTACCAAAATCCTTTATAAAAAGTAATGAAGAAAATGTAAGTGTCACATCAAGTAAGTCGAAAAAGACACTCCCATGGGATAGCCTCTCTGTGGGAATTGCACTACCAGTAGTGGAAATCTCACATTTCGGGCACAGACACAGCCAGCAGAAGCAGCATTTTACAGTCTTTCTAACTGATGGAGTAAGAAAGGTGTGGACCCTCCCATTTCCAGGACATTTTTGCTGAACTATGCAGAAACATGCAAAGGCAAATCAGCGTGAGACTCAGAGCAAGCCTGACACCACCAAGTCATATCACACATGTGTGTACTCCTGCCACATTTAGCAGAGCATGTGCACACCACCAAAAGTGCCCTTGCTTGCTTCTCACTTTCAGTTCATAGCACTTCATCCCTCCAAACACTTTGCAAACACTAATGATTTAAAAAGAAATAAGTAAATAGAACTGGCATAACAGAATGAAGACCAAGTCTGGGGGAATGCTTTGTCCAGGGCTGCAAGCAATAAATCAATGCACTGCAAGATAATCATTTAGTCAAACTGAAGACTCAAAAAACACCTCACATTTATGACAGTACCACAGAGGAAACTGTGAATCCACCAACAGACACCCTTATATTTAAGAATGTTACTATCTTAGATACTTATTTCAAAATACTCATTAATAACCAACCCAAAAAATTGGATTCAACTGAAAGAAAAAGATTTTAAAATCTTGAACCTGAAGTCCTAATGGACCATTCCAAACAGTATTATTGGGCTGGGGATGCATTCCTTCTCAAGATATCAGATATCAGAGCAGAGATAGTAGAGCACGTAACAAATAGAAATAAATCAGGAACTGGAGCTAAAGTGAGACTGGTAGAATACACCAATGAGTTGTTATCACATACTGGTCCAGTTTATGGACTCTTTCCAAAGCACCCAGCCTTAATTTCTATTGAAAACAGATCATTTGGTCTGAGCAATACTATTGTTTTCCTATTATAAATTCCTTTCCCCTCATATTTATAAACTCTTTGCAGATGACTAAAAAAGAGATTTGAGATTCCACATTATAGGAACAGAAATTTACGAATTTTAAAAGAGGCAAAACTACATAAAGGAACTATGATATTTCTTTCCCTTGTCCTTGTGTTTTATACAGAATTAGAAAATTTCACTGCCTGTTGATAAGGTTACACTACAGAATGAGAATCCCTAAGGAATTACTATAAGAGATAGTACTTAATAAAAGTTCCTTTATTTGAAAACTTGCAACTAATACATCCCATGAGACATCAGCTCCACAGATTTAGTCATTTTTGGCTGACTCTGAGTCAATGCCTGACTAGTCTGAACATTAAATGGTGCAGCTTAAACTACCAGTAAATTTTTCAGCAGGACTGGCCAGAGGAAGGAAACTCCTTCCAACGACAAAGGTAGCACCTGCAGTAGGTTTTTGACCAGCCTCATGATGAAAGTATTCCAAGAAAAGATGTTGATTTGTTTTGGGCTTCTTTGGTAAGATGCCATTCTTTTCCAGATAAGAAAAGACCTCTTGTCTAAGGTAGTTATCAACACTGAAGCAGCCATAGATCTTGTAAAAATATTTTATTAATATGAATATTTTCCCATTAAAAATTTATCTAGATGAAAACTGCATGTTTTTTTTATAAGAACATGCCTACCCAACAAATTCAGGAATGAAACATGCCCATTTCTTACATTTAAACCACTGTGGAGATGTTTTGATTTAGATTATCAATTTTTACTCTTTCAAAAGTTAGATATTCCCATTATGGAGAAAAACCTACCTTATAGGATTATACAAATAGGGATTAATTTTAAATTGTAAGCAGAGATTTGATATGGTTAAAAAAAAACAATACTAAAAAAAGATGAAAAAATGATAGTCTACAGCTATCAATTCTAGTGCACAACTGCTTTATGATTGCTGTGCAGGAATGCTGGGAGTCTGTCTACAAACAATTCACATAGAAAAACATTCTAAAAATACCTTAATGTCTTTGCAATTTATTTCAAATGCCTTTATTACAAGGACTTTGGTTAACAGAATAGGATAAGTGCACAATTTGAAGACAAGTGCTATTATCAGAACATTACTGAAAGTGTCTCAACAACTGAATATAACAACAATAAGAAAAGACACAGAAACAGGATTTACAGTTCCCAGCCCTTACCTCCTACCCCTACATAAAGTCCTTGACTACTCTAGCTGAAGACACTGTGCCCCATTTGAGGAGCTTATCGCTTTGAATATTAAAGCAAAACCTTTTCTGAGTTTCTCAGCCTGTCCTTGTGAACTCAGCTAAGGTCAGCAAAAGCCAAAAACATGAAGGTCCCTTTTTTGCTGCAAGAACAGAAAATCACATGAGAAGAATAGCAACATGGGATAGTATATTCTTCAGGATTTCTCCATCTAAAACCCAGGTGACCAACTTTCCACGTTGCTGCTTTCAAAACCTTAGCCAAGCTCCATTGTAATGACAAATTCTGTCATGTTTAGAGTAATTAGAAATAATTAATGTCTGGTATCTATTATTTTTAAATGGAACAAATGGAAACAACGTTTAAACCAAAATAGGAACATACCCTAAATTGGCTTGAATGGTAGGGCTTTAGGTAAAATGATGCAGAGCTTTGCTAAACTCTGAGAATATAAGGAAGATACAGACAATCCTAAAAGTGGACAGAGATGTATTTAGCAACTTTATAAACTAATATTGCAATAAATAAAATAAGGAAGTCCCTTCACAAAAACCGTGGAACATACACCTTAGAGTCTAGATAAAAAATTCATTGTAAATATGAAAACTCCTCTTTTATCTCTAGCCAGTCATGTCTATCTCTGCGACAGTGAGCACAATAATCATGCTTTTGAAGTGTATTCATATTTTTATGCTTTTTATGAAGCCACCTGTATATCTGAATACTTAAGCATTGCTATAAACAAATAGTGACTATTATATCTTCTTTCTTATTATAGCTTCTCTGAGATTTTTCTACAATGTTGTTTCTTAAATTACTCACCATCTGAAGCTTAAAACAATTCAGTGCTACTTCAAAGCTGATGAAAAACAGGTGAAAATGCTCTTTGTAAGAACAGAGGATGAAAAAGCAATCCCAAATTTGTCAGCTGTGGATTTGATCCACATTTCAGAAATTTAAGGACACTGAAAAAAGTAAACTGTTACTCATATTCCCATAGACTGTTTAGTTAGGGGGAAAAAATGGTTTACTAGTGGCATAGGATAACCCACACCTGGGGATTCAAATTTGTCAAAGGCGCTGGTCAGGTGCTTTGGACAGCGATGGGAGTCCCAGTGATTGGAGTCTGCTGCAAGTGACATCTCCACCTGGGTCAGGTGAGACTGCCCAGACTGTGGTTCTGCAGATTCCTTCTATCCAGGTGCTCCGTGGCCTAGCTAACACCTCCAGTGCATGAATGATCCATTGCCATTGTCCCAAATTTCATAGAAAACACCCCCTACCCATCTTACCTACCTAAAAACTACTGTACTTCATCACTACTTCTGCAGCTGCAGAAACAGCTTCTACTGATTCACAAGCATCTTATAAATGCACTGTTTGGTCTGTTTTGCAGCAGGAACCACCTGGGAGTCACTGGGACACCCAGATTCTTCACTCAGAGTGTTAATAATTGCATTTAAGCAAAGAAACTGGCCAAAACACAGGAATAGCTACCTAGGGAAAATATTCAGGGAAGTCTGAAATGTCCACATGGAAAGCCCCAAATATTTGGTCAAATATTACTCCAAGTACAAATCAAATACTTAGCTGTGATGACATCTAGTAGTTCAGACAATGAGTAAGTTTCAAATCATCTTAGTGTCCCAGATCTATGCATTACCTCCTCAGGTAATGCAGGTTAGCACAGGTGGCTAACCAAGGAGTTCCAGGCTGTTAAAAGACTGAAGTGCAGGCATGCACACTGTTTGCAACCCTGTTACCTGGCTACAATTCTAATAGAGCAAACTTTATGGTTTTATTTATAACTCAAATCCCTTAGCCCTTGCAACAAAACAATCACCAGACAGCTACATTTAAAACCATTGCATGGATGCCCCGAGAAATCCATGCTTACCAGAGAATTCATCCCCTCCACTAGAGAACATCATTGGGCTTATCCACAAAGTCAACATCTCATTTGCAACACCATTTTATAGAGGAGGAAGCAGGACCCTGTCTTGCGAAGTAGAAAATTTTTTCTCACAGCTTGATGGTGAAATTACCACATGAGATTCCTCAGAGCTCAACTTTCCTAAATATAAAGTTGTACTAAACAGAGCACAGGGCACTGAAGAAAAAAGTCAGTATCCTGCACTAGGAAGTAAATGGCAATGTGCTCATGTTGCAAAATAAAGACATGTTGCTTAAAATAAAGACAACCTTTCTCAGAAGGGCCATAGATATGAATATCATCTCAGCTAGCACTGGATTTTGTGAGCTGAGAAAAATATGCCTTACATTTATGAATGGTTGCTATTTAAAGGAAAGACAACATATGGCAAATCTTATTTCAGGATTAGAGTGTTAAGAAAGGTTACAGTAGCACCTACAGTGCCTGACTGCTAACATGACTAAGGACAACCATATGACAAAGCAAGAGAACTCTGTCAGTCCTCATTGCTTTTTCCAGTACCTCACATAAAAGTACTGGAAAGGTCAAAAAGAGATTATATTTGGATTTCACTTATCCTGCTATTCCAGTTTCAGCTCCATGAACTAGACTGAAGGAGACTAGTGAAACATTAGACATTTAAAACATGAGATAAACATGGCAAGGCACTCAGCCACTTGGATAACATAAAAGTAGTTCTGCCAGAGTTGATAGCTCCCTATATCAGCTCCTGAGAGGCAAGGACATGCATCTCATCTGCACCTGCATAAAATGAAGTGATTGCCACTTCACTGATGGTTAACTGTACAAATACTGGAGTGATCTCAAAACCCTGAGAATCCCTCAAGCCTTTGGAAATCTGCTGCCAAGATACCATTCTTCTAGCACAAAAGAAGTTTAAGTTCTTAATGTTTGTTCTAGGCAACAAAGAGTCAAGCAAAAGAAAAGAGACTGCACCAAAAGCAATACACAGCCTGAGATTTGTAGGCATCAGATTGGAAAAAACAATAAGAAAATCTGTTTTTCCATAAATTAAGAGAAAAATTATTTACTATATTCTTCCCACACAAATTATAATCTTCATTTTTCTT
This sequence comes from Sturnus vulgaris, assembly GCF_052056855.1. NCBI lineage: Eukaryota > Metazoa > Chordata > Aves > Passeriformes > Sturnidae > Sturnus > Sturnus vulgaris. Next base: position 65,286,140 of record NC_142243.1, on the reverse strand, counting down.
CAGATTTAACTACCACATAAAGTAGAAAAATAAACATCCCCAAGCTGTTAGCATATAAATTGAGTTGTTCTGTCTAGAGATCGAAGCATCTTGTTACTCCACCAGAAGGAACCTGACAAACCTTCCCCTTGTATGGCAGCAGCAGATTTATAACCTGTTTAAGGCACTGGGTCTAGATTATTTCAGATTTCTTTCACTCTCTGCAAGCAACAACACACAGCCAGAGGATTTTCCAGACAGTGATTTATTTGGCAAACATTTGAACTTTATTTAATGCCTTCAGTAACAACTCGGCAATCTGCAGCCCACCATTCATCTGGCTCAATTTTCCTGAAGTCATATGATTCCAAGTCTGCCATCTTTAATTCTCACTTTGGATTTGTCCTACTGTCCATTAGCAGAGTTGCTGCTATTCCCAGCTAAGAAAATGATTTAAAATGACTGCACATAGCCACTAAAGTTCCTGCTCGAAGCACAGATTTGGGTACTTAGAAGAGGTAGTAAACAAGAGAGACTTTTGTAGAGCAATGGAATTAAATTATCTTCTGGCTCCCCGGCCAGGAGCTTGCAAGACCTGCTCCCAGCTTTGCTGTGCTGTGAGATTTGGGTCTTTCTGTACTGAAATGAATCCGAGGGACTGATCGTTTAAAACACTACAATTGGCCTTGATTCACTGAGTCTAGTTGGCATCGTGTCTGGGCAGAAATGTATTTCAGGCTGAAAAAATGGTTCAGCTTCCCTTAAGATGACAGTTGATGCTTTTTCTACTCCGTTAATTTTTTTCCAGCACTCACTTTTGCCGCAACAATTCCCAAGATTTTCCTTCCACCCTAACCCACACTGTGGTGAAGAGTGGGCCATAATCTTTTAGGCATATAATGAAACAGTAAAAGACTTTTCTGCAGTTTGTTTTTGTGAGTCCATTTGCTTTTGATTACAAAGCTGTGGAAGTCATCACTTTAATCCAAATCATTTTCCAGATACTTACGCCTAAATGATGCTCTCTATAATAAATTGCCATATTTTATGTAAACAGTACAATCTTTATGTGCTGCTCTAAAAGTTCATCTATTTAATCTGGCCCTGTCAGGGCATTTTGAATCAAGGTATGATCTATATTCTCTTGCTGTTTTCAACACTGTGGACAAAAGCCACTTGTGTTTTCCTGAATAAATATTGCCTTATTGCCAACACTGCAGGAAACCCTTGTATTTTTTAACATAGACAGAGGCTAAAATTACTAACTAAACATTCACTTACATTTTCCTCCCCATAACAAGACTGACTGCAAAAGCAGCATGCCCTTCTTGCTGCTCCAGTACTTATACCAGCAGGACTGTCATGAATTGTAATGGATGGCTAATCATACCTTGTGCATGTTGTACAGCACTCTTTTTGATAGTTCCAGGCATATTTATCTCAGCTTGCAATTTACTCATGTCAGACTATATCCCAGCAGCCTCTTCAAAATGTTGTTTTCCTTCCAGAGAACTGGCAATTTTCCTCCTTCAGTTTTTTATCCAAACTCCACTGAGTTACCTGAAGCCTCTGTACTTACTTACTCTGATGTCCCTTTTTTCACTATTACTGCCTGTAACCCTTCTCCTGCCACCATGGGCAATGCACACACTGACAGGCATTCCCAGGTGTCTGACTCCATGTCCCAGGGATCTGCACAATACTGAATGTGCAGACCATTGGATACATGGGGATAATCTTTCCAAGCAAGCCTTGCCAGAGGCACCTTAGATACAACTCATTATCATACTATCTGCCAGGAAGGTGTGAGGCACTCACCTTTCAAAACTAATAGGCAAATGGCATTTTTTTATATTACTTTGTCTTCTTGAGAGATCAGATAATGTCCTTTCTCTTTCTACCTTTTTTTTTTTAATGGATGAGTTTAAGTACACAATCTGCCTCTTTTTCACCATCTGGCAAAAAAGTCAGATATCCCAATTAGCTGGATACAGAGAAAGACTAGAAATGAAGATTAATCCAAATTTTATCTAAATTTTGTTGGAAAGGAAAAAAAATGTTACACAGACTCTGTGTTTTTACTTAACTTGGTGAGGAAAATGTCATTAATTATGTTATATCTGGCAGTAGTGTATCCCAAACAAAACAGCAGTTCAGATGGAGAAGTTTGATCTTGAGACTCTGCTTGATTATTCAGGTTTTGTGGTTTGAATTCATTTCATGTGTCTTGTCTATAAGACTCTCTACACAGCCCTTTCTGCCTTCGGCCAAATTGTTATGGAAGGTAAAAGCCACAGCTGTCAAGTAAGTATGATTTAACTACACCAAGCTAGCAAAGAAGATGGCAAAGAAGAACTCAGTGAAATGGAAAATCTTTCAAGCATGACCCAAGCCACCACCTGCTCTGAGGGAGCATCTAGCACACAGAAAATATTTCTCTGACCTGATCCTTAATTTTTTTTGGCATCCACCAAACAGTCCCCATGTAGTCCAAGTGATTCATCAGGCTAGAGAAAGTTTTCTTTCCTGCTATCAGAACTAAATGGAAGCTTATTAGTTTCCACTATATAAACCTAAGTTAATTTCTCCCTCTCATAAGCAGTAAAAAACACTGAGTATTACATCTTGTTATATATTCTACATAAACAGCTAGAAATAACTAAGGAGCTATTAGGTAATAAACTCCATTCTCTTCATTTTTCCTATGAGGCCACAGTTTAACACCTTACTATTTTTTGCTAGTTTTTTTCTCAGTTCCCACATTAGAACAAAACATTTTTACATTATTTCACAAAAATTTGTATTTGCCTCATGTTATCATGCTGTCATTAGTCCTTGCAATAAAGCACTGGAAGTTGTTCACATTAACAGGAGCCTGGGTTCAGACTTCAGAAGTCCCTCTTTAAAGGGCATCTTGCCCAAGGCATCCATATTAAGTGATGTTTCCCTACTCTATTGCTTCCATCAAGAGTCCTGTTTATCACTGTGAGAAGCACGTTAATTTATGGATTCCAAACAGAAGCATATTTCCCATCCTCAACAATAACTGCCACACCTGGGCCACAACATTTCTGCCATTTGTCCTCCCTTTATCTTCTTCCCTTGTGGATACAACGTCCCAGAACAAATGTCCTTCTAAGCTCACCCCTTTCCCTCCCCCATCCCCACAGCTTACCTTGGCTGCTAATGGACAGCAGAACACAGGGCAAGGCCCATGAAGGTTCCTTTCTCAGCTGTAAGAATAGCAGGAGAGCTGGAGGGAAAAGGAGACAGCAGGCAGCTTCCAGGATACTAAAGGAGTGCACACCATCATCATCTTCTCTTTATCACAACCCAGAATTACACCACTCTATGCTGTTAGATGTGTTACTTTGCTCAGCTTCTGGTGGCTCCAGTGAGTTTAAGGCATAGGAAAGAGAGAAAATGCAGAAAGGGTGCATTAAAAGCACACAGTTTGCAAATTTTTAATTCCAGAGTCCTACACGGGAGCCACTGAGATGAAAGCAGCCTTCCAGCCCATTTCCTCCCTTTGCTCCCACTGATTCCAGCTTGTTAATTATTCACAAGGAAAATGATGGGAGAGGTCAGTGACTGATCAGAAACAAACCTGAGTCAAAAAAGCACATTGCAAGACAGCAAACTCTCCTGCACTGTCTGTTAGATGGACAGTGTGGGACTCTATCAAGCTGCATCCATTTGCTGTGATCATTTTTCTCTTTCTCGCTCTCGTGTTAAAAACTAAAACCGCTGACATGACAGAAGAGGCATCACCCAAATTATTTTCATTTTGCATCCAGAGAATCTCTACCCAAAATGAAAATAAAATGTCTACATTTCAAGGCAGTCAAATGCCATCATGGCAGTCTGTCTATCTATCCAGGCCCATCAGTCCTTTCTTGTTATTGTTGACCCAGGCAGGTACCTGACAGGTCACAGTCAGCCAGGCAGAGGAAGTTATTCTTTTCTGAGGCAAAGAAGACAGGCAGAACATGTTTGTTTTATATTCTTCAGAGCATCGTATCTTAATACTGCAAGTGTGAAAGAGAGTTACTAATGTCCTCTCCTTCTCCTTTTCTCCATACCTTAGGGAAAAGTCCTGCAGATTTAACAAGGAGGTAACTAATCACCCTGCACAGAAATGAAAGGTTTCTGAGGAAGTTATCCCTATCACAACATAAATACAAATAACTCCACTGAAGACAATGAAGTTCCACTGGGATAAAAGCATTAACCAAGGGTTAAGAATTTTAATTAGAATTAATTCCTTTTAAAAAAACCTTTGGAGCCCTTCCCACGGAAGAGATAAAATCCTCTGCTCAGTTAAAAAAGTGCTTACAAAATAACCTTTCAGAACGGCTTCCCATTGAATTTTGAGAACTTTTCCATTAGTACAGAATGATAATATTGTCTCTGGAAAGGGCTTTGTTCCTGCAATGGTACAGCATCTCTACAATGCCTCTTCATCTGAGCTATTAGAGCACACAAAGGTAACTGGAGTGTGAATCCATTTTATAGAGGCTATACACCACTTGGAAGAATGAAGGTAATAAATTCTGTAACTGCCAGCATTTCTTCCCAATGCAACAAGATACTCATTTAACTTCACAATTTAAACATAAAACTTGACCAAAAAGGACAAAGGCTCATCCTGCTAATACGGAGCTGTCTTTGGAATTGAGGCTGCCACGACAGAAGCCAGGTAAGGAAATTCCTCAGCTTTCAGGGCACAAATGTTTTCAAGCTTTTGTTTTAAACGCTGTGGGAGAAAGAGGATTCATTATAACAATGGATTTTAAGAAAAAAATCATTTCAGCAGAGGGGCGTTTGACCTCAAATATGATTTTTGCATTGCACAGTACAAAAGAAATACTCTATTTCTAGAAATGAAGTAGCTCCAACTGGTAAAACAAAAGACATTGTAGACTGAGAAGTATCTGAGGAACTGACTGTCTTTCATAACAAATGAAATGAAAATTCCACTCCATTTACTGTGCTCCCATGGGAGTAATGCACACAGCTAAGTTTCAACCAAATGGAAAATGCAATAGCAGCACTTAACTTCATTTTCTTGTATCTGTTCTCAATTTTGCAAGGGACATACTTTAAACATCTGTAATAATTATACTGAAATTGTTTTTAAATTAAATGTCACAGAATATAGTTGAGAAAATACAGTCTTCAGTACATGAATTACATATTGTTTTAAAACAATACATAACAATGATTAACTATCTGCAGGTACATTTAAAGAAAGGATAGTCGAGGAAACCCAGCAGGATGATCCTTTTTTCCTCCTTTTCTAAAAATGTTGCAGAAGATTGTCCCTAGAAACCCAGTAAAAGATCTCCCTCTTCCCAATCCCAGCATTTGAAATCACAAATTCTTTGAAGAAATTATGTACTACTGGTAACATTGACTTATCAGAAGAATTTCATGATTTGGCACTCTGAATACAGAGGCACTTGGCACTCTGAATACAGTGAAGTATAATCCACTGCTTGAATTTATGTTATAAAAATTGTTTAATTGAATTAATTGAAGTACATTTTAAAATATATATATAAAGGGTGACAGTGTGTGTATATGTATAAATGTGCATATGCAGGCTTACTCGTCCAACATGTGCTCTCTTTTGGGACAGGACCATTACAAACCCACCAGTTCCTCCTCCTCTTCTTTTGAGCAGACATTCTGAGAGATTATTTTCTCCTCTTTCTCTGTCTTGAATACCCACAGCAATGTGGAGAGAGATATAGTGAAAGCTACAGCTGAGATTTCAGCTTATCCAAATGGATGTGTCAAATGAAATTAAGACCACTTAGATTTACCAAGGTTTCCACCAAATTCCACATCTTCTTTTTTTTTTTTCTTTTTTACATAGCTAATGCTAACCTGTGGTTAAATCTGACTATTTTTGCTTCTAAGGTAGGCTCTGTGAGAGAGTTGTACAGCTGTTCATATTTAAGCTGGCTCTTGTAACAGAGCACAGCTCTCCAAAGATGTAATTAATGGCCATGTGGAACAGGATGACTCACCATCTCTTAATAAGTCACAAGTGCTACAGGCATGAGAAAACAGGCAAATCACACAAAGTGGTTATGAGCATGTCCTTCTCACAACCCCATGTAGGAATGCATTTTGTGTCTTACAAACTACAGAAATATTTTTTCTAAAGGTTTGCAGGTACTTTGGTGAATGTTACTGGCATCATTTTGCACACCCTTCTAGCTCTAAAGAACATTTGCTACAAGTACAGACATGGCACTCACAGCTCAGGAACAGTTAACCTGGGCAATCTAGCTGAGAATCAGGACATCCATAAATAAAGGGGGTTCAAGCCAAGAAAATTAATGGTTTGGGTTTTTTTAAGCAAAATTAAAACCAAAGCAGTATAAATAAGCTGATTTGTCACATATACACAAATATGATCATTGTCATTCTATTCACTGGTAAAAGACTGCTGTCCCAAATAATTTCAGGAGCAAACCCCAAACTTCCTGGTTGCCAAACACCGACCTGCAAACCTAACACTACTGACCACTGTCCTAGTGAGAGGATTTCCCTCTGGCATTCTTAAAACCATTGAGTTCTTTCAGTAGTCATCTTTCTATCTTTCTCACTTTGATCCTTTCAATATATTCTAACATTGTTTAACAGCCTTCATATGGGTAAAAAAAAAATCTAACAAGAATACTTTGTTCTTGTTTGCTTGTTGTCTTTTCTTTTTTCACAGCCAGCACAGAATAAATTAATCCTCCATGAACACTTGCTATGAAGTATCACTATATCACTTTCACTTTGACTTCACCTTTTACCTTCACAGCAACAAATGAGTAGAGAATACATTTATACACTTGAATAGAGAAAACGAAACAATTCAAACATTCTGTTCAATCATCCATATAAAAAACGAAAAGCAGTCAAAAAATAAGTTTCTTCACATCAGGCACCACAATTTTTGTTTTTAAAAGTACTCAAGAGAAAAATCAGAATCAAAAAATTCATGTCAGATCAAAAGAAGTGGTGATAGACCTGAAACAAATTGCAATGCACTTGAAATGTTCATTTCTGAAATGCTTTTTTTCTTTTTCAGAACTGCCAACAAACTGAACAACAATCTGTTCCTTAAAATCTATTGTGCTCTTAAATTTTGCTGCAGTAGCACATTAAATTGCAAGTGTCTTAATCAATCAAAAGTGATTTCTCAAGGAGTTTTATTCCTTGATTATAATGTTACCTCTACTGAGAGGTGGCTAAAGTCCTTTTTATATTTTTTTTAAATTTGATTTGTTTCACTTTGACTCTGTAGTTTAGTTTAACATAGGGCTCACTCCAGCATATTATTTTTACATAAAATGGCATCAGGAAGAATAGCAGATTTATTCATGACAAAGTAGTGAATATTTACTACAAAACCAAATGAGTCTTCCAGCAGTGGGATGATTCTCTTGTTTATTTATCCCACATCACCACCATGTTTGAATGAATCAGCTTTTTTTGATATCTCCTAGTTACAGGTCTGAAGTTGAATAGCCTAAAAGACCTTTCTCTTTCCACTTTCAATAAAAATCTAAAATGTAAAAAATCTTCCTGGAAACTGTTTAAAAATATTAAGCCTAAAACAAAAGACTTTTTTTCCAGTAACTTGTCATAGATCCTCATTCCTTGGACTGACATGGCTCACATTTTAGGTTTCATAAAAACTTTTGACCCTCGAGAATAAATGCCATCCTCAGCACATGTGGATAAGCCCAGTACTGCTGGAGGGTTTAGAAGACCATTGAAAACTCTCGAATCAAAATGTCCTTTTCCAATGAAGTGATTTCATTGGGGCTGCTTATAACTCTGTTTTGCTGTGTGCTCTCTCTTCAGAGAGAACTCAGGTAGAGTTCCCTGACCTCCACCACAGCCAGTGCCCATGGGAAGAGGTCTCCAGCCAGCAGCAGCACCAAGTGATCCACACAACTGCAGACATCAGGAGGGAAGATGAGGATCAACCTTTTTCCACTAGAGGCTACAAGTGCACACAGCTGAAGAGCAGACCTGCTAAGCCAAACTCAGGACCCCTTTCCCTGAATCCTTGCCAACCAGACACCAGCTTTCATTCACAGGCCACTCACTGCCTGCAATGCACTGAAGTAAAGCTGGTCAAGTAGCTTGGAGTAAAGGCAAAGGAGGAACACTTCTTGCTGTTGTCCCCACATCTTGGCGTCTATCATGTTTGCAAAGCACGGAGACTCGAGCATAGATCCAAAAGGACTCTTGTAATGTCTTTTTTTTTATTTATTTCCTCTGGGTAGAACTGGTTACAATTAAGCCAAAAGGTATTTTACTTTCACTGATACTCTCTGTGGAAGGTAGGTTTGTATCAAGAGATAACTTTGTATGCTTAAAATTAACAATCTGTCTAATCATGCTCTAGGGCTTTACAAATCCTTCGTGTGTACAATTTGGCATTAACCATTAATTTCCCTACCATCAGTATGCTAAAGGTCTGAAGAATTATACCAGGAATAGATAAGAAACAATAGCACTGTAACAGGAGGAAATCCCCAGACTCACCAGCTTGGAGCAGCTCTGGAGGCAGGGCTTCATATTCCTCATTTTGCCACCACACAGCTACACAGAGAACTATTACCTTGGTAAAATCAATGCCAAAAAGAAGCATGAAATTTCATCCCACCAGAGAAACAGAGGTCTTATTTTTCTCAGGGCTCCTTTTACACTCTCTTAAGAGTCTGAAAACTTAAATCACTAAAACATTAACAAATCTAAAATAAACTAAATATTTTATATATATATATTACCCCTTTTCAGACTGCCTTGCATTTAAGCTGGAGGGCTCAGAAATATTTCCTCTGTCTTTTCATTGGATGAAGGCTAGAAAAGTTACCCTGATGTTTCAAAGGATATTTCAGTCTCAAATTAGTGGATTATTGGAAGTAAAGCAAAGGTTATGTTGTGCAATGATATGCTTAGAACAGAGCTAGTGAAAAAATTAGTGTTCTTACAAAGTTATTATATTTCAATTTCAAAAAGAACTTGACTAAGTGCTTTTAAGTGCTGTCCACAGACACAAAAGGCTGAATCCTCCATCTGATTATGACTGGGATTTTGATACGCAAATCTAGAACAATCCCAGAACTACTGAATAATTTGAAGGTTTGATGTAATTCTGCTTTATATTCTTGAGCCCTAAAGGGCTGTGTCAAGTCCAAACTGTCTTTGCACAAGGGAAAAGTTATGCTTGTACAGTATATAGGATACATAAGTTCCTGTCATTTTCCATCTCTCTGCTCTGGACCCACACATATCCTTTGTTTCTTCTCTATGGGCTTAAACCAGCTATAATCAGAGATAATTTCCTGTGAAAGATGATGTTAGAAAGATATCAATTAATGCAAAGCCTAAAACCCCAACCCAAAATGATCGGTAGGAATTAAAAGGGTTCCAGAAGGATGCTGGAGAATATCCCACCACAAACATGTATAGTATCTGACAATGTAACATAAATGTGTGCACCAGCTATAACAGGACAGGAATTGCTGCATTGAGATATACTACTCAAATCAATGTCCTAACACCCCATACATAGGAAGTTTTCCCTCATTTCCGTGGTGATGAACTTATACCATGGAACTGGAACTCTAATTACACTTGCTTGTTACTGTGACCACAGAATATAATTATAGCTATCACCAGCCAAAATAATTGGACAGCTGCTCTTAAAAAAAGTCTTCTTACCTGACTGGAGATGCTTGGATAGGAAAGAATTCAGAAATTTAACCATTAGCTTAATCATAGAGGAAAAAGGGAAAGAAAGACAGCACTTACCTAGAATATTGGGAAACATTGCAGAGACATGAATTGAAGAGGAAGTGAAAACATAGAACCTAATTTTTAATCTATCATCAGTATTGCTAGTAGCATTTAGACACTAATTCAGAGAGAAAGCAGAATTATAAGGAATCCTTTCTTGGGTTGCATTACTATGTCTGGATGGCTAAATCTTAAGAGAACATGAATTTGGCTAGGGACAGCGTGAGACAGTCTAGTGACAACAAAAACAAAAAGAGGAAACATATGGGTAAAGATATAAAAGATATAAAACAACAAAGAAAACCCAGAAACAAGAGAAGGCTACTACCCTTCTTGCCTTTTAGTCAGCTCCAAAATACTGTCAGCTCTCCACCTCCAAAAATGTGTTAGACCATTTCCTAGCAAAGCACAAGGCCCTGCTGTATAAGCAGCAGGAACAAGGCAACAGCAGAGAGGCAGTAAGAGAAGCAGGACAAGAGCCCCCAAGGCAGCAGTAGCGGTTTTAGCACCTGCTGCACCTTCTCTCCTCACCAAACACAAAGCAATAGGGAAAAGAAACCCCAAACATTTATTTTCTTCTTGGCAGATGAATCCTTTAATTCACCACCTGCTGCCCAATTCCAATAGCAGTATGCAACATCCATGGGTGCATTGCAGGGGGCCAGTGAGGAAATTATGGATTCTCTGGCACAAGGAGCTTTGGCTTAGCAAGAGGAAGTAATAAACCCCCCCAGTGGTCCCCCAGGGTTTGGAAGCAGCCACTGCACTGACAATCTTCTACACATCATCCCTGAGTAGATTAAAACATCAGATTGTGGCATTGCTGGTGATCCAGGCATGGCAACAGCACTTTGTTGGGAGACTGGGGAGGGAAAAGCAAAGAGGTCATGCGAGATCAAGGCCTGACCTGTTCCTCCTCCCGTTGCATTGGATATGGGAAGAACAGGGCCAGAATTTGCTTGGTGTGGAGTGAAGAATAACAGCAGCAAGTCAGAGAGTTAGGAAGAGAGAGGAGAACTTGTTTCTTACCAGTCTTCTCAATTCAGGCAACTTACACACCTAAATTTTAAAGATGTGCTCTGGTAGAGCACTCGAGCATCAATGTAACACATGGCTTAGAGCAGCTCCCACGCAGGAAGCATTCACAGAAAATGGAAATGACCAGACCTACAGGGCAGACGTGAAGCAACCTCTCTGGCTGACTCTGTCATTGTCAGCAAAAGAGTGGGGAAGGAACCAAAACAGAGATATGGCATTGTGCCATGACTCCTGAAAGCAGATACCTAAAAGCCAAATCATGAAAATAAGAAGACAATAGCAGAAAAATCAAGCCTGAATACACCACAACACCAGTTGTGTTCATTGCTTTTGGAAAATTGCATAAAAACTAAAAACAGCAGAGATATTTAATGAACGCTACTCAATAATTTTGAAATATATATATCACTTTTATATAAAAATGATCTTATGAAAAATAGGAAATGCAAAACATCTGTAAAAGGCCTTTATCATTCAAATGTCAAGTTTGCTTTTGATAATTTCTAACACATGATTAATTTATTAATGCAATCATACATTAGCAAATTATCTGCAAGTAAGGAGAATTGGTAATATTTTCTTTGCGTGCACACTTCACTGAATATACCTTTCGACTGCAAAAACATACCCTGCATCTCTTGCAGGGGAATTATAAACTTGACTTATAGTTGAGATTTCCCCAAAAGTGCTGTTTGTGGTCCATTGGAAGAAAATTAATTGTTACATTTAAGCAGCAGTTCTCTTCTTTCTATGAAAGATATAAAATAACACAATGAGCAGTCAGTAAAAAAAGGCCTTTACCCACTTTTAGTTGCTAAGAAATGTGATAGATGTTAGCCCAATTTTCCAGAAAACTCAGGTACAAACAAGCCCAGAATTGGGAGGGACACTGCGTGTTTTAAGTGGCAGCTTTCCTGTCAGGATACAGCTGCTACAGAAGGAAGAGTAGTTCAGCAGTACCATGGTTCTCTTTCACCCTGCCTGGTCCATGCACTGAATGAGACAGTAGCCTCAGAATACAAAGTACATGACCACATAATTCTGTCACTGCAAACACACAAGTAAAAAAAGTTTTGACATTTGGCTAAACTACTTTAAATACCATAACTCCTGGAAAACTGATCTCATAACCTAAAAAATTTCCTTTTTTATATGCATTTTATACATATGCTCTCTCACTGTTCTTCACTTCTTTGGAAATTAAACCCTCTGCAGAGGATGTGAGATATGGTGATAGGGCATTACTCATCCTCTCCTCTCTTCTCATTAAGTAATTGGTTTAATTACAAGAGAGCTGTGAGGAAGAGGAAAAATAGGTATTTTTCTGCCCTTTCAGTGAGTCAAGTTAGGTCAGCAAAGGATCCAGGGAGGATAAGGGTAAATTGCACATCCTAGAAGGTAGATAGACAACTTAGAAGTTGTCATAAATTATCAAAAACTTCCAAAGCACACTCAGACTAATTTCTGGAGCCTTCTTCCAGAGGCCTATATTAACCTACTGAGTTCTGTGTTTCATGAGCTTCCCTCACCTGAGATGGATCAGGACTGCAACCATCCCTTTGACCAGCAGACATCAAAATCACAACCATCATCTCAGCACTTGATCCAACAGGTGGTGATATCTTTCCTTTCTGCCATCTACGCTTTTCCCTCCTTTCTCTTGCTTTCCCATATATATATATATATAGATAGATAGATATATATATATATAGATATATGTAAACACTGGTCATTCAGTGTAATTTCATTCTAATCTGCTCTCCAAGGGATCTATTAACTACAGCCTCAGTTACCCTCGCTTTCAGGAGTGGGTGGTATCTTCCTCCCCCCACTCCTCTATTTTCGAAGCTGGGAAAAACTCCTGTTCTTAGGCCAAGCAAGAGACATGGTGCGTGCCATGTCACCAGTCTCACTTTGAGAGGCAGACTCCGAGGCATATTCCTGCCACAGAGTCTAGACATAGCCAGGGAAACAGCTTGATTAGAGCAATTGAGCAGTAAAATGCTTCATGAGAGTCGAAGGTCTCTGTAAGCATGCAGAGCAACAGAAACAGATTGAGAGCAGTGCTGTGTCCTTAAGTAGGAAGAAAAACAAAACCAAGATAAATTAATTTCTGATACTAGCTGGTGCATAAAGCTTGCTCTGGCTTGTTTATCTTAATAGCTTTTCAAGTCAGGCAAGAGGTAAAACTATGCAGCAGAATTACAGGAATTTGAGGAGCACTGCAGCTACTGGAAAATAAATCATTTTGGAGGAGACACAAAGCAGATAAGAGCAAAACAGGTACAAAGTGTTATAGAGTTTAGAAGCCTATCTCACAAATGCAAAGGGGAGTGAGGAAAAGGGATGAGCATGCCTGGGGAAACCACAGCATGGCAGACTGGGCAGGCAGATCACTCCCAAGCTCCAACTTTAACACATGACCACACAACTGGAATTTGAGTAACAGTAGCCACAGAGTCTGTACTGAACCTGGAGGAGGACTCCAAAGTGGCATCCAATTAGACCAAGCCAAACAAGCTTATATTATGTCTGGTATAAGAAAGAAAAAGAATGAATCCTAAATTATCCCACTAGCTCCATCAGCATAGATGGTGTGCTCAGAGAATATGCCGGATTAAAGAAACTTTACACTGCTCCAGTAGAAGTGCTTGTGGCAAAACCTTAAATTAAAACAAAAGGTTTTAGTTAATCACAAATGTGTGGGCAACTACTACCAGCAATAGCATTGACACTGAAAGGGAAGACAAGGGTGGGCAAGAAAAACTGGGGGGCAAGTGTGATGCTCTGGTAAGAATTTCTCCCATATGACAGAGTCTGTCTCTGCAGATATCTATCATTTCATATATGCTTCAATATACCCAAACAATATGCAGCCTCTTTCTAATATTAAAGGGTGAGATAAATGGTCTGAGTAAGAAAGAGGCATGAAGCCACAAGAAAGAACAGAACAGAGAATTGCATAATAGAAGTAAAATATGAGAAGAAGTGAAATTACAAAAAAAGTCAACAAGGACTACACTGAGGCATGAGAGCAAAACTAATTTTCTCCCATTTGTGCAGCAATTCAAGTTGCTATTTTTTCATACTTGGCCTCTGGAGAAGCTCAGTCACCAGAGCAATAACACATAGTTTTCAAAATCTGGGAAACAGAAGTGATTACACTTTATTTCCACCCTCACCACACAAGGGAAGCTTTTGGGGACAAAGATGGGGAGGCAGCCACGAACACGCAGATCCATCTGAAGCAGCAACACCTGAAAAATGAGCACATCCCTTTTGAACAAAGGAAAGGCTAGGCTTTCTCTGCAGTGGTAATCCTTACATTCTTTCTATCTCCTAAACAAAAGAGTTATACAGCACACAGGGGAATTACTGTTACAGGAGTAGATGCTTTAAAAAAAAGCATGCCCTCAGTAAAAACAAATGCCTTAAGTCACTTGCAAACAGAGACACAATAAAAGATTATATGCCCTGGTAGAATAACATTTTTTGGGGTATAAAAGTGTGCTTTTAAGAGTTTTCTGCAGTACTTCAAATAACAGAAAGCTGCATTTGGATTGCTCAAGAGGAAAGCTTTCATTGAAAGTCACAGACTGCAATACTTCTAAACACCAATGTCCTCTACAGGAGGGCGAGCCAAAGGAGCTTCTTCCTGAATGCATGCAGCTTTCTTACCACATCTCCTCCTCTGTGCATTTAGTGAGGAAAAAAAACCCCAAAAAACTGCAAAGTCAGAGCTAAAAGCTCCCTTGAAATTGAATTCTGACTATTTTTTCAGCATGTACATACATGTCAGGAACAAAGAGACTTTCAGCAAACTACCAACGATTTGTACTGCCACAAAGCTATTCCCAACCCAGAGCTGTCATGGATTTTGGTTAATATCAAGCTCCTACTGTCAAAATAGCAGTCACCATTTTCTATCATGCCTCCCAGCCATCTTGCAAATGTTTACCAGGCAGAAGATTTTATTCAAATTCCTTTGTGAGTCAGGTTGGGTGCAATATACCAGAACAGGGAACATAATTTCATTTGGAAAGGTTATAGGCTCTCTACTTTCTATTCTGAAAGCAGATTGTGTTTACATCTACCTTTAACCAGACATGTCGTTATTGTTTTGGGGTTTTTTTTCTCCTCCCCCTTTCTTTTTTTTTTTTTTCCTTTTTAATAAAGACTTAATACTGGCATGGTTAACAATCAACTATTTTTCTTTTAGTACTTTTGAAAATATATCAGGAATATTGTGCAAGAAACACTGTTAGTATGAGGAACAGGTATCTGTGAATGCCAGAGTAAAGGTAGAAACCTGTTCAGTCACAACTCAGCTGCTCTCTTACTCAAAATTTGTAAGGTTAAGAATTTTTTTTAAAGCACACAGAATTAACACAACTCCTATTGTACAATTTGTATACGCACTCACATAGAAATTGTTACTATTTATGCAGAGGTTTAATTGCTTCTGCCCTCTTACGAGTAAAGAAGTCAAAGTTATTAGTTTAAACAGATTAATGTGAATTCTATAAACTATAGTATTTCAATAGCTCAATCACCAGTTTTAATTAACACCAGACAGAGGTCAATTGTGTGTGTGTGTAGACTGTGTTCTTTGCCTGTTATTTATTTGCAGTCTAGAAGGAGTATACACCAAGTAAAGTTAGGACAGTCAAGAAGACTTTAGCACATAATAATCTTAGCTTTAAAAAGAGAGAACATAAAGAAGTGATTGACATCCACTGATTAAAAGATTGAAGTTGATTTGCCTTATCCCAGATCTCATTCTACTTTTCTGGGAACTTCATGCTTCTTCCTACAGAAGAAAAAAGGAAAAAGGAAGGAAAAAAGCAGTAACACCAGATGAAAATATGCACATTGAATTTGAATATATGCATATCCACAGTAGAATTCCTGAAAATGGCTGGCAATGATACAGCAACTTCAGTAGTCCTCTGTCATTTCAGAAAGCCACAAGTACCAATGATTCACAATGACAAATATGCAATAACCTGTGAAGTGCATTCCTAGTTGACTGATCCATGTTTGCAGGTCTTACTCCCTAAGAAAAGGTTAAATTGGCTGATTTCTGACATCTGCACTAAGAGCAGCTGCCTTCCAGGAACAGAGCCCTTTAATCTTGTCAAGCATTGTATTCAGCACCCATATGAATCCAATAACCAGTTATGCACACTTGGTGCTTGCTTCAGCGTTGTCAGCACGGAGATAACACCCCTGCCTCTCCCTTCCAACTCAGCAGGATCAGCTGGGCAAATCAGTCACCACCGAGCTCAGTTTTGCCTTGGTGAATTCCCAACAGCAAGCAGAAGGCCAAGCTCTCTGCCATGTCTGCCGTGTCTGCCATCATTCAAGCTAACACCAGCGAATATTTGTGAGCTCAGTGAGTGAAATGAGGTGGCTGCCAGGCTGCACCTTCCCCAGCCAGCAGCACGTACCCCGTGCATCCAGCTACACCCCTCCCAGGGCGCTGATGGAGTGCTGACAGCTCCACAGCAAACCAAAGATTGTCTTCTCACTTCAGATGCTCATGATGAACATTTTTTTGTTTTGGAAAGTATTCAAGCATATAAATAATGTTTAAGTGCTTTTTTAACCCCCAGCCCCATCACAAGAGTTACTCAGTGAATAATGGCTGAGGGAAGTGTTGAGCCCTGGATATGAGAGTATTTGCCCTTCACAGAACATTTTGAGTTGGGAGAAGTTAAAAGAGCTTCTGGACAGAATACAACGCCAAAGAACAAAGCATGACCAGATACAGAAAGATCTGAAAAAACACTAACTAGCTAATGTCATGCAGAATGCTAACGCTTTTTAGATTAATCTTCAATTTTATTCCAATACTTGGAGTACAGTGCTGTTGAAAAGGGACTATAGTGGATTCAGTTTCTTATGTCCTATCAGGTACTCAGGAATTTCAGGCTAGCACTAAATAAATACGCCAAAGGTAAAACACTTGAAGTTTCCAAGTTTAGCCAATAACATTACCAGCTTCCTTGCATTCAAACTCACTAGGTATTCTTAAGATGTTTAAAAACTGATTTTTCATTACTAATGTTAACATAACTATCCCATTTTTAGGCTAGCCTAACAATATATCTTAATCACCCAGAGAAAAATGTCTGCAGCAAAAGAACTTATCCCCATTAAAAATCCTACACTTATCAAAGACAGAACATTATGGAGAATTTAGTAAAGCTTTTTTGGTCCATCAGTTAAATGATAAATAGTATGACACTGGATGTAGAAATTAAATAAAATACTATGCCACACTAGACTATTCACTAAATTTACTCCATTAGAGGAGGATATTACCTAACACTACTTTACTGTCTTGGGATTATTTCTTTTTTTGGTAGATGACGGGAAGAAAAAGAAAATTCAAAAAAGTTTTTCATTTTAGAGTAGGAAAAACTGTGAAACTGAAGGGGTCAAGAGTCATACCATGGCAAGAGGAAAAAAATTCTCATGGTTTCCCTGCAAAGAGGTGGTTAAAGTCTCAGCTAACCCTGAGCTGGGCTGCCTTGCCACCATCCTAATTTGGACAGGGGAGCAAATAGCAAGCAAGCCAAGAAACCTTGTCAGACCCACCTGCCAAAGACTGGTGTCACTCTGTGCCAGGCATGTTTTTGACAGATGTGATACAGATCTAGAGAAAAAAAACCTATCCCTAGATGCCCTCTGAGACAAAATCCCTTCATTTATATAACAAATTTGTTGTTTATGAGAAGTCCAAGTTTTGTTTTTCCACTTCTACATAATAGATACTTTTATATTATACATAAATAGCTTCACCCAAGCACAAAATAATAGGATGCAAGGATCAAAAGCATTCACAGTCTCAGCACTGCAATTCAGTGAGAGTAATGGGACTGTGTAGGGAGGCAAAGACTGAGAAAAAGGCAAACCAGGGATATCTTTTACTGGCTATCAGTACAAACAGCTAAATAGATTAAAGGCTTCTGGACTACATTATAAGATGGAAACCATAATGCATCACTGGACAAATTAGCTAGACATTTAGCATAGGCTTGACTTTATTAAGAATCAAAATAGTGAAATCTCAGGTCAGACTGAGCATTAGCAACTTCTAAGAACTCAGCCTATAAACAGAATAACCTTCTGAGAAAGCAGGAAAAAATGCACACATTGGAAAGGCTTTACAATAATTTGAAGATAATTCACACAACAGAACACAGACTGACTTATATAAGCAAATACTAGGAAATGAAGAAATCCAGTGATGAAAGGTAGATGGCAGCAATTATTTAATTAATGAATAAGGGAAAAAACTGTGTAGGGCTAGAAAAAGTTGCATGAAATATAATGAAGTCCTCTTAGAAGGCTCTCTCTAGGAGAGGCTCACAATTGACCCAGAGATTGTGTGCACATATGTCCTGACAGGGGATCAAGTCTTGCCAGCACTAGACATTACATGTGTAAGTTGTACACATACACACATATGATTTTTTAAAACTGTGAGAGAAAATTCTGGTGCTCAAGGCAACAGGAAGGACTAAGTAGTCTGTACCATTGCTGTGTCTGCAGTGTCTGTAGCTCAAGAAGGTACAGTGAAAATTAAAAGGCAGGAAAAATGCAGGGAGACAAAGCCAGCATGCGACTATGGAGCAGAGTGCCAAATGGAGCAGAGTGACAAGAGCAGCACAGAGCAGAGCTGCCCAGAGAAGCTTGGTGGTATCAAGGTTGTTCTGGTACAGTTTTCATACAGCATTACAAACACTCTTTAGAGGCTGCAGTTGCACTCATAGAGACCTCCCACTCTGAGCTGAAAACAGGGAAGAAACAGTTCTACTTAAAATAACTATCCTACAAGTTCATCCTGAGTATCTGTTAAACTACAAAGAAGAAGGAAAATATAAAACCAAGTTTCAAATCAGAACCATCTGCAGTGAATTGGGATAGAGTTGTGAGAGGCATCAACATGCAGACTGTTTTCTCATTTTTCAGGAGCACCTGTTTCTGTACCAGACTCCCCATCATTTTGCAAGATCTCAAGCTTGCCAGCTGCTAGGAGAAGCTGATCCCTTCTTTCCCCGCAGGCAGAAAAGATGTTTCCCTAGCCTGTCCCATCACTAAGCATCTCTCTCACTTCTGCAGGTATGGCCTTGAACTTACCTAGACATGCTTTTCACACATTCACCTTCCCAGATAAGAAATCATTTCCTGCATCATTCCCCTCCTTGCCCCTCCAGAAAATAAATCCTGTTTATTCTCAGCCAGCTCTACAGAGTGATAATACAGTGGTATAGTATCAGTGATGTAATATCCATATTGTAGGAATACAAGTTCCCATGTCACCTGCCAACCCTCCCTCTCCTTTGGCTTCAGTACAAGTTTTCTCATCTTTCCCTGGCCAGAGAAGGGACATAAAAACCCAACTGCCACCCGTGCAGGTGTGCTTGGTACATGTTGACTGGTAACATCTGTAGGTTTTGGCTCCCTTCAAACCCAGGGGAGCTGTTCCTCTTCTAACTCAGTTGTCACAGTCACAATTCCACTTTCTTGGGTAAATCTGATATTTAAAGCATCTGGAAGTTACCAACTCCTCTCCTCCTGAATTAATGTAAACCCAGATAATTGCTGGGTCTGTGTTAACTGCATTTGGTGCTAAATTCCCTAATGAAAGTTTTTTTAAAAGAGCCATAAAGTCCAAACACTATTGTCCAGAAAGTTGGAAGAAAATTCTAAGAGACAACCAACATCTCTTTTGCATTTCATTTCTACAGCTGTCCCTGACTTTATATTACTGGGTGTTTTCTGTGATTAGACATTATTAAAAAATAAAACAATTATGCTGCCCATCCAAATTACTGCACAGAAACATCTTATGTTGACATAAAGAATGCATTTGACAATCTTGACACAAAAATGCCCTTTCCCAAATATGTTGTTGTCTACCTAAGTGACTAGTATGATTGGAAAATGCACTGACCTGTAAGGAAGAAGTGGAGGAAGGGTGAATTGAAGAATATAATGAAGAGTTATCCCTGTAGACTCATAATTAAAGAGTTTCAGAAAAACGTACACTAGAATTCTATAGAATAGATTAATCCTGTGTGATATTATTGTTCCGAGATATATAATCTCTGAAGAAACTATTGAGACTATTTAAACAAAAACAAAATGTCATATATAATTTTAAGACTAAATTTCCAAACACTAGTCTCTAGTTTGGGGTTAAAAAAAGAAAAACAAAAAAAACCCAAAACAAAACAAAAAAAAACAAACAACCAAACAAAACAACAACAAAAAAAAAAAAAAAAAAAAAACAAAAAACCAAAACCAAACAAACAAACAAACAAAAAAAAACAACAAAACAAAACAAAAAAATACCACTTCAACCAAACCAATCAAGAAAACCACCAAAACAAAGAAGCCCAAGAGGAAAGCCAACTCACCATGCATCTTACCCAAAATTATTTTTGCTATCATCTTTCTAGTTCAGTCCAAGTCTAAAGCTCAGTCTAAATATTTGAGGTTGAGCTGACACGAAAATAAAGTTCTAATGAAAAAACAGTAACATTTGGTAATACATCACCCTGAAAGCAATGTCTTAAATCATGCAAAATCATACCCAAGTGTTATTTGGATATGAAATTCAAAATACCAGATTAGTTAAAGGAGGAAGAAGGCGTGTGGAAGAGAAGAGAGGAAGCAAGGAAAAAAATCAAAATACTTCAGCAAACATTGCTTGGTTTCTAGCTGATCCAGCAAAATGTTTTTGAGATACTCTCTCAGTCTGTTCATCTCCACTGACTGCTTCATGTCCTGCTGTCCACTGGCTTCTGTCTTCATTAAAAGATAATTTCAGCTGAGTTTGACTTTCTGCTTGAAATTCTGTGCATCCAGCCTTGCTTCCTGATACCACCCCACTATTTGCATTATGAAAGAAGTTCCACAGTGATCACAAAACTGCAGTTGTTATGCCATATTTTTCCACCTTTGATACCTTTATTTGAACGACATTCAAAGGTTCAGATAGACAGAAGGGCAGCCACAGGAATAAGAGATAATCTGTCTTTTTCTGTAATTGGTACCCTAAATTTATCATGTCTTGTTTTCACTGTTTCTCTCACTTGAAACCACTTTCATGGAGCTATTCAGCTGTCTTTCAAGAGTTTGGGAATATTTGCAGCCATCAGATTGAAGATAACAGAGCAAAAGTCAAAGTGGTGCAACACTTGGTCATTTAAAATCTGTCAAATGGAGGGTGGTAGCTGAGGTCAGAGCAGTAAAGAAAAATTTTTGAGATGCTGGGAAGAGAGTGCTGATCCCCTTTCAATAACAATGGCTTTGCTGTAATTTAAAACATTGACCCCCTTGGAAAAAGTCTGGCTTTTGCCCTGATTTACCATTAATAAAATGGTAAAAAGCACCTTGACTGTCCTCACAGCAGAAACCTCTTCCATACAAGAGGCAGCAGTATTTGAGCAGCAGCATTCAAGACCACATGCAGAAAGAAACCCAGGTGGAGAGGTGGCTAGTCTTCTACCAAGTTAAATGTAAGGTTCCTGCATGAAAACAAAATTACAAAATAAGCTGAAAAAATCCTAAAATCTCCCCATTATGTGAAACCCTCATAAAATCTGGAAGTCCATCCAGAATGTAGCTTTATGGGCAGCCTCTCCACCTCCATCAGGAAATATTATTTGCAGTAACTTCTCTCGTGTTCAATCACTTGCATCCAGCAGAATATTAATAATGCAGTCTCACATATTAAAATTGACATTATTATGACCCTCACAGACACCAAAGGGTTTCTTGGCAATATTTATTCCCCAAAAGGAAACATTTGGATTAGCTCAGTTGGTTAAAGCATGGTGCTAGTAAAAGCCAAGGTTGAGGGCTCAATCCCTATATCGGGCCATTCACTTCAGAGTTCGATGATCCTTGTGAATCCCTTCCAACCCAGAGAATTTTGTGAACACTTCCCTTGTTGGATGGCTTTCAACTTCTCCACTTCATTCCTAACTCCAGAATCCTGAACACTTTGATGGCTCTTTCCTTGTAACATCACATTTGACCCTTCTGTTTCTTGCCTCAACATTTTTCCTCCTTTGTCCTAAGCCAGCAGTTATCTGTACACTGTCAAAGCCACCATTGCTCACTGTACATCAGCACAAGGCTCAGTTAAAAGCTCACAGTACATCAAGGATGGGTCATTGTGGTGAGGGGAAGTTCATTATCATCACAGAAAACAAATCTTGTGGAAATAAATATCAGAAGAGACATCAGGAGGTCTCCAGTCAGTTTACATCCTTTTTTATTGTGCTTCTATGACTCACTACAGAAGACCCCATGTCCATCCTCTTGATAAGCTCCTTGGAAGTATTGACAGGCTGCTACGAGGTTCTCATTAAGTCCTCTCTTTAACAGGTTACACAGTACAAGTGCTCCAGCATCTTAAGGGCCACCTGCTAAACCTGCTCCAGTTCATCAATATCTTTCTTATATTTGAGGTGAGCAGGAAAATAGGACTCTAGGTTTTGCCTAACAAAAGCTGATAGAGGCAGTAATCACTTCTCTCAATCTACTGGCAGTGCTTGCCTCTCTGCTTGGCTCAGTCTCAGGTGCTTTCAGTACTTACTGAGATGTGACTTTCTGCCCCCCATTAGCCAGCAGGACATGGGAGCCACCCTGCACTTGCAGACCTGTGGTTGGAGAACCAGCTGCTCTCCTGGTGCAAAAACAAGGACTAAGCTTCCTGTCTTCTCCATCAAACCAGCCAGCTTCTGGCTGCCTCTCCTCTGTGCACTTGGGGTTTCAGGCTCTCATCTCTGCAGGGTCTCTGAAGATCCTCTCAATTGCTTTGTTCTTCTTCCCCGATGGTGCACATTAGCTGACCTCCTCCAGGCTGACCTCAGTGTAGTGACACAGGTCTTCTATCAGTGCACAGTGCACTTGTGCAGGCAGGAACAGCATCTCTTTCTGCCCTAACTTCAGCAAGAGGCCCTGGGCATCTCTGTCCCCAGCCCTGGAGGGCTGTGTCCTTCCTTTGGAGCTCCCCCAGGCTTCATGCCCTAGCTGAGGGGCAGTGCTGCAGCAAACACTGGAGGCTTTACCTGTGACACTTCTCTTCTGTAGGAATGCTTGACATCATGTCAAGGAGAGTCAAACCATCAGGTTTGGTTAAGCGAGTGCAAACTGGAACCAACAGTAGACATCAGGCAGATCAGGCAGATTTTTTTTTTCCTAGCATCCTTGTTCTTATTCTGATTTTTAATATTTCTGCAATAATTTTGTCATATTTGGTCTATTGATATAATCTATAGGTATACTCTATCAGAAGTCCACATGAAAAACTATCTGTTCCTTCCACCCTGAATAGCTGTTACTCTAGAGAAAGAAGAGATAAATACTAAGAAGATGAGATCATAACTGAAGATACACTGAGAAACATTACCTTGAGTCTACATCAACTAGACACTTAGGCACATAAACTCTCCATATGTGCTATTCCAGCCTATTGGTAACATATTTAAAAGGGTGGAAATGCAAGAAGGATGATGAGAAAGTTATCGTGCAGCAAAGCAGTGCTTTTCAAGTAGTAGATGCACTGAAATGTCTCTGAAAGAAAGCATAGCTTCCCATTATTGTTACTGGACTTCAAGTATATCTGTTCTCCTATAATTAATAATTATTGACATCACATTTAATTGGTATTCTTATTTTGCCAATGGCCTACTGAAGACTTATCATATTAATTAGTAGTAATGAGACAGTCCTAATCACCTACTGTCATTAATTTCTTAAATATGTACAATAAGATGCACACTAATTGTGACAGGTAATTGGTACCTGCCCACATTCTGCCTCTTTTGAAATTGTTCTGAAGTAGATCTAAGAGTTAATCATCAAAAACCGTACTTTTTAAACTGATTAAAAACCAGCCCTTTCAAACAACATATTTCTGAATTTAAGCTGAAACTTGTTCTTTTATGAGAAGGCAGAATTTGTCTGTAGGCTTACAGATCTAGTTATCCATCCAGAAAGGCTGGAGGATTCTATCCAGTTACACATTTTGCTGAAACCCACTGAAGGTTTCAGCCAAAAACAAAAGTGTCCTGTATTCTCCTGGATTTAAAGGAGTTTTTGGGTCAAAATATCCTATCAGGTATGAGAGGCAGTCCTACACCTAGTAACACAGAGGAGAAACACCAGTAAGCATTGGCATGAAGACTTTTACCAAATAAGGAAATTCAAACCCCTTGGCCCGCAAGATAAAGACAACAGGATTAAATTTCAGTATTTCTACCATAGAAAACTGTTCTCCACATCTGCCCAGAGCCAGGCAGAAAGTGCCTGTCTTTCGTTCTTTTCTGTTGGACCTTCTCCTCTTGTTATTATTTGGCTATGCACTGGTAAAAGGAAGAATAAATCCAGAACGGGACATACATACAATACTGGGGTTAAAACTCTTGCTCTCATTCTTTTTGTATAAATATTGATTTATTCATACATTTCACTTACAATGCAAATATTTAAAAATAGCAAAAGCTCCCCATGCCCCTTTGATTGTCATTGAAGCTCTGCACTGATAAGCAGTGGGGGTGAGTCAGCACGGCAGGGATGGCAGTGTTACAGATGCTCACTGTGACCTGATGGTTCCTCAGGGAACCGTGAAGGAAATTCATCTGACAGACACAGGCTGCGTCCCACATTGCCATAGCAAACACAGCCTAATAAAAGCAGGCAGCTGAATGTAGTGAATGAGAGATGCACAAGGGAAAGGGCATCCTTTGCATTCATCCATGGTCAGGAAGAAGACACAATATTAGAATGACTGTAAATCCTGCAGTGGGAAGGGGTTGTAGGGGGGAAAAGGAAAAAAGAAAGGAAAGCACCTTATGCATAATTACCAGTAATCAGGTACATCTTTCTGTAAATCATCAGTCCATTTCCTTTCACAAGCAACTCATTTTTTATGTAGAGTTCTGTGTTTTATCTATTTTTAGGCAGTTGCACATGGGAACAAGGTGATCCACAGCAAAAGGAAGCTCTGTATAAAAGACAGTTCTTCATTTGTGCAAGAGGAAAATCGTTTTATTTGTAAGATGACTCTCAGAAGAAAGGTCATTCCAGTATGCAATATCCTACCCACATATGATTTGAAATTACATTCTACCTCCTAGTTTGCTGGGTTAAAATATGGATATTGAGTCTACAGCTGTATGATTGCATAGCCAAGCACCTTCCTCTCCTCCCAAAGAACCTTTGGAAACATGAGGGATATAGCTCATTCAAGTGAAATAGTCACACAAGGCTTTCAACACCATAGTCCCTACTTCATATAAGGGATATATAAAATAAGTTACAAACCACTGGGCAAACTCTGAGTAAAGAATTTTCCCTGCTGTTAGGTCTGCAAGCTAAGAAAAGTTCATAGTGGCAGCACACTCTCTTGCTCCTGACTGTCATTTTCAGCAACTCCATTCACATGTACAATACACAAGTAAAGTTCAAGCCTGTCTGAATGAAGACATCATCAAGCACTAAACTAGAAATAAATAAATACATTAAACCTTCTAGATGATCTTTAAGGTCCCTTCCAACTCAAACCATCCTTTGATTCAATGTCTGAGTTTTCAACTCTTAGATAGGCCTGTATAAGAAAAAAAAAGGCAGCTATAAGAAAATGTTTTGAAAATACAACTCATCTAGTCTGACCCACAAGATGTTGGAGCCTAATGAATCACTCCTTCACACTCATACTTATGATAGTCATAAGTATTTGTCAGCTTGACAAAGACATTTTAAAAAGTTAACCATGGTGAGGAAGCTGCCTTCTTAAAAATTTGTTTGCTTGCTTGTCCTCCACTAATAGGGCTCAGTCTGGATAAAAGCAAGTGGAAGATTTTGCCCACTCCTCTTCCAAAATACACGAGGAAGTGTCACTCATGACCATTTTCACACTCTATCTTGGAGATTTGTTGTTTGTACAAACAGGTGGTTATGCTCAGGAACACCATGGTCCAAAGGCAAAAGCTAAGAAAGGGAGCAGCTATGGACTTCAGTAGCATTTCCACTGATCCTTGTCTGGCAAGTGCAAGTGCATCTCACAGCTGAATCAAAAATGTTACAGTGTCATCCTTTGCCTTCAATTCTGGCCATCACTCCAAAAATTCTTATGCTTTTTGAAGGGAACAGATACACAAAACCCTGAATTCTGACAGCCTCTGCCTAACGACTTGCATTTAAATAATCTTGTGAATTTTGAGTCTCCATGGTCTAAATGCTCAGGGTGTGGGGTGTGAAGGAGGTCTCAAGGCATCACAGTAAGGCTATACATCCATTTTTCTTCCCTCTTCGCTTCATTCCCTTATTTAGCTGTAGCTGACTTTATCTTAAGGACTGTGCTTCTGCACAGATATGCCTTCACAATAACTCCTCTACCCTGGAAGCAACTTACTCTTCTCCCTGGGCCATTGTCTGAGGGAAGAAGCAGAAGGGTGAAAAAGAACAAGGCCCAGAACTGTTTCTGCCCATCAGGACTGAATGAAGAGCTGGAGCAATGGCTTTTGCCACCACTGGGAGATAGTAAGGGTGATTAATGCTTCCTCAGGAGTGGCTGCCTCTACGGGAACAACAGCTTTTCTTCCCCACACTTTTATATCTTCTTTGCCTCTATGAAGATGAACTGAGCTATGCTTGAAAAACAAATGCCACGTATAGCTAACACAACAGTTAATAACCCCCAAAATTCAACCCCTGATAACTCTGTCTCTCTCTCCTAAATCCAAATAAGGCAGAAGGACAAAGAAACTAAGATCAGACTAAGCTGAGATATACAGCTTACAATAAAAAGTCCCACTGTAATGCCTTAAGCAGTACACTTAAATGCATTTTTTAAATCATGCTTTTTGATTAAATCCAGTAAGCCCTGTTTATGGAAGATGACATACTTCTGAAGAGAACTTTTGTAACTAAGAAACTGTTACCCTTGGATATGTGGTATTCTCATTGGTTTGCTAAGATTTATTAAAAACATTATACAAAACTAATAAAAACCTCTTTTGAATTTTAAAATAATTTTAAAAGTATTTTAAAGGTCAGGAAACCTAGTGCAGTCATAGCATTATCCCAGGCTACAGTCAAACTAGATTTGGAAATGAGCATTTCTAATTTTGAACTCAGCACACAAGGGAGTATCCTCTTCACTTAACACCTTTTCCAGGCTCCATTTTGGTTCCATATTGCTGAAGCAACACATAACTACTCAAACAAGATTCTATATATGGTTTTCAAAATTTCTCTTCAGCCACAGACCCTACAGATACATGGCCATGAATTTCCACAGATGCACAGGGATTTTGAGTGCTTGCAGGCCAAGACTCTTCAGCTTGAGGGATTTGCAGAAACATTTTACAAAAAGCACTGAGCATCTCACTTGACAACTGAGGCCAGGCTGTCTTCTGAGAAACTCTGGGCCTTCTCTAGGAGTCTGTGTGTGTCCATACATGCACATAGTTATGTATGGATTTGCACAGTACACACCTATAAACTCACAAATTTTTTTCAGGAAGAAATTGTTATTCTCAACATTTTAATGGAGAGATATTTAAAATTTTAATAGAGATCGTCACTTCTTAAAATATATTGTTAAGTTTCTTAGTAATATAGCAGGTACTTGTTATCAGTATTTTATCACATACACTCCTATCTATCTATCTATCTATCTATCTGTCTTTTCCACATATATATTTTATTTTCCTGGAGCTGTCAAAATTATTTATTTTCCCTGAAGACAATAAGAAGGGATTAACAAAGCAGTTGGAATAAACCTCAGTCTCTCATTTGTCCAGCAAAGCCTGCAGGGTTTCAGTTATGCTGTGAGAACAGGCTGGTTTGGTTCTTTGCACAGTTTCAACCCCAGACCCAAAACAGGTAAAATTAGTCCAAGGGCAACTTCTCTTTGCACCTTTGAAGGGGAAATTTTGGGTTTTAAGAGTGTGAGAACTGACCACCAGAGCTGTTTGTTGAGGAGATTGTGACAAAGAGTTTGGCATGAAATTCCACCTCTGGAAATGAAGAGTTTCCACTCTCACTGTATAATGTTCTTCATGTCCTGCTAGACTTGTACTTCACCAGGTACCTTGTTGTCTTCTCCCCTGGCCTTTATACAGGAAAATGCAGGAAAAGACAGGGAGAACAAGACTGAGGAGTCACAGGTTCCATTACTGGGCATACTGGCCAAGCCATCACTGCAATGTGATGACAGAGCACTATTTTCTGCAACAAGTACTTTGGGGAAAACAATAAAAGACAGCATTTTAGCATAGACGATGGGAAACTGGAGATTTTGTTTACCTCCTGTTTTAAAACTATTTCAAACTATTCCTGGACCATGTTCTGGAAAGAACTCTTCTTCAAATTCCAGTTTTTCTTAGAAACCCTAAAATTAGTTAAGAGCTAGTGAGGAAAACACATCTATGTGCTATTGATTAAAAGGACATTAATAACTGATGAGTGAAGGAATAAGTCTGAAAGGGCTTAAAGAATTGTCTCCTATGGCAAAAACATACTGCAAATATGTTGATTTGTAGCAGGGAGTCCATTCTTTAAACCTGGTGCCTGACAGCAAAAAGCTGAAATTCAAGGTGATGACCACTGATTCCAAAACTGTATTGCTGCCTCAGCCCAAATTACCTTGAAGCCAGCTTATTCAGCTCTGACAAATTATGAACTGCAGCAGTTCAGCTAATCATTCAAGCATTAAAATTAATTCACAGCCTCTCTGAAGTGTCAGTCTCAGCACTGCTTTTACCATAAGTGGACAATAACCCCCATGCAAAGATCCAAGGCAGCTTCTTGAGGAGTTTCTCCTGATTCTCATATTCAATCTTTGGCCAAACCCATCCTGTACCCTTCCAGCTGCAGGAGGGGAGGCTCCATAATAACTTTTAGTCACCAGATGGCACCAGTACAGAAACCAGACAACCACACTACCCTTCAGCAGCATAACATAAAGCCATACCACGATTTTTCTGTAAATATTTATTTGAAAACCATAACCTGAGTTAATTAATGCTCTGAAATACTTGGTAGAGGAAGTTGTAGTGGTTTCTGATATTTATATAAGTATGGATAGGAAACTTGACAGGCACTCTCAGTGAAATTTGCTGTTTTCTTTTAACTATGCAAAACAGGGTATACAGTGTCTCACTGGACCTGAAAGTATTCCACCCGAAGACACTAGTTATGGACTGTTACAGTCAATTTTAAAAAATCCACATTGCATTTAATTCTGGCATTCTACTTTATTATGAAACAAAGAATATCCCTAGAGTAAAGGTAACTGCAAATCTGAGGAGAAAATTAGAACTGAGGGATGCATCCCTCCCTCTCCCCACCTCCTGTTTTTTCAGCTGCATGTTGACACAATCTCTGCCATGCATACTCTGTTCAACAATTCTACCCTTATTATGAGCTCTGTAAACAGCCAGTGTAGCTCAGCTAAACTCTCAGGGAATCTTCAGGCACAAATTTTTACAGCAGTTTGAAGAGAGGCTTACAATTTTCCATACAGCATTGCCACCAGCTGAAGAGTGGACTGCCCAAGTCAGTTTGCAGACTCAAATACATTAATTCAGCATTATTTGTTGGGATTCAATCCCAGAGGTGTCGATTTTGGACCCACTTTTTTTGGTGTACTAATTTTTCCTTCAAATTCAAAAGTCAAATTATCCTTCCACAGGACTCCTATAACGCACTGACTTTTTCATTTAACCAAAATACCTGCTTTAAAGCTCTCCTCCCAAAGGACTGAATGTAAGTACAGATCAAAGATGCTCGTGTTATTTGGGTATAGACAGATTGTGACATTGCCAGGGCACACATTAAGCTACTGACTGAAGGAAAATGCAACATCTTGTGCCTA
The DNA here is from genome assembly GCF_052056855.1 of Sturnus vulgaris. NCBI lineage: Eukaryota > Metazoa > Chordata > Aves > Passeriformes > Sturnidae > Sturnus > Sturnus vulgaris. The sequence continues at coordinate 65,256,394 of NC_142243.1, read as the reverse complement.
GCCTTGCAATTGGCTAGAAACACATTGTTTATCCCTTACAATTGAAGATGTTTCTACATAAATTCTCTTCAGAGTAGAGAGTTCAACACTAAAAAAACCACACGCTCCACAAATATATAAAGGAGAAAAAAAATGGCTTTCTAAATATTGATAGAAAACAGACATGATACAGTACCAAAAAATGGCATTACAGGATTCAAGCAAACATAAAGAACAATTGTATATCTCTAATTATTTTCAAGGTGGAAAGTTGTGCAATTTGTCTATTAAAATGGTTACAAAATATATAAATGAAATCAAGGGTTGGAAGATTTCAGGTAGGCTATATAACTATTTAATCCTAATAAGAATACACAAAACTGCATTCAGTAGCAGGGAAAAAATATAGAAATGCTCGTTATAAAGGGCATGAGTGAACCTCTGAAAAAAATTCAGAAAAAATTCAGATCACTCTGTCTCATAATTGGCTACATTTAATTCCACTAAAGCATCAAGCTTTTTCAGAAATAGCATAATCTGAGTCTTTAACACAATTTCTATGTTCACATATCCCTACCCCTCTCTAGCAGAGCTCTCAAAGCAAAAGAATTATACATGGTCATGCAGAATGAGAGCAGCAAGGGTCAGCATTTATATTGGCAATAATTGCTTAGAAGGCAACAACTGCTCAGAGACAAAAATCAGCAGCTTGCCAATTGGCCAGCATATGCAAACTGACATCACATGGCTCCACAGCTTATCTTAAGATAGATCTTTGCAGCTTTCTTTTTAATCTACATAACATTAAATATTCTAAAGAACAAAAATGGAAGGCTCACTCAAATTGTACAAAGCTGCTGATCTGAAGCAGCACTAAAAAGACCAGGTGGTTAAGTCAAATAAAGCCAGCAGAAATGAAGGGGGGAAAACTGAGCAAGAGGTAAACAAATTAAGGCCACTGTGGTGACATTCAGATTGCAGGAGGCATCTTCTGCTGTACTATTACTACTGGAAATAGAAGGGCACTGCCCACCACCCAAGAGAAACAAACAGATATCCAGCCACCCCTAAACAAAAAATCACTAAAAACATTGCCCCCATAAGCAAGGCTTGGACACATAAGTTCAAAAATATTTGAGTCCACTCACACAGTACAAGAGGAGTAAAAGCACTTCTGTGTCTGATCAAGTTTGAAAAGAAGTCATCCCAGGGTAAAAAAAAAGAGCATAATTTCACAGGGAAAGGTGGGTTCAATTTTTTCCCATTCCTCTATTGATTTGGCTTACTGAGAGGTGGGAAAAGTGCTCCTCACCACTTCAAAGAAATAAGCAAGAAATAATAATGGAGAATGGAACAGGAAAGAGAAAATGAAAGGTAACAGTTCATTTCCCACTGGAACTAGTAAGGGTGGTTAATGTACTTTTTAACATTGCATGGAAAAAAGTACTTGGAACAATTGAATTCCCTTTGAGCTTGTAAACTCAGGAAAGCACCCAACTCCCAAACTGATTATAACGGGAAATTGCCTGGTTTATGCCAGGGGTTTTGCTTGTTTGTTTTTATACCCACTCTGAGTGAAGGAAAACCAAGTTTTCATGAAAGCCTAATACATGTTTCAGGTGAAAAGATGTAATCTTTGTTAATCATTTTCCTTTGTGCACTACAGAAAGGTGTTTACATACACTGTGCTATTAAAGGCAATGTAAAGCAATAAGGTAATACCCTGGATTTAAGAAAAAAAAATAGAAAGGTTTTTCAGCTACCTTCAGCTCTTGAATTAATCAAAGCCTATTATCAAGATTTGTCTGAATATCACTTCCCCCCTCCCCCCGCTTACAGCTCATTAAGCCTGCCCTTTTGAAATGCTGCAGCAGCTGAAGCAAGAGGCAATGCAGAGAAGATAAAATGCAGCTGCTCTCCACCAGGCTCCAGGCTGCCCAGTCAGCTCCTCTGGCAGCATCTGCCTCAGGCAGCAGGGTCAGGCACTGATGCTCAGAGAGGGCACAGATACAGGGAGGTTTGGGCACTGAAGGCAAAGCCATTTCACTTGGGCATTTATAGACTATATAGATTTCAGAAACTTTTGGGGGTTGTGTATGCTTTCTTTGAACACACAGGTGTTGCTTTACATTTGTAAGGGTGTCAGATTTAAAAAGGTACAAGGCACCTCCCTCTGTATCACTTGTTTACTGATCATCTGAGGTGGGAAAACTTGCAGAAGAACAACTGTGATGCAGATTTCCCCCAAAGCAGCTGCCACACTTGGATTAGCTAGAAATACCGTCATTGGTACTCTTATTTGCTCTCAGTATGAAGCAGCTGTGAAAGATGATGAAAATGAAAAATGTTACTCTGCTGCTTTCCACTCTCATGGTTTCCATTCTCCCTTCATAGCCCTGTTCTTTTGCCACACTACAGACCTTATGGAAAACTCAATTTTTTAAATACACAGCACTGCCAGAAAGCTTGACAGCATTGGAGATCACAGCAAACCTGCCACTGTACAAGTACACAGATCTCTGAGGGCCAGCACAAAAGGACAAAGAGAACAAGACAAGGAATTCCAGCAGCAAAGCCACATGAAAATCAATTTTGCACGTGCTGGACCAACAAACCATCATCACATTTTGTCCCCTCTGTATTCTTCCTCGATGTTCCTGATCCTTGACCTTCTGGTTAGGTTACATTTAGGGTTAAGGTTTTGTTTTACTAATAAGATAAAAGGAAATAATGAACTAAATAATAGGCAAAGTCTTATTTATAATCAAGCAAAATGTGACTTAAACGGAGAGACTTTGAAATCAAATACATGGTACATTCTGCTGAAATTACCTTGATTTTAAATGTGACATTGGGAGCATTATGGCAAGTAATGACAGGGAGGTTTCTGTAAGGCGTGAAGAAATGGTAGACAGTAATGCCTTGGAAGATATAAGTGAGGGGAAGCAGAACTCATACAAGGTGGGATTCCATTTTCTGCAGTTCCACATCATGTTTCTGTCCTGCCACATGCCTACCCGTGGAAATCAGTAGGCACAGTGTTTTCAGCAAGTGGCCGAAGAATAATTTTTTACTATGACATTTCATGGCATTTGATGATTCATTGGAAGTGATTGGTTATGCACATTTTGATGAGCTTTTTTCACTGTGGAGGCTTGGGAAAAAAGCACACACACAGAAAGTAAATACCTCCTCTTGCTCTGACATTGTTGTTCTAACTTTCACAAGTCACTCCATTCATTTTAAGATCATCAGTTTTTTATCACTGTCTTTCAGCTCCTGCCAAATATGAATTGCTTTTAGGTTCAGTAGTGTAAGTTAAGGAGGGAAGGAAAAGGGGGTGGTGAGCCATGAGATTTATGTGAAAAAGCCTCACAGTATCCAAGATCAAATGCGGAAAGTCAAACTCCCAATGTCAAAATTCAGAGGTGAGGTTGAAATCCCTTATAATATTCACCAACCTAAGACAATACTAACATGCATCCCTGGCAAAGCCTGACTGAAGCTATAAAGTTGCTGGAGAGCACAGAGCCTTCTCCCTTTAGGAGCAGACTAAGAGTACCTGAGAAATCACTCCAGGCATTAGCATTACCTGTTAACAGCTCAAATACCTTCATATTTCAAATCCATCAGCCACGTATCCCTATTTAGACATATCTCAGTCTCAGGGTACTATAAAATCCTCTAGATAGCTTCTTTTTTACAAACACCCACAAGCAGCATATGCAAAGTATCATTTTAATGCTACATAATGGGAACTGAATTTAGTCCCAAATACAGTGTCAAAATTAATAAAATACATCCTGATGGCTGAGTTATCTACTACTCATCTTGGATATAGTAAAAAATAAGCCAGATCCCCAATTTAGGATATTTTTTATTATTTATTTGCCTTTTGCTCCATATGGTGATATTATTGAAGCATAGATGTAGATTCTGTACCATCCTGAAACCATTAGAATAATTTTTGGGTACTGTTGTATTTTGCCTGCTACAATAAAAGTTTTATTGACAAACTAAAATCTTTGGTAGGAGTGCAAGAAATAATGTTAAAAACAGTTCTGTGAAGAAGTGCAGATGATGTTTCTGAAGACCTAGCTGTAATGCCAAGATCTGACACAGACTGGGTATCACTAAGTAGATTGCTCCCCATTTAATTAGAGTAAAATCAAATTTCTACCTGTATTTACACACGAGTTGCTCTGTTAAAAGTGGAAGTACATAGGAAAAGAGCTGCAGATAAGAACACAAGGACAGGTGTTACATATACTTCCTACATATATAGATTTCACTTTAGAGGATCTAGGCGTGAATGAATTTTCTTAGTGAAAGAAGACTCTGCATCTACTAACATCAACATCGTGGGTTTTGTGGATGCTGTAGAAGGACTCACTGCACCCAAAAACCAGAGTACTGGTTTCTGTGACTGCATCAGTTAGCTAAATAAAAGTGTAACACCTTTACAAACCTCTACACAAACACATCACAGCTGCAACTGAAAAATCTCTACCAAAAGAGAGGGGGGGAAAAAAACAACTCTTAAAAAGTGAAAATCACAACAGTGCCTAGACCAGAGGATAGAAGAGAGAATGCCCTATTTTATCTCAATTAAGTTCTAATAGCAAAATGACACGTGAACAGATGCCCAGTGAGTCATAGCTGAGTAACATGATTTTGTGCAACAGCAGGCAAGAACTATTAAGGAAACCAAGCCACCGTAATATGCAGCACAAAAATTTACATGTGGATGAATTTAGGTCTTTTCAACTGCGACAGCAAGCATTGCTGTTTGGCTAGGTAAGCAGAGAGAAAGAACATAGGATACTAAATCAGGAACAGTCCCTTAAATGCTCAGATTGCAATTGCTCTAGAGAAGCATCCTTGTTTACAGCCTTCACATGAAAATTTTAGTGATGTTGCAAGAGAGCAAGGCACCACCTCTCTCCAGTAATTTTTTATCCAGACATTAATGATCTCCATAGACCAGCAATGCACGAAACTTAGAAATAAATAATTGATGATTTTACACAGTCTGAGCTGGCTGAGTCATCTCCAATAGGCTATTAAAACAGCATCATGAGCTCAGCTGGTATAAAATGCCTAGAAATCCCCAGTTCTTCCTGCAACTGCAGCCTTTTTTCCATTATGACTGAAGACAATGAGAAAAAAAAAAACAATTCAAAGAAAATCTGAGGAGAAGTTGGGAAGAGGGGTTGAACTTTTCACTCTCCTCTTTAGACATTTCCTCCTTTTCCTTCTCTAGTTCACACAGTTCTAGTCACACCTACAGCTGTCATGGAGGTGAGGGAAACAAACAGCTGTTCCAAAAAGAAAGGCCAGCTCCCAGGCCAGGACCATAAAGTCAATAGCATTGCTCCTGGGATACTCTCAGGGATACAGAACAATTACAGATCTTGGCATTGTAGCAAGTTCCCTTCCCTGAATATGAGCATAAATTCCATAGCTCTGTATTCACATGGAGGGGGGACTTTACCCTCATACTGCACATACCAAAAGATTTTTACTGGTTGGACCATAAAATAAACTAAGTCAGCTTCTCCATCTCCCCAAAGTGAGGGGGTGGTCATTGCTGAGCTGTGGGGGTCACTGCTCAGCAACTCCACTGCAGAGCATATCTGAGAAAGCTGTCTGAGCTATCACCACCAGGGAATAGTGGAAATCAGATATCTTTAAGACATTAAGGCTCTGGTTAAGAGCAGAGAGAAGCCAAGAGTTTCCTGACTCCAAGCTGCATTACAGAATCATAGAATCACATAACAGTTTGGGCTGGAAAGGAGAAAGCTGACCCTGAGATCAGCTCAGTTGGTCAGAGCATAGTGCTAATAACACCAGGATCACAGGTTTGATCTCCATATGGGCCATTCATGTAAGAGTTGGACTTAATGATCCTTATGGGTCCCTTCAGAATATTCTATGATTCTGTGAATAGAAGTCTACCAGCCAACCTTTTCTAGTGTAATCCTGGTCTTAAGTGACACTAGATATGACAGTTTCAGACAACCTAGTACATCAGGCAAGTTTATGTACCTATTTGCAGAAAAATAATATCCTGTCCTGGTTCCAGCCAGAACCATTGCAGTAGCCAGGAGGGTGCATGGCCAAGAACCAGTGGTTTTCAACACCACTTGGGAGAGAACACAGGAACAGTCAGGAATTGTCGTGCTCTGCATGATATCGTGGTGAGCATTTGCATTTTGTACACTTTGGTCATTAATATTGTCGCTGATCCTGTTTGTTTTATTATCTCATTGCTGCTTCCAGTACATTGTTCTTACAGCAATTTGTGATTTTTACCTTTTGTGCCTGCAATTCTCCTCTCCAGAGAGAGGAGGGAGAGGAAGCAGGGAGTGAGCGAGTGGTGTGTAATTTGGAATGGTTTCAGTGGGAACACTAAATTAGGCAATACCATTCCTAAACCACGACATATCCACATGTGTATTGCAACTCTCCCTGACAAAGTTTGCTACCAGGAAGACAACCATCATGTAGTTCCACAGCCTGCATTTTATCATACTGTTCTGATACACACCCCTAACTCATGCAAGAATTGTATGAGGATAAAATTGACATTGTCAAAATAACAAAAATAATAATAAAAAAACCCCAAACAACAAAGCCCTGCTGCAAGGCCACTTTTTCAATTTGTGACCTTCTTGGAGCACTATGTGTCAGAGCTGCTGAGACAGAGGATGGAGAAGGCACCAAGATAAGAAGTCAAGCTGCAATTTTACCTCTACTTGACAGTCTAGTAGCAATAAGACATGAAAAGGG